>NC_092341.1:371947500-372262500 GCF_046630445.1 Rutidosis leptorrhynchoides | reverse complement strand
CCATACTCACCTTATTAAGATAATAATAATCATCTTCAACCGGTAGAGAAGCCGTATCAAGCTCAAAGGATCCAGTAGGTATACCGGCTCGTTCGGTCCCATTCAGTTTTACTGACTTGATACGATGAGAAAATCTAAATCGTTCATTGAAAGGAATCGTATCTGCAGCAAGTCCTGGCAAAACTGTTCTTTGAAACACGCATACAAACCCTTTGACTTTTGACAAGAAAGCCACATAGATACCATCTTCAAGTACAGAAAGAACCTCCACTATATCAAACTCGTATTTTTCATCACTTTTTTTTGCCAAGCTCCATTTAAAAACGTCACAGTCCTTATAAATAGCCCAAATCTCACCTTTTTGAGGTTGAATGACAAATGAAAATCTACTTGCACCTTTCTTGTAGATCATCTGATGAGAAAAACTTAGGCAATCATTCATTTCCTCTGTTTCCCCAAGCACAAAGTTCCCACAAGCAACGGGTAAACCCGCTTCAGCCCATTTAATCTCTTGATTGATCCCGGGCTTAGGGTTTAACCAAGTTATCTGCAGCTTAAACTCAGACTTGAAAATCTTCCTAACCAAGGCATAGAATCTTGGCATAGAGTCAATAGAGTCATAGCACGCCCATATTTGATCAACTGCAAAACAATGCTCCTCTTTATCTTTGTCAAAATTAGTAAACTCTGAATCAGGACACATAACAAAATCTGGGTCTGGATCACCCAAATGATCATCAGGTTTCACAGCTTCTTCTCCATTCATTATACCTGTCTTCATGTTCTTGCTTACATCAGCATATTTAGCCACATCAGCTGTATGAAAAGGTTTAGTAGAAACTTTTTCCTTTGTCCCCATCCTAGATCGCTTTTGTGGACTCGATTCTTCAGCGCCATCTTCCTGGTAAGAAACTCGTTTTTTCCGAGAAGGTTTTCTTCGTTTGACACTATCAACGCCAGAATCACCATCAACTCCTCCAAATGCAGTTACTTCTACATCAGAACTAGTCTCAGTAGATTCAACAACCATCCTTCTTCGTCTCTTTTTGTTCGTTCCTTTGGAGGTTCCAGTTTCCATGGGCTTCTGTACATTATCTTTTTGTTTTGACAATTCTCCATGTTCCATTCCAGATCTTGAAAATCCACCAACATTAGTTTTCTGATGGGCCAAATGAGAAGGCAGTTTTCCATCCTTTTGAATATTCACTTTGACTGGTTCCCGTCTTCCAATGTCTTTCTGTTGAGAAACAGGTGGTTGAACCTTGTTGGATTTTACATTTGCAGTTTTCATATTTTGGGGCACATAATGGGAACCTGTGCCAGCCACTTGTGGACCAATGTCATGAGCAATGAAGAGTTT
Organism: Rutidosis leptorrhynchoides; assembly: GCF_046630445.1. Lineage (NCBI taxonomy): Eukaryota > Viridiplantae > Streptophyta > Magnoliopsida > Asterales > Asteraceae > Rutidosis > Rutidosis leptorrhynchoides. The sequence continues at coordinate 372,261,140 of NC_092341.1, read as the reverse complement.
CGAGCAATTCTGACACCGCAAAGGTCTGTTTATATATTCTCTGAAATACTCATACGTCACTTTACAAAAAGGGCAATACGTCCAGAACGATAACCTAACATTCGGGTTTGATTCTGATTGCCCGTGCTGAGAACCCGGGACCTTTTTGAAATTGTTCTTAGTAGTATAAGAAGCTTGATGTCCTTGATGGTTTTGAAGCTTTGTAACAGCAGGTCTGGCAGGAACCCTACTACACTTAACGTCATATACAGACCTTTTTCCTGTATCTGATAGAACCATATTTGCTTCACCAACAAGCTTAAAAGCAGCTTCAGCGCCTGGAAATTTGTTCTTGTCAGGGTGAAGAACAAGTGCAAGTTTTCGGTATTGTTTCCGGATGGTAGCTTCATCAGCTACCTTTTCAACTTGAAGAATTCCATATAGATCCTTTTCAGCACCATATATCTTTTTTTGAGCTGAACAATGGATATCACAAACAGTAACTAATTGCGAAATGTTATCTAATTCGGGGAATAGCTGTTTAGCCTTCAATGCAATTCTCCGAGCCCCTTCAAAATCATTAACCACCATCTTCTGTTCTGCTACTGTCTTGGCCCTAAGAGCCTCATCTTTGTTACACTCCATTAGCACAATGATTTGATGTAATAAACTCCTCGGATATCACTTTAAAGCCAGAATGCTGTCATATGGAATTACATGTTTATTTGATTAAAACTAAAAGTGCAAGATCACAATGCTCCTCCCCCCAGGACTCACTTTAGATCTGGAAACACAAATTGAAGTGGAAACAATATTAGTAATTTACTGCTTTTATAAATACTAGTAATAAAGTTTGTTTGACCAACAAATAGCTGGAAGTCTTGTATCACATAATTGTAGGGATACAAATTACACCATTAGCACTTTACCTGACAGCTCAGCAAGTGAATATCAGCTCACTACCCTCTTTAAGACAATTAGCAACACTATGCTGAAAGATACCAACAAACACCCTGCGTTAGTAAACAGGGGTATAGAACTAAAATCTGCATCTAAATATTCATGTAAGATATATAATGCATGTGCCCGTATATTTGAATATAAGATCAAAAAAAGATGCATGTTCCATAATGCTACAGCAAGTTAGTGTATAAGAGGCGGTGTTGTACACAAAAACAATGCACGGTTTTCGTGTATCTATCAAAAATGATGGTGTAATTATCACCACCCACAACTGTTCTGTTTAAATGTAGTCACTGTGAGGCATGTTATACTAGAAAGTTCAGTACAAAAATAGTACATGCTGAATCCTATCCCAAGATAAATATGAAATTGACTTTATAACTCAAAGTTATACTCCAATTTATAACTTCTCAAAAACAGATAAATACTTGATAAATGTATAGACTGATTTATTTACATGATTCTATCAAGCATTTTTTTTTTTTTTTTTCTAAAAAAAGACTAAATCAAAGATATGAATATGTACACAAACCTTGCCGTTAAAAAAAAAAATACTTTTAAATGTTTAAAAATTGTTTTCCATCACCTACCAAATGACTAACGAGTCAATCACTACACGACCTCAACCAGGCTTCACCTTAATACCTTTTTTTCAATCCTATTTGTCAAACGTCTATCTGAAAAACCTCATTTCCAACAGTCATCTACTCATCTTGCATACATGCTATCACAATGAACCTCGTCAAGCATTATAACATCAATTATAACAATCATAACATGGCGTACCACTCTCTTACACCAGTTCGTATAACGACTCAAATCCACATAGTGAAGAATAACATTCACTGTTTTCGGCAAAATCAACACATTAACAACACTTTGACATTAAGTACATGATTACAAGTTCCATTCAACTATTCAAGTCAAAACACAAGCAAAATCTTAATTCTTACTAATAATGATAATGATGAAAATAATAAGAAGAAAAAAAAAAAAAAAAATTAAAAATACCTACAGCGATATCGAATTAAGTTCAATGACTTCTAAACCTCACATATGAAGAAAATTTCACAGCACTACATACGTGAAGTTACGGATTACTAAAATTATATATCGGAGAAATAAAACCTAGAAATAGAGCAAACTAAAAAACCTCGAATTCAAAGGTAGAATAGGAAATTGCTCAAAAGCATTTAACAAAATACAGATAAGAAATGTCAGATTCATACGTGCAAGTAACATACAATCAGTAAATCAAATTTGTCATATGAACAATAAAATGTGAGCTTACTGACTGAAGGTTGATCGAGCGAGAATTTTGGAGAAACCGAGAGAGAGAGAGAGAGAATGGAGAGCGGGAAGAACAAGTAATGAAACTTTGAGCATTAATTAATTTAATTTGATTCTGAAAATTGAAATGATTTCGTTATCCCTCCAAATTTCTCCGTTATTTCACCAATTGGCCGCGGAAGGTTTTCTAGGTGTTGTACTGTATGCATAATTAGCTGTATATTCTTATGGCTCAGGTGTACAATACCCATACCATTGTACAATGGACATGCTTTTGGTGAGTTCGTGTACAAAATTCAAAACACAAGATACACCAATAATAACAATAAATCGTGTAAATGTGATTATTTAGATAAAAATCGTGTAAATGTAATCATGCATCGAAATCGATATTGATAGTTAAGTGTAGTGGTTAATCATTTTGAAACTACCTTTCATGATGTGTGGCTAAAAAATGGGTAGCCAATGCACCTTATTTTCACATTATAAGTTTATAACGATACCATTCGCATTCTCATTCTACCTTTTCCATATTCAGATATGTTTTTTAAGTGGACTAGCAACATTGACGACGCCTTTAATATAATTTTTCACATTTGATAAAAAAAACATTGACGACGCCCAACGCCTGTCCACAGCCGCCGAGTGAATAAAAATAGATCGAGTGATGTGATGTGGAATGTAATCAACTTTGTAAAGAAGTAAACATGTACATATGATAATAGAGTATGAACAATTAAAGTACCAAAGACATCATCAGCATAAGCTTCATACCACATGCAAAGAACTCCAAAATACCATCTCTAACATCTTTTTTCAACAAATAGCAGAAACTGAGAGTACCGAAAATAAGTGCTAGGTGTAGCGTTCTTAATCGCATATGATGAAAGTAAAAGATTTGGGGAATTAAAAAAAAAAAAAAAAAAAAAAATATCAATGCTAGCATGTTTTAAGTCAATAGTGGATCTGGTGGAATAGGAACATGGTGAATATTAGCATTGAGAGGCTTGATATCTCTACTTGTCATGTAAGTCAAGAATTGCCCTGGTAACTCTTCCAATAAAGCTTGCACCACTGATGCCTCTCCATCTACAAAATATAATAATAATACTTATATATCATAAGAAAATATCCAAGGAAAAAGTAGCAAGGATAGGTATCGGGTGAACTTGAATTCATGTATTGGGTAGCTTGTATACGTTGGGTTGATTCAAAACAATTGTCTCCTCCGTATTTCATCTAACAAGTGGTGTTCGAAAATTCAATAGAGTGATTTAGGATATTCTGGGCATTGGAGATACACTTAAGACAATTATCGATCCATTGGACCATTTTGGAACCTTTGGCGTGTTTTTTTTTTTTTATAACAAATTTGTTATATTTTGCCAGTTGATCCATTAGAGATACACATCACCCATAACAACGCCTTTACAAGTCAATGGGTCAAAATTGCAACCTGTAATTATAAACACAGATAACTGTCTAAAGAACTAGTTTTGTTTATTACTTACGGTGCACATTACGCATGGGAACAAACTGGACAATATCTCGAGTAGCTATTCTTCCTGTTGAGCTCTCCAGTCGTTTTCCATTATCAGCATCCAATATCTGTTGGATATTATCAGGGTTACAGATCACACACATCTTGATGTTTGCAGGAAACGATTAACAAGACACCCCCATATTTAAGTGGTTTATTTTCCAACAGTTAGCATTAATGAACAATCGGTACACCTAGTGATGAAAGGTTTAACCCATTATCTTAAGACCAGGTTAATTTAGATCTCTAACATGACAAAGAACTAAACATCATAAATTAGTTTACAACGGAATGGGTCAAAAGTCAGCCAAAGCATCAAGGTTATAAAAACCTTTGAAAACCAATCTACTCAAACCCACCAGAATAAAAAACTGTTTGAATGGGAACTCATTTGGAACCATTGTGCAACTCAACCAGGGAACAAAATACTAACTGGAGTTAGCATGATTATTGATCAACGAAAAAGGGAATTTACCTCCATTTGTTTAAAATCAGCATTACCCACTCCAACAATTAAAATTGACAACGGAAGATCAGAGGCCCTGACCAATGCATCTTTAGTCTCTTGAATATCTGTAATAACTCCATCCTAAAAAGTATAATTACAAGAAAAATCAGTAATTCCTAACAAAGATAAAAAAAAAATGTGTGTGCACAAATATATCGTCACATGTATACCGTGATGATAAGCAACACAAAGTACTTGCTGCAATTGCTTGAGAGGGATTGAGCAGCAATTTCCGCAGCTTGATTTATCACGGGACCAAATAGAGTGGGTCCATGAAGGGTGACAGAATGCAAGGCAGTTTGATAAGCAGTCATTATGCCATGTACTCCTTCAACCTGCAAAATAATGGAGGAAATAAAACAATGACAGATATAATAGAACTGGAGAAGAAACGGTCTATAACAGAAGTTGCAAAAAGAATGTGATTGGGAATGTCATACCTCAAAGTTTCCAGCGTTTCCATTCAGGTTGAAACAATGAGATACAGTAGCATCATACATTTTTCCACCAAAACCCCAGGCAGGAAAGCGTTTATCGTAATCATAAAATTGTATGACTTCCCCAACCTCCATAATGGCCTGTCATAAAAGAAACATTAACATATTACCAATTAGATGTCATTATCTAGTTTCACTTACTAGCTTAACTACATATGCTAATAAAAAACAAGATTCACAGTGGAATGAAGAGCCCATAATGCAACTATTAGTGGACGTGATCAGCGTACAGACGACTAGTGTCTTTTTTTGTCAAAATGAGAGGGTATACGGTTACAAAGAGTATATATAGTATTGCACTAATAGTGTAAATATTTATAAAATGGTTTAAGAAGCTTGATGCATCTAAATAGCAGTTTGGGAGAGTTTAACCTATTTTACAAACTTGGCATGTTCCATTTTAATCTTTTGTTTTACCAGTTGGAGATTAAACATAAGTTGAATCGACTCATTCATGAGTATATGGTCAACATTGCTACATCTACAAGAACCTGTTGGTATGCGTTTAAGCGGCCAGAAGGATCAATGTAATGCAATGAATCAGGCCTTCGAGGATCTCCATTCGAAGCTGTCAAAAGGGGGAAGTGGCAAGAATAAACCCTACAGCTCAGCAACTAGATATTACATGCCAGCATTATTAAGTTAAGCACACGTACCTGTAAAATCAACTGCAACCATGAAGTTCAGCTCAAACCCGCTGGAAATATAATCTAAAAAACTATGGACTTCCTTTTCGATATATCCATCCACAAAGAGTTTACCCTTGAGAACCTGTAACATATATAAATTGTCAACACACATTATTTAAATCTTAATGCTTCATTATTTGCAATGTAAACGTAGTTTGGAGCACAATGTAAATGTAATTTGGAGCGAGTTTTTTGTTTTCTCTTTTCAAATAAATATGTCCCGTCTTATTTTTCATCATAAGACATTAAGAAAAATGTAGGAGTACTAAGTTACCCTTTAAACATTGTAGTACAACAAATAAGCACAATTTACCTTCTCGTGACCACGCTGATGAGAAGATGGAAAGACAAAATTTGCACCTGCTTTTGCATTGTAAAGTTTTTCCAAGGCTTCAATTGATGTCTGCAGTTTACTGTCAACAACAAAAAGAAAACCCTATTACTTCAAAACAATGTGATCTTCAACACAAATCAATTAGAGTAGGCTAAACATGAAACGAATAAAAAATATATATAGAGGAAACCCCAGTAACACTCCACTTGAATAATCCCATATAAAATACACCTGTATAAAGGTCCACTGTTTTGGTATAGATCACTTATTCTTCAATCTTTTTTTACTTTGCCAAATTCAATATTGAAGTCAATATAGATATGCAAAGAGGCAATTATTACACCCATAAAGAAATTTCATTAATTTAACTACAACAATGAATAGCAAAATAACTACCCGATTAGTGTGTGGTTGCCATTGCTATTGAAGTCAAAACACTCAACAACTAGAGGGTTATCCTGAAAAAATAGAATAAGGTATATGTAATTCAGTAGGAATAAAAAAAGAGGGGAATATTACAATGCAATGACGTTAGAACCACTCCAGCTAATAACTAGAGACAACTATCTAAAAAGGTCATCAAATAACAATGATATGCATATTGAACAACAGTTAGACATATTCACCTTACTCACAAATTGCTGCATATTCAGACATAAAGGCTTCCATACTGGGTCCAAATTGTTGTTCACTACTTCTGTCTTGCAAATTGGAACAGGGCTACCAGCCTCGGTAACTTTTGAGATCCTTAAAAATGGATCCTGAAGAGATAACACAATACATTATAAAAAAATCATACAGATTAAAGTGACAATTAGTAACTACTCAAAGAGAGCTTACACTTTTAGAGAACAGATCCTTGTTATCCAAGTTTGTACACCGAAGTCTCATCTCAACAGCCATTTTTGAAGCAATGGTTTCCTCTGCACGAACAGTTATCGAACCAAGATTTCCAACATCATGCACATTTCTGCCACGAAGTTTTAGGGTAATACTTCGGCTTCGAAGAGTCATGATCTGTCAGCAGTTAAAAGTAACAGAATAAACTCATAACGAGAATCTACTAGCATCGACAGTACTCATCTTATTAGGCATTAGCAATAAGCTTTAAAACTCAACTGTGTTAGGTAACTTCTTAGAAGAAGGTAAAAACATAAAACGGAGTTGGTCAAAAAGATGGGTTGGGTAACGAGTCAGATTTGGCATTTAAAAACAACCCAAATCTGTAAATTCCAGCATTTTTTTTTTTGTTTTTCTCTCTTGGGCCATATTAATATGCTGACAAGCCCAATGACCAAAAGGCTCACATTGACCCAGTTCTGTCTATTTGGGCGATAACCGCCCTTTATAAGATCATGGTAAGATGTTTCTAGGTTAAACAGATCAAAACGCTTTTGTTATAAAGTCTAGAAGGAAGGTTTGCTTGAGGAGAGAATAATTATAAGAAATATCCTAAATCAGCAGTCCTTGAGTCCAATATCAAATGTCAATAATAATATTTGCCAATATGACAAGAAAATCAAGAAAAGTATGTAAAGTTACCTCTGACAAAACACAGTTAGCTTCTCCAACAAAATCTTGGTCTTTTAGTTTCAGCATCTGTGTGACATATAAAAAATCAAAATGACACTAAATATAATAAGAGAAACAAGTTTGAAGAATACATATGGTAATTACCCAAACACAAAGTTTAGCAATGGCAATACGAGAAGACTGATCAGGTTGGTAATAGGGCAAAAGGTTCAGGTGGAACTTCATTTTGGTACGAGGCAACAGGTGTGAAACACTTTCTATTCGGTTTTTCGTTAACATTTTGTGCCAGATGTGATTAAAAGAGTCATATTATATCATTTTTGATAATAATGTAATTTTCTCATAAAAATGCGAATTAAAAGACTTTAGACCCATTTCCGTAATTAGCTAATTATTTTCAATTTTTACCAGGTGGAGATTGCACATCACATGACTCCACTCATGTATAAGTATATGGGTCGAAATTGCCACCTCTAACAAAACCATATGAGGGTTAGAAGAAAAGTTATATGGACCTTTGTTGACAGATTATGATACTTGGTATCCACATCATACACCTGAAAGCTGTAAACAAAGAAACGTGAGATATGCATAGATTTTACTTAATCTTCAATGGGGTCTACTAGACTTTATAAACAAGTAGACAAACAAAATACTTACACCAACACTTGAACAGTCTCGAAGTGAAAAGCAACAGTTATTTTCTGAATCCAGATGGGATTCAAATTGTTCATGATCACCTCTGTTCGTCCAAGTTCCTCCAAGGTTCCATCTGTCTTCTTGGCATATACAACCGCCATTGGGTCACTCTACAGTTTAATGATAACATAACATGAAAATACTCTTTAAGTTTGTAGCATTGCGTAGCAAACAATAAAGAAAAGAGTAACTAACTTGAATAGGGTCCTAAAAAAACTGACATTAAAACATACATTGATGTTATATAAGAGAGACAGCATACCAAGTTGAAGCATAAACTTATTACCAAGTATTAGAATTAGATGTTGGACAAAAGCACAAGTAATTATCAGTTCAAGTTTATTTCACTACCACTGTTGTATACCCTTGCCACAAACTTATTTTCAGAAGTTTATCACTAACAAAATTACTGAAAGCAATACTTAATGATATATTTAAATAAGTAAACAAAGTGTAGCAAGCACGGACATTAGATGTGCTCGGATTGACAAGCAAGCAAGAAAGACAGAGAAGATAATTAACATAAGACAAGAACAAGAATATAAATTTTATTACCTTTGAAATGATGTCAAGATCACGTAACTTTGAAGCCGATAATGATAACTGCAATTCATTATTGACAAATGAGTAATATACAGAAAGGGAGTAATTCCAAGAGATAGATAAACAATTGTTAGCGCCTTCCACATAGGTAAACAAAAAAGTCAGTGTGTTTCTGTTATCTATATCACTATCTGTAAACTAATAAACAAGATGATGCTGCAAGCAGTCCATTATACTTTTTTAGAATGACAAACACATTATACTTATTCTTAAATTCAGAAGACAATATGTGCAGCTAAAGGTCCCGTTCCCAGCCATAAACTGATGTTGCTTTATTCTAACTGACCCTTTTCCTTCTATATATTTCACCCAGTAGCACTCTTCATGTGTATGTGTGTGTTAGTAAATAACTTATAAACACAAACGACATTAGAAAATTGCCATTAAACGACACAGGCCTTGCCACTTAGATAAAGTGCAATAAAGTGATCGATATTGTAACAACAGGTCTAACTTTCGAATACGACAAAATAAAGAAACTAGTCCATCAATAGAGTAACAAACAAGAAACATCTACTGTAGTCTATAATACATCCCAAGAAAGGGACCACCCCAATCTTATACCCACCAAAAGCCATTTGCAATTAGTCGCGTCGTGTTGACTTGCATGTAAAACTAAAGTCGGTTTCATTCTTGCCATAATACTCTCCTAATGAACAATATTATTTATATTATTCTCCAATGTAACATGCAATGGGATCATGATGTAACCTCCACCTAGAACAAAAACATAATTTACTAAAACTATAGATTGAACATTATTTAATATGTTAAATAATGTTTGCAAACAATATTTGATATAAGAAGATAAAAAACAAGATAAGTGAGTGGTTGTAATCAAATGGACTGTGAAATAAGCATGTTAACTAAATACCACATCATTTATGTGGACTTATTCCAACCCCATCGGCCCAGCCTTACATAAGACAAAATACATTATCCGTTCTCAACTGAACATGCAACCTCTTTAAACGGACTTCCCGCTCCAACACTCAGCGATCCACTATGTTTTATAAGTTACAAGAATCAATATGCACTACAGCAAATTCTATAATTCATTATTTGTTTATTGTGTGTCAACCAATGTGTTTGTGTGTTGATACAATATCCTGCTTATGAGTACCCTTTTCTAACTACTAAAGGAAAACTTCGATAAAATCACAAACAGAGTTGCCCTAGAAATTTACATTACTGTCATAAACATACAATTTACCAGATCATACAGTGGAGTCAGTATTATGTGAAGTACTGATTTCCGCTAAATTGGTCATCTAGGTATTCAAACTACATTCAGCAGAAAAAGTAAACAACATCAACATCATTTACTTATTAAATCCAATCCAATTGTAAACAGAGCAACCAAACAAGTTCGATAGCACAATTAGTTGATGATCAATCATCCACTGAATATAATCATGTACATATACATATATAACAATTTATGCATCAACATATACATATAAATATGTACCTCAATTCGAGTGTAGAGTGGTTGAAGACCTTTGGATCGAAAATAATAATCAACAACTTCATCTGGAGCCGTACCAGACGACGTTTCAGCAACATTACTCGGACCTCTTTGATGTTGTAAATTATAACCTTTACTTCCGCCGCCGCCCACGGCGGCTTTTCCTCCGCTTACGTCAGAAAAACAACCTCCCATTCTTGTGTATAATTCTGATGAATTTGATTCGACTTTTTAACCTAATTCGTGATAGTTTGGTATGACAACCAGCTACTAATTGCCTTTGTCGATTTTAAAAAAAAAAACGCGCGGCAGTTGAACGAATCTTCGATTGAAAACTATATTTTTTTAATCGTTCTATACAGGATGCGTATGTATATATTTGATTGATGCGGAGAATGACTTGCTGTAGTTTAGTAATCAAGTTCTTAAGTTGAATATATAATGAATTTTGAAGAGTAATAATAAATAATAATAATAAATGGTAATTATTACGGAGTATTCGTTACTAAAAAAAATACACGTTATTACTTTTTTTGGTTAATATACATCTTTTAGTTGTTTTTCGAAAAGATCCTTCGTATTATTAGTTAGATTAGCTATATAAATATAAATATTAGTTCATGTATACTGAAAAAAAATATACTAATAATGTAAATTTTGAAGTCAATTTGGAAACTCATTTGAAATTTATCGAAATTTCGTGGTTTTTTTATTGTAACAACCACCGTGTTATCATGTTATACCTAATGCAATAGTGCATATCTAATAAAATGCAATAGGTGTAAATACACTGTAAATATAATGGAACTTCATGTGATGTATCACGCGGGATATAACCAGACAAATAAATGTAAATTAAAGACTAGATTTTACCAATAATAAGGGAATTACTTAATTGTAAATATGATTTGCGAATAAAACGTATATGTTTTGCGAATAACGTTGTTTTCTCTCTCATTCTATAATGGAATATAACGTAGTTTTCCTATATCTATTTCTTACACAGTATCAGAAAAAATTGTGTATTTTAAAAGTTTATTGAAACCTTTTAGTTTTTTTTTTTTTTTTTTTTTTTAGTTTTTTTTTAAACGACGAAAAAGGAGATATATTAAAAAAACCTTCATCAAAACGATGAAAATTAACAACATTACAATCCAAGAGGCATTTGAGCCAAGAAATGAAGAAACCAAAAGAAAATAACAACAAATGACAGAATGGAGAATGAAGCTCCTAACATCTAAACAAGCCAATGTGAAACTGGTAATGTGTAGCCCAACATTGAACTGTGCTTAAGAGCCCACTCTTAAAATGAACTACAGAAAAGGCCCATCGCTGATAAAAGCCCAATCATTTACAGAACATGAGACAAAAAACGCTCGGAGTTGTAGAACCTTTCTTCCCAAAATTAAATTGAAAAGGTTGTAACCAAAACCTTAACCCTAAAACTCGTCAATTGCTTGATAGAAATCATCTTCTTCAATAAAATGATGGTGCAGGGAATTGTATGCCGGAATAAGGAAAAAACGACTGAAAATGGTTGTGGGGATTTCGTTTAAAGGACGAAGACATGAAACGACCGAGAAGAGATTCATTATCAATTGATTCACTTTGAAGCGATTGGAATCGAATTAGGGAAAGTTGGATTGAATTTGTGTTGATATGAAAAGGGGGATTTTTGAAAAAAGATGGGAGCATTCCTTGATTTTCAGCTACTATTTCTGCTTCACATATTTCATTGCTTTGGAAATGCTACTAGACTGGTTGTGCAACGATTAACATCATAAAATCTTGAATTGCAAAGCTTTGAATTGAAAGATGTTGTTTAAAAAATAGTCATTCGACCTTTGATTTGTCTCCGAGGTTACGGGTAATACATGAGTCAAGCCTCATGGTTTTGGAGTTTTATCGAGAGCTTCATCTTCATCTTCTGCCATATTTTGCATCAAGACATCAAAATTCCTAAGCTCTTCCTTGTATGTAAGATTTTTTGCACCAAAAGAAAGACTTTTTATACTACTCTTTTTGGAATTTGCTTGTTGCCCAACCACGTGGTGGATTTCACTGGTGATGTCGAAGAAATCGCTAATGTATGGTACATCATCGACCCAACTTCTTTGATTGGAGATACCTTTCTTTTTGCCATCAGCATTTGGAGATTTCATAAAAGGTTCGTTGGAAGACACCTTGGGGTGACATCGTGATCTTATTTTTTCACAAGATGCCTTACAATTATTATCTAAACAATGCTCAGAATCATGGATAGTGTTGGTTGTTGTTAACTTTGAAGCAAAGGAATCACTGTTGTTTTTGTTAAAAGAAAAAATAACAGCAAGATCTTTCACACCATTAGACGAATTGGGAAGGTTTTTTGGGGATAAAAGACCAAGGGTAGGGTAGTCTTTTTCATTTAGATTAAAAGACAAGTGTTGGGGAGTGGGTTGGCTAGTTGAACCTGACTTATGCCCATCTCCTGCATTCAATTGTACTTTTAACTTACTTTTTGAAGAAAATAAAGATCTTTTAATATCTTGTGCAGCTTTATCCTTTTCAACAAGAATAGCCTTTGTAACTTTTTCCATTGAGTTGTGGATCACTCTTAGTTCCATTACCGTATCTGGTTTGTTTGGAGTTTTGAAATTTGAATCCAAACCATCACCTGTAACGTCTATTTCACATTCTTCCGGCAACAAAGGCGGTGAAGATTCCGTTACCAGAGGCACTGAATCGGTTAGTGTTTTTTGCTTTTCCATTGTTTGTAACATGAGGCGAAGAGCATCGTTGTATTCCTCGATGATATCATCGTTCACAATCTGAATAGGTTCATCATAACCCACTTCTTCTACCCATATGTTGCAGGTGGACAAATTAGCAACATTAGCTTTAGAATAGCCTTTAATTGGACCAGGATCAGAAACTTCTATCAAGGCTTGCAATACATCTGATCTTTTGAGTTTGTATGAGTTACGATCAACATGTATCACTCTACCAAAGCTCTTTGCAACTTCAATTGTGCAATCCGGAGAACAACAATCGAAAGGGATCCCTTCTATCCTTATTTTCGTGATTCTAAAAAAGTTGTTTTTCTTTTGAATCATTGATATGTCCTCCATGAATTCTAGCTCGTTCATAGTAGGTCCCAAAGTCATTCTTTGAAAACTTTGATTGTCACTACATTGAACAATATATCCATATGGACCCCAAGCAGAGATCGATACGATGGATATAAACCTGCTTTTTAACCACTTGAATAACTTAAAGGCGTCGATTGGGTCTTTGTCAATGATGAGTGCGGTTTATGCTAAACGATCACACATTTCAAGGTTTGGTGACAGATTAATCTTCACGTTGTTATTTAAAGGAAAAGATTGTGGGTTTGGTTTTTTGAACTTGTTAGTGGGTTGATCGTTTGAGGATGATGTTGTGTATAAATTGTTGATAGCGGCTAAAAAGTCACGTTTTCACCTCGGTATTAAGGCCCAAAAACAATAAAGTTCCAAAATTTATCGCCAAAATACCCGCTTAGTCTGTCAATATTGAAGAACAAGTAATTACGAAGACGGTGCAAAAAGAATCAAGAGAATCGGAGCTAAAACGAAGATTCTAGAGCGAAAACGGCGAAAGACAAAAAATCAAGTTACGATCCAGGGAACCAGGCAGCCAAACGGCCTGCCTGGCTCAGAAACAGCCTGCCAAACAGGTCCAGCAAACGGCCTCGTTGAACGTTTGCCTTGGCAAACGGCCCTTGCAAACGGCCTGCCAATCGGCCTGCCAGCCGTTTGCAGGGAAAATTTTGGTTTATTTAAAGGGCATTTGTCATTCATTCCAACATACACTTCAATTCACTTCTTTCTCTCTCTTGTACAATATTAGTCATACTTTCAAGGTCTTCGACTCTGTACGGGAAACCTAGTACACGGAGAAGAATGCCAAAGATTGTATTAGGAGCGGTCTGGAGTCTTGAAGTTGTCACTTTTGTATTCAGAACTCGTTTAATCTACTGGTACTTCTATCCCTTGTCTTTATATAATGTCTTCCATTATTATGCTTTGTGATATTGTTGCCATGATTAGCGAGTAGTTATCTTTAGTGTATGTTATGACGTAATAAGTTATAATACCGAAATTATATTATGGTTTGTGTATGTTATCAAAATGCTTTCCGATTATGCTTTGAACTCAATCGCTTTTTCAACTAATAGAACGTAGTTATTGACTCTGTTATTGGGAAGTCGCGAACCCTGTTTCAGAGTACACTATCTGTGTCACCCCTTGGTAAGAGAAGTCTATCGGATACAACGTGAGTTTGACTGAGGCACACTGGTTGTAGTAAGTCGACCGAGCCTTGGATTCCGACTGAGGACTCTTTCATAGTGAAACATCTAACTAGACCCCTAGTACATTGTCGGTCTTAAGACCATGCTAGTGTAGTCACCAAGCATATAAACTTCGTACATGCACGCTGAAGCACAACGGTTGTTGTAAGTTGCACCTCTGCTAAGTAGGGCCATGGAACACGGTTAGTGTTGACTAGTACACTTCACCATAACGCGGTCTCAAGCATTGCACCCCGCTCAATTGGATGAGCTGTCTGAACATGTATGCCTGTAAGCAGACTGCACGGGCGTCGGGGGTAAGGGACGTTGCTGTCTATTCAGAATCTTCAAGCCTATCACATTACCCAGTGACATGTCTTATGACTAGTATAGTAAATACAAGGTCACTGCCTATCCATGAGCCAGCACTCCATAATACCGGCAAAGTAACTGATGAAATCATAGCATGCACTTGTTTTAGCCCTATCTGAATTACAAATTTTATCGCATTTACTTTACTTTATTTAGATAACTCAAAATTAGGTAATCACCCACTACTCCTGCACCTTAGAATTATCTTAAGTTTTAGATATATGTTCGATTCTACTGATATCTCAAAAATATGACTCTAGGTCATACTTTCCTTACTCATAATAAGGAGTAGTACGATTTAGGCCCCGCTAAATATAAATTTAAAACAAGTACCTCCCTCTTGGTGGCTGACTCTGACGCGCTGCGACCTGACGACATAGCGCGAAATAAAACCGTCCGTTTCAGTCATATCAAGAGGGAACCTAGTTTTTGGCGCCGCTGCCGGGGAACTGGTATCACACAATACTGCTCTCTATCAAACTCATTCACAAACATTTAAGTGGTGTCTAAGAAAGACAATTATACACGGACTTGGTTGTTGGATTTTCCGAACAGTCTCCAATTATATTGGAACCAAAAGGATCCTGCCTCTCCGTAGTCGGCTTGGCCACTTGGTTTGTTGAATAGTTCGTGCGAAGCTCTGTTATCGAAATACCAGGGAATCAGTAGCAAGAACCAAAAACATATCTATAATTAGGATAATTAGAATACCTTAGCTTAGAATACCTTAGACTACCTTAGAATAAGATTACCTTAGACTACCTTAGATTACTTTAGATTAATCTTAGATTGCCTTAGACTAAATTAGGAACCTAGTTTTTCTGCTTAAAATTTAAAAACAACAAAAAGAGGCATACCCAGTGTATGACCCAAACCCGATCTAGATCAGGGCCGTTGTTATTCGTACCTGATCCATACGCCATAATCTCTAAAGCACGTAAGGAAGCTCGAATCAGAAAACAAATGGCGTTACGCGTTACTTTAGCAGAAAACACTAAACCCTCGATTGAAGGTCGAGGAGGACTGATCAGATTCCCAGAGATTCAAGGACACTCATTCGAGTTAAAACATCACATCATACAGCTCATCCAAAATGGCTGTCAATTCCATGGATTACCAAATGACGATCCTAATTCTTACCTTGATAAATTCATATCTCTTTAAAATTCCTACAAGCAGCCAGGGATAGGACAAGATATAGTCCAGCTATACTTGTTCCCCTATTCTCTCACTCATCATGCACAGACATGGTTCGAAGGACTGGAAAAGGATTCCATCACGTCTTGGACGGAGATGGCTGTAGTGACCCGAACTTTTTCATGTTTATATATATTAAATGAAATTGATATTTACATGATTAAGTGTTTCCAACATGTTAAGCAATCAAACTTGTTAAGACTTGATTAATTTAAATAGGTTTCATATAGACAATTGACCACCCAAGTTGATCGGTGATTCACGAACGTTAAAACTTGTAAAAACTATATGATGACATATATATGATTATATATATAATTAACATGATATTATGATAAGTAAGTATCTCATTAGGTATTTTAACAATGAGTTATATACATAAAATTGAGTTTATTGAATTCAGAAACTCGAAACGATATATATAACGATTATCGTTATAACAACGTCTTACTAATTATATATGAATCATATTAAGATATTGTTACACTATGTTTAATCATGATAAATGATAAGTAAACATGTCATTATGTATATTAACAATGAACTACATATGTAAAAACAAGACTACTAACTTAAGGATTTCAAAACGAGACATATATGTAACGATTATCGTTGTAACGACATTTAAATGTATATATATCATATTAAGATATATTAATATATCATAATATCATGATAATATAATAATTTAACATCTCATTAGATATAATAAACATTGGGTTAACAACATTTAACAAGATCGTTAACTTAAAGGTTTCAAATCAACATTTACATGTAACGACTAACGATGACTTAACGACTCAGTTAAAATGTATATACATGTAGTGTTTTGATATGTATTCATACACTTTTGAAAGATTTCAAGACACTTATCAAAATACTTCTACTTAACAAAAATGCTTACAATTACATCCTCGTTCAGTTTCATCAACAATTCTACTCGTATGCACCCGTATTCGTACTCGTACAATACACAGCTTTTAGATGTATGTAGTATTGGTATATACACTCCAATTATCAGCTCTTAGCAGCCCATGTGAGTCACCTAACACATTTGGGAACCATCATTTGGCAACTAGCATGAAATATCTCATAAAATTACAAAAATATTAGTAATCATTCATGACTTATTTACATGTAAACAAAATTACACATCCTTTATATCTAATCCATATACCAACGACCAAAAACACCTATAAACACTTTCATTCTTCAATTTTATTCATCTAATTGATCTCTCTCAAGTTCTATCTTCAAGTTCTAAGTGTTCTTCATAAATTCTATAAGTTTTAGTTTCATAAAATCAAGAATACTTCCAAGTTTGCTAGCTTACTTCCAATCTTGTAAAGTGATCATCCAACCTCAAGAAATCTTTATTATTTACAGTAATATATCTTTCTAATACAAGGTAATACTCATATTCAAACTTTGATTCAATTTCTATAACTATAACAATCTTATTTCGAGTGAAAATCTTACTTGAACTTGTTTTCGTGTCATGATTCTGCTTCAAGAACTTTCAAGCCATCCAATGATCTTTTGAAGCTAGATCTATTTTTTTCATTTTTAGTAGGTTTATTCACAAAACCTGAGGTAGTAATGATGTTCATAACATCATTCGATTCATATATATAAAACTACCTTATTCGAAGGTTTAAACTTGAAATCACTAGAACATAGTTTAGTTAATTCTAAACTTGTTCACAAACAAAAGTTAATCCTTATAACTTGACTTTTAAAATCAACTAAACACATGTTCCATATCTATATGATATGTTAATTTATTGATTTAAAACAGAAAAACACGAAAAACACCATAAAACCGGATATACGCCGTCGTAGTAACACCGCGGGCTGTTTTGGGTTAGTTAATTAAAAACTATGATAAACTTTGATTTAAAAGTTATTATTCTGGGAAAATGATTTTTCTTATGAACGTGAAACTATATCCAAAAATTATGATTAAACTCAAGGTGGAAGTATGTTTTCCAAAATGGTCATCTAGACGTCGTTCTTTCGACTGAAATGACTACCTTTACAAAAACGACTTGTAACTTATATTTCTGACTATAAACCTATACTTTTTCTATTTAGATTCATAAAATAGAGTTCAATATGAAACCATAGTAATTTGATTCACTCAAAATGGATTTAAAACGAAGAAGTTATGGGTAAAACAAGATTGGATATTTTTTTGATTGTTGTAGCTACGGGAAATGGTGTTTCCACCGAGGAAGCAAAATATTGGAAAGATTACCTATTTTTTCGATGAATTGGATGTTGATGAGGATTCCGATGATGTTATAGAAATTACCTCGACCCAATTTAATAAAGCGAAAGAAAATAATAAGGGAAAAGTTATAAAAATAGAGAAACCCGATTCCAACCCCGATGAACTTTATATGTATCGGCAACATTCGTATTTCCTAAAATATAACAATGACCCCGGAACCTCTAAACCACCAGGTTTTTCTAAACCATTATGGAAAACGATGGCTCGTATTAGAGGAACACCATATATTCCTAGAAAATTAAGAAAACGAACCAAGTCCGAAGAAGAAGAAACCAGTGATTCAGATTAGAGGGTTGTAATCATGTTATGTATTATATGTATTGTAGTGTGCTTGTACTTTTATGTTCTATGTAAAAATTGCTTGTATTGTTTGTTAATTATCTTTTACGATTCTAATCCTTGTCTATTTTACAGTATAAAAACAAAATGGACGTTAAGGGTAGACAACCGAATATTTTAGAAGATCTACCAGAGGATATGATTGAGGAAATCTTGTCTAGAGTCGGTCAGAATTCATCAGCACAATTAATTATGGCAAAATTAACTTGTCAAACATTTGAAAGACTTTCTAGAAATGCCTTAGTTTATAAAAGGCTTTCCTTTGATAGGTGGGGTATATCACATTGGGGAGACCGTAAGTTACGCCGTGTTTTCTTTAAAGTATTAAATGCGGGGAACCCAAATGCAATTTTACGCTACGGGTTAAAAACCTATTTTGACTCAACATATCCCAACATAGGATTTCATGAATTAGAAATAGCTTCTAACATGCGACATAAAGAAGCATGTTATGCTTACAGGTTAGTGATGTTCGCTTCTTACCAAAGTGAGAAAAAGAACATCGGATTGCATCTTTTAAATAAAACCTTCCCACAAGTGACGGATTCAGTAGTTGGGGTGAGAAACAAGGTTTTTAGATTATTACGGGGCTGTTGGACATTACGAAACCCTCGTCCTTTTGACGACATTACAACATGCTGCCTAGCCAATGGTCATAACGGTTATTTTCCACAAGACCAAGGATGGAAAGTCGTCTTAGTAAAACCAGAATGCATGACTTGTTTCTGGACTTATGAATTACGTGTCTTTATTTCCTTTGCTGAACAACTTGCGTATTAACTAGGTTTATCTTCAAAACTGTTCTGTATCAAAGTGTACTATATTTCATGTTATATGTGTAGTGACCCAAACTTTTCCATGTTTATATATATTAATTGAGATTGATATTTACATGATTAAATGTTTCCAACATGTTAAGCAATCAAACTTGTTAAGACTTGATTAATTGAAATATGTTTCATATAGACAATTGACCACCCAAGTTGACCGGTGATTCACGAACGTTAAAATTTGTAAAAACTATATGATGACATATATATGGATATACATAAATAGTTAACATGATATTATGATAAGTAAACATATCATTAAGTATATTAACAATGAACTACATATGTAAAAATAAGACTACTAACTTAATGATTTTTAAACGAGACATATATGTAACGATTATCGTTGTAAAGACATTTAATGTATATATATATCATATTAAGAGATATTCATACATGATAATATCATGATAATATAATAATTTAAAATCTCATTTGATATTATAAACATTGGGTTAACAACATTTAACAAGATCGTTAACCTAAAGGTTTCAAAACAACACTTACATGTAACGACTAACGATGACTTAACGACTCAGTTAAAATGTATATACATGTAGTGTTTTAATATGTATTTATACACTTTTGAAAGACTTCCATACACTTATCAAAATACTTCTACTTAACAAAAATGCTTACAATTACATCCTCGTTCAGTTTCATCAACAATTCTACTCGTATGCACCCGTATTCGTACTCGTACAATACACAGCTTTTAGATGTATGTACTATTGGTATATACACTCCAATGATCAGCTCTTAGCAGCCCATGTGAGTCACCTAACACATTTGGGAACCATCATTTGGCAACTAGCATGAAATATCTCATAAAATTACAAAAATATGAGTAATCATTCATGACTTATTTACATGAAAATAAAATTACATATCCTTTATATCTAATCCATACACCAACGACCAAAAACACCTACAAACACTTTCATTCTTCAATTTTCTTCATCTAATTGATCTCTCTCAAGTTCTATCTTCAAGTTCTAAGTGTTCTTCATAAATTCTACAATTTCTAGTTACATAAAATCAAGAATACTTTCAAGTTTGCTAGCTCACTTCCAATTTTGTAAGGTGATCATCCAACCTCAAGAAATCTTTGTTTCTTACAGTAGGTTATCATTCTAATACAAGAACTTTCAAGCCATCCAAGGATCCTTTGAAGGTAGATCCATTTTTCACATTTCCAGTAGGTTTATCCAAGGAACTTAAGGTTCGTGAATCGACCAGTGGCCAAGTCTTATGTAATGACCCGAAAATTTGCGACTAAATTTAAACTTAATCTTTAAAGGATTAATGATTTCGACACGATAAACAAAGTCTGTAAAACTGAATCTCAAAATTTTTGAACTATTCAAGTACCCTTCGATTTTCTCAACGATTCGCGAACAATTATATGTAAATAGATACATATATATACTATAACTTGAAAACGTAACAAAGTTTTCATTGCATAATACCGTACATTAAACTTATTGGTTTATATATCTAATTGAATATATATGATTTCAAGTTATTTAGTAAACGATAGTAACATTCGATTATTGATTTGATTGATATTTAGATAAGTTAACTAAAACGTTTAAGATGAACCAGTAAAATACTAATTTGATAAAGTATTTTCAAATTGCTACAGTACCCAAAATACTACAGTATTTTCGAAAATCATTATTTGCTACAGTAAAATTGACTTTGCTACAGTGAATTGCTACAGTAAAATTGACTTTGCTACAGTAACTTTGCTACAGTAAACCACTATTTTAAAAATGCATTTTAACAAATAGTGAGACGATGATTTATAGAAGTAAATGACCAAAATACTCGAAAGTTTAAGATATACTTTGAGTGGTATAGTTTAGGAATAATTTAAGGCTATATTTTAACAAAGGTACGAGTCACGAAATGTAAAATGCAAGTTTTCTCAGCGTACGAAAGGACATTCGAGAAACCGGAACCGGGACGTAAGTCAAGTAACAACGTACGACTTATCGGAACAAAAGTTACAAGTTAACTATGCACGTAAATATAATATAATATATAAATAATTATATAAATTAAATATAATATATATTATATTTAAATATGTCGACAAACTAAAATACAAAACCATGTGAGCTGTCCCTGGTCCTCATGCGAGTCGCATGGCCAGAAGGCCATTTCCATGCGAGTCGCATGACTCCAGATTTCAGGCCAGGTTCTATAAATTGCAGTTTTTGGCTCGAGATAATCACACACATACACAAATATAGATATACTCCGTAATATTATTTATTATTATTATTATTATTATTATTATTATTATTATTATTATTATTAATAAGATTATTATTAATCTTATTATTTTTATTATTAATGTTATTATTTTTGCGATACAAAAATAATAATGTACATAAAATATTACGACGGAGTGCTGTCCAAGTAATTTTCAAAACGTGTTTCCAAGCGAGCTAGAGCTAAGGAAAATATGGGTTATTGCCAAGGAAATTATGGGTAATGTTTGAGGGTATTTTTGTGAATCAAACCTCGTGTTTATCATCTCCGATGCGTCTACGTGCTTTTCTACAATATTGTATATCAATATTAAATAGTGAGTTTCATAAGATCCCTTTTACTCTCTACATTTTTGGGCTGAGAATACATGCAAATGCTTTATTAACCGATATACAATATTTATATGCGTGAGTTTCATATGATCCCTTTTTCAAACTATATTTTTGGGCTGAGAATACATGCGCAGTTTTATAAACTGTTTTACTAAATGGATACAAATACTAAAACTGATTTTGTGTGAGTTTCATAAGATCCCTTTTACTCTCTACATTTTTGGGCTGAGAATACATGCAAATGTTTTATTAATCGATATACAATATTTATATGTGTGAGTTTCATAAGATCCCTTTTACTCTCTACATTTTTGGGCTGAGAATACATGCAAATGCTTTATTAACCGATATACAATATTTATATGCGTGAGTTTCATAAGATCCCTTTTACTCCCTACATTTTTGGGCTGAGAATACATGAAAATGCTTTATTAACCGATATACAATATTTATATGCGTGAGTTTCATTTGCTCCCTTTTTAATTGCTTTTGCAATCTATATTTTTGGGCTGAGAATAGATGCACTTTATTTTAAACGCAATGGATACAAGTACATACTAAATTCTACACTGAGTTTGAACCGAAAATCCCTTAGCTTTGGTAACTAGTAACTGCCAGTTATAAGAACTGGTGGGCGCGAGTAGTAGTATATGGATCCATAGGGCTTGATATCCCCGTCCGAGCTAGAGCGCTAGCCTTTTAACGGATGTATGCTATTTGAGAAGCGTACACGTTGGTTTGCGTGTATTATTAAGATGATTATACAAAGGGTACAAATTATATAAGCATTAAAGTTTAGTTACCAGGGTGCTCAATTTTGTAGAACCGATTGATAAACGTTTCGGATGAAACAACTGAAATCTTGTGATCCACCTTTTATGTAAAACCTATTGATAAACGTTTTGAATAAAACAACTGAACTTTTGTAATCCATATTGATATACGGATTATGTGTAACATTAAAACTATGAACTCACCAACCTTTGTGTTGACACTTGTTAGCATGTTTATTCTCAGGTTTCCTAGAAGTCTTCCGCTGTTTGCTTAGATGTTAAACAAGCTATGTGCATGGAGTCTTGCATGACATATTTTTCAAGGAGACGTTGCATTTACCAAATCATCACCATGTATCTTATTTTGACAGCATTGTCAACAGAAATGATGTTGTAAACTATTATTTATGGTGATTGTCTATATGTAGAAATCATCAGATGTCGAAAACCTTTGATTTAAATATTCATTTATGGTGTGCCTTTTCAAAAGAATGCAATGTTTACAAAACGTATCATATAGAGGTCAAATACCTCGCAATGAAATCAATGAATGACGTGTTCGTCCATATGGATTTGGAGCGATCGTCACATCTTACTTCCCGATGAAGTAAAAATATGTGAAAGTAAGTTATAGTCCCACTTTTAAAATCTAATATTTTTGGGATGAGAATACATGCAGGTTTTATAAATGATTTACAAAATAGACACAAGTACGTGAAACTACATTCTATGGTTGAATTATCGAAATCGAATATGCCCCTTTTTATTAAGTCTGGTAATCTAAGAATTAGGGAACAGACACCCTAATTGACGCGAATCCTAAAGATAGATCTATTGGGCCTAACAAACCCCATCCAAAGTACCGGATGCTTTAGTACTTCGAAATTTATATCATATCCGAAGGGTGTCCCGGAATGATGGGGATATTCTTATATATGCATCTTGTTAATGCCGATTACCAGGTGTTCACCATATGAATAATTTTTATCTCTATGTATGGGATGTATATTGAAATATGAAATCTTGTGGTCTATTGTTACGATTTGATATATATAGGTTAAACCTATAACTCACCAACATTTTTGTTGACATTTTAAGCATGTTTATTCTCAGGTGATTATTAAGAGCTTCCGCTGTCGCATACTTAAATAAGGACGAGATTTGGAGTCCATGCTTATATGATATTGTGTAAAAACTGCATTCAAGAAACTTATTTTGTTGTAACATATTTGTTTTGTAAACCATTATGTAATGGTCGTGTGTAAACAGGATATTTTAGATTATCATTATTTGATAATCTACGTAAAGCTTTTTAAACCTTTATTGATGTAAAGGTTATGGTTTGTTTTAAAATGAATGCAGTCTTTGAAAAACGTCTCATATAGAGGTCAAAACCTCGCAACGAAATCAATTAATATGGAACGTTTTTAATCAATAAGAACGGGACATTTCAGTTGGTATCCGAGCGTTGGTCTTAGAGAACCAGAATTTTGCATTAGTGTGTCTTATCAAGTTTGTTAGGATGCATTAGTGAGTCTGGACTTCGACCGTGTTTACTTGAAAAATGATTGCTTAACAAATTTTGTTGGAAACTATATATTTTTAACATGTGAATATTATGTGATATATTAATCTCTTAACGCGTTTGATATTATGTGATAGATGTCTACCTCTAGAACAAGTCCCATTGACTCACCTAATAATAATGAAGAGTCAAATGTAAATTGGAATGATTCATGGACTGATTCACAAGTTCCCGAAGAGGAACCGGAAGAAGAGTCGGAACCGGAAGAAGAATCGGAACCGGAAGAAGAATCGGAACCGGATGAAGAAATAGAACTGGTGGGGGAAATAATAAAACGGTTAAGTAAAAGAAAATCCTCAACCAACCGACCAAGGTTAATTATGGTCAATGGTGTTTCCGCCAATGAAGCAAAATATTGGGAGGATTACCAATTCTCCGATGAATCGGATTCCGACGAGAATTTTGATGATGTTATAGAAATTACCCCAACTGAATTTAAAAAGGCAAAAGAAAATAATAAGGGAAAGGGCATAAAAATAGAGAAATCTAATTCCAACCCCGATGAACTTTATATGTATCGTCAACCCCCGAAGTCCTTAAGTTGTAACAATGACCCGGGAACCTCTAAACCACCAGGTTTTTCTAAACCAATGTGGAAAACGACGGCTCGTATTAGGGGAACATCATATATCCCTAGAAACTTGGCAAACGAACCAAAACCGAAGAAGAAGAAACGAGCGAGTCAGAATAAGATAGTTGTATTCGTGTGGTGTAATATATGTAATATAGTGTGCTTATGCTTTATGATATATGTAAAAATTACTTGTATTAATAAGTATTTTTTTTTTATGAATCTAACTCTTGTCTATTTTACAGTATAAAAACACAAAATGGATAGACAACCCCAATATTTTAAGAGACCTACCCGGAGACATGATTGATGAAATCTTGTCTAGAGTCGGTCAGAATTCTTCGACACAACTATTTAAGGCGAGATCAGTTTGTAAGACATTCGAAGAACGTTCCAAGAATGTCTTGGTTTATAAAAGGCTTTCGTTCGAAAGATGGGGGATATCACATTGGGAAATCCATAAGTTACAATGTGTTTACTTTGACGAATATATTGCGGGGAACCCAAATGCTATTTTACGCAATGGGTTAAGAAATTATTTTGACTCAATATATCCGAATATTGGATTCGTGATTTAGAAAAAGCTGCTAACATGCAACATAAAGAAGCATGTTATGCTTACGGATTAGTAATGTTCGCTTCTCACCAAAGTGAGAACAAGAACATCGGGCTACAACTATTAAACAAAACGTTCCCACAAGTGACGGAGTCGGTAATTGGGGTAAGAAATGAGGTTTTTAGATTGTTACGGGACTGTTGGACATTACATAACCCTCGTCCCTTTGACGACGTTACAACACGTTGTCTTATCAACGACCATAACGGTTATGTTCCACAAGACCAAGGATGGGAAGTAGTCCTAGTAAAACCAGAATGCATGACTTGTTTCTGGACGTATGAATTACGTGTCTTTATTGCCTTTACTGAACGACTTGTGTACTAGCTAGAATTATCTTCACAACCATCTTGTATCAAATTTATTGTGTGCTATATTTCATGCTATATGTAAAATAAGCGGTATTGTAAGTTTGTAAAATATTGTGTAAAAGTTTGAACGCGAAATATTATTATAATCAGTTTTTTATATAGAATTGTAGTAGTTGAATTGTATATTAGCTACTAAGTATGAACTTAACGGGTAGGTACTACCCGAATTTAAACTTATAAAACGCTAATATGAAGAAAAAGCTTTTATAAATGAGTTCATATTATGCTACGAAATACTATTAACTACTCTTAATATTCTGTATGATTAACTTGTTCCATTTGACTATTTTGAAGGAAATGGCACCGACTACTCGACACACCGTGAATATGAATGAAGAGGAATTTCGTACTTTTCTAGCTTCAAACATAGCCGCAGTACAGGCTGCGCTACATACCAACAATAACCTTGGATCTAGCAGTACAGGAAATCGTGTAGGATGCACCTACAAAGAATTCACTGCCTGCAAACCTTTGGAATTTGATGGAACCGAAGGACCGATCGGATTGAAACGGTGGACCGAGAAGGTCAAATCAGTGTTTGCCATAAGTAAGTGTACTGAAGAGGACAAAGTGAAGTACGCTACGCATACCTTCACATGTTCTGCGTTAACATGGTGGAATACCTATCTAGAGCAAGTGGGACAAGACGATGCGTACGCACTACCGTGGTCAGCATTCAAGCACTTGATGAACGAGAAGTACCGTCCCAGAACCGAGGTCAATAAGCTCAAGACAGAACTTAGAGGGTTACGAACCCAAGGATTTGATATTACCACGTACGAAATACGATTCACAGAATTGTGCCTATTGTGTCCGGGAGCGTTCGAAGATGAGGAAGAGAAGATCGACGCGTTTGTGAAAGGATTACCGGAATGAATCCAAGAAGATATAAGTTCACACGAGCCCGCCTCCATACAACAGGCATGTAGAATGGCTCACAAACTAGTGAACCAGATTGAAGAAAGAATTAAAGAACAGACTACTGAAGAGGCCAATGTGAAGCAAGTCAAAAGAAAGTGGGAGGAAAACGGTGATAAGAATCACCAATACAACAACAACAGCAATTACAACAATAATCGCAACAATTATCCCAACAATCGCAACATCAATCGCAACTACAACAAACGGCCCAACAACAACAACAACAACAACAACAACAACAACAGCAACTACAACAATCATCCCAACAACAATAATAACTGCAACAACAACAACAATCAGAAGCAGCTATGCCAAAGGTGTGAAAAGTATCACTCGGGGTTCTGCACCAAATTTTGCAACAAGTGTAAAAGAAATGGTCATAGCACGGCGAAGTGTGAGGTCTACGGACCAGGGGTTAATAGAACGAAAGGAACAAATGGTGTCGGAACGAGTAATGGCGGAGCAAGTAGTGTCGGAGAAAGTTATGCCAATGTAGTTTGTTATAAATGTGGAAAACCGGGCCACATTATTAGAAATTGCCCGAACCAGGAGAACACGAATGGACAAGGTCGCGGAAGAGTTTTTAATATTAATGTGGCAGAGACACAGGAAGACCCGGAGCTTGTTACGGGTACGTTTCTTATTGACAATAAATCTGCTTACGTTTTATTTGATTCGGGTGCGGATAGAAGCTATATGAGTAGAGATTTTTATGCTAAATTAAGTTGTCCATTGACGCCGTTGGATAGTAAATTTTTACTCGAATTAGCAAACGGTAAATTAATTTCAGCAGATAATATATGCCGGAATCGAGAAATTAAACTGGGTAGCGAAATATTTAAGATTGATTTGATACCAGAAGAGTTAGGGAGTTTTGATGTAATAGTTGGCATGGACTGGCTGAAGAAGGTGAAAGCAGAGATCGTATGTTATAAAAATGCAATTCGCATTGTACGAGAAGAAGGAGAACCCTTAATGGTGTACGGAGAAAAGGGCAACACGAAGCTACATCTTACTAGTAAATTGAAGGCACAACAACTAATAAGAAAAGGTTGCTATGCTGTTGTAGCACACGTCGAGAAAGTACAAACTGAAGAAAAGAGCATCAATGATGTTCCCGTTGCAAAAGAATTTCCCGATGTATTTCTGAAAGAATTACCGGGATTACCCCCACATCGATCCGTTGAATTTCAAATAGATCTTGTACCAGGAGCTACACCAATAGCTCGTGCTCCTTACAGACTCGTACCCAGCGAGATGAAAGAACTGCAAAGCTAATTACAAGAACTTTTAGAGCGTGGTTTCATTCGACCAAGCACATCACCGTGGGGAGCTCCTATTTTGTTTGTCAAGAAGAAAGATGGTACATTCAGGTTGTGTATCGACTACCGAGAGTTGAACAAACTTACCATCAAGAACCGCTACCCACTACCGAGAATCGACGACTTATTTGATCAACTACAAGGCTCGTCTGTTTATTCAAAGATTGACTTACGTTCCGGGTATCATCAAATGCGGGTGAAAGAAGATGATATTCCAAATACTGCTTTCAGAACACGTTACGGTCATTACGAGTTTATGGTCATGCCGTTTGGTTTAACTAATGCACCAGCTGTGTTCATGGACCTTATGAACCGAGTGTGTGGACCATACCTTGACAAGTTTGTCATTGTTTTCATTGATGACATACTTATTTACTCAAAGAATGACCAAGAACACGGTGAACATTTGAGAAAGGTGTTAGAAGTATTGAGGAAGGAAGAATTGTACGCTAAGTTTTCAAAGTGTGCATTTTGGTTGGAAGAAGTTCAATTCCTCGGTCACATAGTGAACAAAGAAGGTATTAAGGTGGATCCGGTAAAGATAGAAACTGTTGAAAAGTGGGAAACCTCGAAAACTCCAAAACACATACGCCAGTTTTTTAGGACTAGCTGGTTACTACAGAAGGTTCATCCAAGACTTTTCCAGAATAGCAAAACCCTTGACTGCATTAACGCATAAAGGTAAGAAATTTGAATGGAATGATGAACAAGAGAAAGTGTTTCAGTTATTGAAGAAAAAGCTAACTACGGCACCTATATTGTCATTGCCTGAAGGGAATGATGATTTTGTGATTTATTGTGACGCATCAAAGCAAGGTCTCGGGTGTGTATTAATGCAACGAACGAAGGTGATTGCTTATGCGTCTAGACAATTGAAGATTCACGAACAAAATTATACGACGCATGATTTGGAATTAGGCGCGGTTGTTTTTGCATTAAAGACTTGGAGGCACTACTTATATGGGGTCAAAAGTATTATATATACTGACCACAAAAGTCTTCAACACATATTTAATCAGAAACAACTGAATATGAGGTAGCGTAGGTGGATTGAATTGTTGAATGATTACGACTTTGAGATTCGTTACCACCCGGGGAAGGCAAATGTGGTAGCCGATGCCTTGAGCAGGAAGGACAGAGAACCCATTCAAGTAAAATCTATGAATATAATGATTCACACTAACCTTACTACTCAAATAAAGGAGGCACAACAAGGAGTTTTAAAAGAGAGAAATTTAAAGGATGAAATTCCCAAAGGATCGGAGAAGCATCTTAATATTCGGGAAGACGGAACCCGGTATAGGGCTGAAAGAATTTGGGTACCAAAATTTGGAGATATGAGAGAAATGGTACTTAGAGAAGCTCATAAAACTAGATACTCAATACATCCTGGAACGGGGAAGATGTACAAGGATCTCAAGAAACATTTTTGGTGGCCGGGTATGAAAGTCGATGTTGCTAAATACGTAGGAGAATGTTTGACGTGTTCTAAGGTCAAAGCTGAGCATCAGAAACCATCAGGTCTACTTCAACAACCCGAAATCCCGGAATGGAAATGGGAAAACATTACCATGGATTTCATCACTAAATTGCCAAGGACTGAAAGTGGTTTTGATACTATTTGGGTAATAGTTGATCGTCTCACCAAATCAGCAAACTTCCTGCCAATAAGAGAAGATGACAAGATGGAGAAGTTAGCACGACTGTATTTAAAGGAAGTCGTCTCCAGACATGGAATACCAATCTCTATTATCTCTGATAGGGATGGCAGATTTATTTCAAGATTATGGCAGACATTACAGCAAGCATTAGGAACTCGTCTAGACATGAGTACTGCCTATCATCCACAAACTAATGGGCAGAGCGAAAGGACAATACAAACGCTTGAAGACATGCTACGAGTATGTGTTATTGATTTCGGAAACAGTTGGGATCGACATCTACCGTTAGCAGAATTTTTCTACAACAACGGCTACCATTAAAGCATTGAGATGGCACCGTTTGAAGCACTTTATGGTAGAAAGTGCAGGTCTCCGATTTGTTGGAGTGAAGTGGGGGATAGGCAGATTACGGATCCGGAGATAATACAAGAAACTACCTAGAAGATCATCCAAATTCAACAGCGGTTGAAAACCGCCCAAAGTCGACAAAAGAGCTACGTCGACATTAAAAGAAAAGATATAGAATTTGAAATTGGAGAGATGGTCATGCTTAAGGTTGCACCTTGGAAAGGCGTTGTTCGATTTGGTAAACGAGGGAAATTATATCCAAGGTATATTGGACCATTCAAGATTATTGATCGTGTCGGACCAGTAGCTTACCGACTTGAGTTACCTCAACAACTCACAGCTGTCCATAACACTTTTCACGTCTCGAATTTGAAGAAATGTTTTGCTAAAGAAGATCTCACTATTTCGTTAAACGAAATCCAAATCAACGAAAAACTTCAATTCATCGAAGAACCCGTCGAAATAATGGATCGTGAGGTTAAAAGACTTAAGCAAAACAAGATACCAATTGTTAAGGTTCGATGGAATGCTCGTAGAGGACCCGAGTTCACCTGGGAGTGTGAAGATCAGATGGAGAAGAAATACCAGCATCTATTTCCAGAAGATTCGTCAACACCTTCAACAGCTTAAAATTTCGGGACGAAATTTATTTAACGGGTAGGTACTGTAGTGACCCGAACTTTTCCATGTTTATATATATTAATTGAGATTGATATTTACATGATTAAATGTTTCCAACATGTTAAACAATCAAACTTGTTAAGACTTGATTAATTGAAATATGTTTCATATAGACAATTGACCACCCAAGTTGACCGGTGATTCACGAACGTTAAAACTTGTAAAAACTATATGATGACATATATATGGATATATATATAGTTAACATGATATTATGATAAGTAAACATATCATTAAGTATATTAACAATGAACTACATATGTAAAAACAAGACTACTAACTTAAAGATTTTTAAACGAGACATATATGTAACGATTATCGTTGTAAAGACATTTAATGTATATATATCATATTAAGAGATATTCATACATGATAATATCATGATAATATCATGATAATATAATAATTTAAAATCTCATTTGATATTATAAACATTGGGTTAACAACATTTAACAAGATCGTTAACCTAAAGGTTTCAAAACAACACTTACATGTAACGACTAACGATGACTTAACGACTCAGTTAAAATGTATATACATGTAGTGTTTTAATATGTATTTATACACTTTTTAAAGACTTCCATACACTTATCAAAATACTTCTACTTAACAAAAATGCTTACAGATACATCCTCGTTCAGTTTCATCAACAATTCTACTCGTATGCACCCGTATTCGTATTCGTACAATACACAGCTTTTAGATGTATGTACTATTGGTATATACACTCCAATGATTGTAACACCCCAGCTTAACATGACCACAATATTGTCCGCTTTGCCCGCAGGCGCACGACTTTTTCTTGGCGACCACACACGAGAAGCACTTTCCCAGGAGGTCACCCATCCCGGTAGTGCTCTCGCCCGAGCACGCTTAACTGCAGTGTACTCGCACATCTGCTCTGCCTGTGATCCCAAAACGTGTTGTGTCATTTAAGCATGAGTATTACCTTATAATCCCATGATCACTCATGTTCGTGGGCGATGTGGGATTTGCCTAGGGTGTTACATTCACTCCCCCTTAGGGACTCATCGTCCTCGATGAGGTTTTCCCCACCACCCCCAACGGCACATGAGTGGCTCTGATACCATTTTGTAACACCTCAGCTTAACATGACCACAATATTGTCCGCTTTGCCCGCAGGCGCACGGCTTTTTCTTGGCGACCACACACGAGAAGCACTTTTCCAGGAGGTCACCCATCCCGGTAGTGCTCTTGCCCGAGCACGCTTAACTGCAGCGTACTCGCACATCTGCTCTGCCTGTGATCCCAAAATGCGTTGTGTCATTTAAGCGTGAGTATTACCTTATAATCCCATGATCACTCATGTTTGTGGGCGATGTGGGATTTGCCTAGGGTGTTACAATGATCAGCTCTTAGCAGCCCATGTGAGTCACCTAACACATGTGGGAACCATCATTTGGCAACTAGCATGAAATATCTCATAAAATTACAAAAATATGAGTAATCATTCATGACTTATTTACATGAAAACAAAATTACATATCCTTTATATCTAATCCATACACCAACGACTAAAAACACCTACAAACACTTTCATTCTTCAATTTTCTTCATCTAATTGATCTCTCTCAAGTTCTATATTCAAGTTCTAAGTGTTCTTCATAAATTCTACAAGTTCTAGTTACATAAAATCAAGAATACTTTCAAGTTTGCTAGCTCACTTCCAATCTTGTAAGGTGATCATCCAACCTCAAGAAATCTTTGTTTCTTACAGTAGGTTATCATTCTAATACAAGAACTTTCAAGCCATCCAAGGATCCTTTGAAGCTAGATCCATTTTTCTTATTTCCAGTAGGTTTATCCAAGGAACTTAAGGTTCGTGAATCAACCAGTGGCCAAGTCTTACTTCCCGACGAAGTAAAAATCTGTGAAAGTGAGTTATAGTCCCACTTTTAAAATCTAATATTTTTGGGATGAGAATACATGCAGGTTTTATAAATGATTTACAAAATAGACACAAGTACGTGAAACTACATTCTATGGTTGAATTATCGAAATCGAATATGCCCCTTTTTATTAAGTCTGGTAATCTAAGAATTAGGGAACAGACACCCTAATTGAAGCGAATCCTAAAGATAGATCTATTGGGCCTAACAAACCCCATCCAAAGTACCGGATGCTTTAGTACTTTGAAATTTATATCATATCCGAAGGGTGTCCCGAAATGATGGGGATATTCTTATATATGCATCTTGTTAATGTCGATTACCAGGTGTTCACCATATGAATAATTTTTATCTCTATGTATGGGATGTATATTGAAATATGAAATCTTGTGGTCTATTGTTACGATTTGATATATATAGGTTAAACCTATAACTCACCAACATTTTTGTTGACGTTTTAAGCATGTTTATTCTCAGGTAATTATTAAGAGCTTCCGCTGTCGCATACTTAAATAAGGACGAGATTTGGAGTCCATGCTTGTATGATATTGTGTAAAAACTGCATTCAAGAAACTTATTTTGTTGTAACATATTTGTATTTTAAACCATTATGTAATGGTCGTGTGTAAACAAGATATTTTAGATTATCATTATTTGATAATCTACGTAAAGCTTTTTAAACCTTTAATGATGAAATAAAGGTTATGGTTTGTTTTAAAATGAATGCAGTCTTTGAAAAACGTCTCATATAGAGGTCAAAACCTCGCAACGAAATCAATTAATATGGAACGTTTTTAATCAATAAGAACGGGACATTTCAATATGTAATATAGCAAAGTTTTAAGTTTGAAGAATATTTGTATGTGATATATTATTATAATAAGTTTTTCGTATGGAATTGTAGTAGTTGAATTGTATATTAGCTACTAAGTATGAACTTAACGGATAGGTAGTACCCGAATTTAAACTTATAAAATGCTAATATGAAGAAAAAGCTTTTATAAATGAGTTCATATTTTGCTACGAAATACTATTGACTACTCTTAATATTCTGTATGATTAACTCGATTCAGTTGGCTATTTTGAAGGAAATGGCACCGACTACTCGACACACCATGTAACGACCCGACCAAAACCGTTATTGACGGCGCCGTTAACTTAGGTCCCGTTGCGCGGTCGTAGTCCCTATATGAGACTCGTTTGACCAAAATTATGTCGCATTCATTTGAAAGGTACAAGACTTGCAAGTTTAGTTTACAAAACCGTTCGACAACAAGTCTAAGTTTACAAAAGTTATAAAGTATAAATGAAATAACTTGCGACATAATATAAGTTGAAAAACACAGTTTCTATAAATAGCGTAAGTATGTAAACAAAAGTTTGAATCCAAAAGTGCTATCCCTAGCGTATGTATGTATGTATGCTCGACTCCAAGCAAGTATGAGTGTGCGCGGAAGCATGTATCAAATAGCCAAGTATGAACCTGAGAAACATATAGAAAACTGTCAACGAAAAACGTTGGTGAAATCATAGATGTATTTGTAAACGTTGTTTTTGAACCACAAGATTTAGTATTCCCATAGTTGATTATCAAAATCGTTTGCATTCCAAAAGTATTGTTCGCGAGCACCCAATTATCAAGACTTAACGTTTCCTTCCATAGAACCCCATCACAATAGTGTTAGAACATACACTGTTTCTCGAAAATATATTTCATCCGTAGACGGTAGCGAACCGTCCGTAATGAGGGTTTGTCAAACCCGTATGGCCACACAATATAAGTTCTCGCTTACACCCTGCAAGTGTAACTAATGATAATCGAATTGAGGATTTTTGTTCTAACTCGCTGTGGAATTTTTGTTTTCCTTGTACTTGTGTTCAAAGTATAAAAGTAAGTAGTACAAAATGTAACAAAGTATATGTTTCTCAGCCCACAATTTAAAAGTATAAAAAGTTGTTGAAAAAGTGGGACTATGATCTCACCTCGAGTGCACGAGTATAAAAGTACTTCACAAAGTAACGTATGCATGAAAGTTGCTTAGCCTTGACCTAAACAAGTAAGTTGTATCAATTAACCGGTTACGACACAAGGTCGGGTGAAATGTGTTCAATTAGTCCTATGGCTCGTTACGACTCGATTAAGTATAGCATGTGAATCACGTTGTCAAGTTTCATACAAGAAACAAGTATAAAAGCATGTTAGAATGATTGTATAAAAGTTTGGTTAAGTTTGACTAAAAGTCAAACTTGGTGAAAGTCAACGAAAAAGTCAACGCGTTCGGGTCGGGTCCCGAACTATTTTTCTATGCTAAATATTCATATATAAGTATATTAAAACAAGTTTCATGTGAATCGGAGGTCGGTAGCTAGTCAAACATTTCGCGTGAAATGTGACAAAGTGAGCAGAATCTGGCCAGGCGATTCTGCGCGCCGCGCGGGGATGTGGCGCGCCGCGCCACTACCTGGGCAGAGAATTCTGGTCAGTTTTTCCAAGTGTGCACGAACCAAAACCTTTTCCAACCCAATTCTTGACCCGAAAACACTTATAATGCCTATCATATATCGTCGAAAAGGTATTTTGACGAGGAATACAACTAACCACATATCATCAATCAAAAACATCATTTACAATAACCGAAAACTCGTCAATTGATCAAGAAAGGTTTATTTTCAAAGTTTCAAGTTCGTAAAACGTATTTTATGATTCGGGAATCCAATTTACACATACGATATGCCGTTTTGAAGATAATGAAGCATACATTACAACTAAACACTTACTAATAACATTTCATGGCATTCGAAACATCAAAAGCTC
This sequence comes from Rutidosis leptorrhynchoides, assembly GCF_046630445.1. Taxonomy (NCBI): domain Eukaryota; kingdom Viridiplantae; phylum Streptophyta; class Magnoliopsida; order Asterales; family Asteraceae; genus Rutidosis; species Rutidosis leptorrhynchoides. Next base: position 372,225,508 of record NC_092341.1, on the reverse strand, counting down.
GTTTTAAGTCTATCAAACCCTAACCAAAATCCGCAAAAATCAATATTCATGTTTTTGAAGTTTCCTTAATCAACCTACGCATCAAAACGAAGCTAGTGATACTAGTAACACAATTAAAACATGAACTTTAACAATTTAACAACATTAACTCATCCAAAATCAAAGATTTAGCACACCCATTTCAAATGTTGAAACTAGTTACTCAAAACAACGAATCGAGCAAACAAAACATATATTCATGTTATACACGAGCCATAGACACTAACTAACACCATTTCAAGTCAAAAACACGAATTTAGAGAAATCTAGAGTTTTAGAAATGTTACCCAAAATCAATGAAGTTAGTATCAAATCGTAGAGGATGATGAGAGGATCAAGAATATGTAGTCGGATTTGTTGTGAGCTTCCAAGATTGAATTTAGATGATGAATGAATGGAATGGGTTTGTGTGTGTGTTCTTGAGATGGAGAGAAAAGAGAGGAGGGAGATGATGGAATGAATGAAAAATGGGTTGACTAGTTGACCTAGTCAACTAGTTTGCCCATTTGGCAACTCCGGTCCCTCGAGTTTCAAAGCGGGTGCGGGATGTAACCGATCGAATATTTTTAAAACGCTCGAGTAAACGGGTGATGTCAAAATTAAATAGCGGAAATATAATGAACGTTACTCACGGAAACTATTAATTTAAATACGAAAGGTTATGTTTTAAAAAAAAAAGACGGTGTTAAAATTAAATTTAACGGAAAAACGCGGGATGTTACATTATCCACACCTCAAAAGAAATTTCGTCCCGAAATTTAGTTGGAAGTAGTAGTTGTTGAATCTTCCTCGAGATCTTGCGTTGCCAATTCTACGAGTGAGGGAGAAGTACGTCCTAGGGTATTTCAACGAACTTCGACGGTCGGGATTTTTACGTTGGATTGAAGTTTGGTTTCACGATTCATGGTTTCAACCGGTCCTCCTAGGAATGAAGTTTATCGTCGATAGTAAGCTTATCGAAAAGGAATGACAAGTTCTTGTTTCGCAAAACACGTCCTTGAGTTGATACATCGAATGTAGGATAAACGGAGACCCAAAATGAGTTGGAAAAGTCTAAACGGCTAGCGACGGGTCCAAAACACCCCAAGAATTTAAAGGATCAAAGTATCGCGGATTTAGCTTCCTACGTTTTCCCGAAACGGATTGCACTTTCCCAAGGTGCGACTCTTAACGTGACGCGGTTTCCCACGTGGAATTTGAAATGTTTACGTCTAATATCGGCGTAGCTCTTGGTGATTACGAGTCGCGTAGGGTTTTACCTGAATATGAATAAATTTTCTCGGTTGCTCATGAATAACCTCGGCCCCGGTGAATTGATCATCGTTTACTTGGTTCGAAAAAAGAGAAATGACGTTTCCGGTCACATGTGGTTTCAAAAGGAGTGACGTTAAAACTCGAATGAAAATTATTGTAGTACGAGGATTAAGCTAAAAGAAAATACTTTTCTCAAGTAAATTTGAAGTTAGTAATACAACTCGTATTATGGATTCTAAGGTTTAAATCGTATGTTTGTTCGGTCCGTTGGGTTGCGGATGGTACGCGGTACTCATGTCTAAACGTGGTCCCGAGGCTTTTTGTGAGGCACTCCGAAGTCTAGAAATGAAACGAGGATCTCGGTCCAAAACGGAGTACATTCCGTAAGGTATATTGAACAAGTTTGCTAGGACTTGAAAACGTTAGTTGGAACAAGTTTCTCAAGAAATTCACGTCGCGGGAGATTTATCGGTTTCCAAATACGTTCGTCGGGACAAATTTCTTATCGGTTTTGAAAAGCGTTTATTAGGACTATTCACCCTCGGGGTGAACACTAGTATAACGTGGAGAGTCTCTCCCTCCATTGAGAGTTTAAAATAAAAGATTTCCTGAACCGGAAGTACGAGGGTGATGCAAGAGAAGTTTCCGCCCCGATGTGAGCATAACGAGTAAATTGTAGTTAGTCAATAAGACTGCGCGAGGACGAGCTAGTATACCCGTGTGACATACGGTTGAAGTCGAATGGAATCGGTAATTCATTCGGAAACATAAATATAATTTGACAATAATTGAAGGTGTGTCCCCGGTATGGTTGTTATAAATATTCTCGGAGTTTTCGGATGTCCAAACCTGAAAAGATGAAGTCATGTACATGGCACATGGTGGTGTTTAGGTTGATCGAGTCTAACCACCATCACGCGTCACTAGAACTTTGGTATGTCTTACCGTAATATAACCACGTTGATCGAGTGTCGTTATATTACGCCAAATCATACCTCCATTCCCACATCACTCCATGGGTTCAAGTTCGTGTCATCGTGAAAATCTAAAATGAACAAAATGTAACGACGTCTCAAACATGATTCGTATTGAATCGAAAGAATTAGTGCAACTCTAAAGATGCGTTCCCAGAGGGAAGTGTATAAGTGATTGTTCACGTCAATGCGGTTCGAATCAGACAATAACGTAGTTAGGTATGAAAAGAGTAACGAGTCATGATAACGAGTAGCACGCAACCGTAGTGATAAATGTTGATGACGATACTCACCTAGAGTAGTGATGGTAGTAACACCAAAAAGTAGATAGTAAGAAACACCAGTGGGAAACCGATAGTAAGTTGAAACGGTGGCAAATAACAATCCGGGAGACAGAGTTCCCGAACAAGTGTGACTAATGAAGTCGTCGTCTTCCATACGTGTATGAATCATGAATTTACGTGTGTTACCAAAAAGTGGCGGAATACGAGTTCGTATGATGAAGGTTGGGTACCATTAAAAAGTTTGCCTAAGAATGATTCAAGTATAATGCACAAGTAGTCAAGTAAGTGCTATCTATAGCAAATGTATGTCAGAATGCAATGGCTAACTATCCGGTTGTAGTCTAGACTCACTAATGCGTCCTAACGACTCTGTTAGACACACTAATGCACGTCCTAGTTCCCTACAACCAACGCTCTGATACCACTTGTAACGACCCGACCAAAACCGTTATTGACGGCGCCGTTAACTTAGGTCCCGTTGCGCGGTCGTAGTCCCTATATGAGACTCGTTTGACCAAAATTATGTCGCATTCATTTGAAAGGTACAAGACTTGCAAGTTTAGTTTACAAAACCGTTCGACAACAAGTCTAAGTTTACAAAAGTTATAAAGTATAAATGAAATAACTTGCGACATAATATAAGTTGAAAAACACAGTTGCTATAAATAGCGTAAGTATGTAAACAAAAGTTTGAATCCAAAAGTGCTATCCCTAGCGTATGTATGTATGTATGCTCGACTCCAAGCAAGTATGAGTGTGCGCGGAAGCATGTATCAAATAGCCAAGTATGAACCTGAGAAACATATAGAAAACTGTCAACGAAAAACGTTGGTGAAATCATAGATGTATTTGTAAACGTTGTTTTTGAACCACAAGATTTAGTATTCCCATAGTTGATTATCAAAATCGTTTGCATTCCAAAAGTATTGTTCGCGAGCACCCAATTATCAAGACTTAACGTTTCCTTCCATAGAACCCCATCACAATAGTGTTAGAACATACACTGTTTCTCGAAAATATATTTCATCCGTAGACGGTAGCGAACCGTCCGTAATGAGGGTTTGTCAAACCCGTATGGCCACACAATATAAGTTCTCGCTTACACCCTGCAAGTGTAACTAATGATAATCGAATTGAGGATTTTTGTTCTAACTCGCTGTGGAATGTTTGTTTTCCTTGTACTTGTGTTCAAAGTATAAAAGTAAGTAGTACAAAATGTAACAAAGTATATGTTTCTCAGCCCACAATTTAAAAGTATAAAAAGTTGTTGAAAAAGTGGGACTATGATCTCACCTCGAGTGCACGAGTATAAAAGTACTTCACAAAGTAACGTATGCATGAAAGTTGCTTAGCCTTGACCTAAACAAGTAAGTTGTATCAATTAACCGGTTACGACACAAGGTCGGGTGAAATGTGTTCAATTAGTCCTATGGCTCGTTACGACTCGATTAAGTATAGCATGTGAATCACGTTGTCAAGTTTCATACAAGAAACAAGTATAAAAGCATGTTAGAATGATTGTATAAAAGTTTGGTTAAGTTTGACTAAAAGTCAAACTTGGTCAAAGTCAACGAAAAAGTCAACGCGTTCGGGTCGGGTCCCGAACTATTTTTCTATGCTAAATATTCATATATAAGTATATTAAAACAAGTTTCATGTGAATCGGAGGTCGGTAGCTAGTCAAACATTTCGCGTGAAATGTGACAAAGTGAGCAGAATCTGGCCAGGCGATTCTGCGCGCCGCGCGGGGATGTGGCGCGCCGCGCCACTACCTGGGCAGAGAATTCTGGTCAGTTTTTCCAAGTGTGCACGAACCAAAACCTTTTCCAACCCAATTCTTGACCCGAAAACACTTATAATGCCTATCATATATCGTCGAAAAGGTATTTTGACGAGGAATACAACTAACCACATATCATCAATCAAAAACATCATTTACAATAACCGAAAACTCGTCAATTGATCAAGAAAGGTTTATTTTCAAAGTTTCAAGTTCGTAAAACGTATTTTATGATTCGGGAATCCAATTTACACATACGATATGCCGTTTTGAAGATAATGAAGCATACATTACAACTAAACACTTACTAATAACATTTCATGGCATTCGAAACATCAAAAGCTCGTTTTAAGTCTATCAAACCCTAACCAAAATCCGCAAAAATCAATATTCATGTTTTTGAAGTTTCCTTAATCAACCTACGCATCAAAACGAAGCTAGTGATACTAGTAACACAATTAAAACATGAACTTTAACAATTTAACAACATTAACTCATCCAAAATCAAAGATTTAGCACACCCATTTCAAATGTTCAAACTAGTTACTCAAAACAACGAATCGAGCAAACAAAACATATATTCATGTTATACACGAGCCATAGACACTAACTAACACCATTTCAAGTCAAAAACACGAATTTAGAGAAATCTAGAGTTTTAGAAATGTTACCCAAAATCAATGAAGTTAGTATCAAATCGTAGAGGATGATGAGAGGATCAAGAATATGTAGTCGGATTTGTTGTGAGCTTCCAAGATTGAATTTAGATGATGAATGAATGGAATGGGTTTGTGTGTGTGTTCTTGAGATGGAGAGAAAAGAGAGGAGGGAGATGATGGAATGAATGAAAAATGGGTTGACTAGTTGACCTAGTCAACTAGTTTGCCCATTTGGCAACTCCGGTCCCTCGAGTTTCAAAGCGGGTGCGGGATGTAACCGATCGAATATTTTTAAAACGCTCGAGTAAACGGGTGATGTTAAAATTAAATAGCGGAAATATAATGAACGTTACTCACGGAAACTATTAATTTAAATACGAAAGGTTATGTTTTAAAAAAAAAAGACGGTGTTAAAATTAAATTTAACGGAAAAACGCGGGATGTTACACACCATGAATATGAGCGAAGAGGAATTTCGTACCTTTCTTGCTGCAAACATAGCCGCAGTACAGGCGGCGCTACATACCAACAATAACTCTGAATCTAGCAATGCAGCTAACGGCACAAGAAATCGTGTAGCATACTCCTACAAAGAATTCACTGCCTGCAAACCTTTGGAATTTGATGGAACCGAAGGACCAATTGGATTAAAACGGTGGACCGAGAAAGTCGAATCGGTGTTTGCCATAAGTAAGTGTACTGAAGAGGACAAAGTTAAGTACGCTACGCATACCTTCACAGGTACTACGTTAACGTGGTGGAACACCTATCTTGAACAGGTAGGACAAAATGCTGCTTACGCACTACCGTGGTCGGCATTCAAGTAATTGATGAACGAGTAGTACCGTCCTAGAAACGAAGTCAATAAACTCAAGGCAGAACTTAGAGAGTTACGAACACAAGGGTTCGACGTTACCACATATGAACGACGATTCACAGAGTTGTGCCTATTGTGTCCGGGAGCATTTGAAGATGAAGAAGAGAAGATCGACGCATTTGTAAAAGGATTACCAGTAAGGATTCACGAAGATGTGAGTTCACACGAGCCCGATTCTATACAGAAGGCAAGTCGAATGGCTCATAAACTCATAAATCAGATTGAGGGAAGAATTAAAGAGCAGGCAGCCGAAGAAGCCAACACGAAACAACTCAAGAGAAAGTGGGAGGAAAACGGTGACAAGAGTCACCAGTACAACAACAACAACAATTACAACCACAATCGCAACAACTTTCCCAACAACCACAACAACAATCGCAACAATAACCGCAATCCTAACAATAACTACAACAAACATCCCAACAACAACAACAACTACAACAACCGTTTCAACAACAATAACAATCCCAACAACAACCTCAATAACAACAACGGCAACAAAAACCAAAAACAGCCATATCATAGGTGTGAAGAAAATCATCAGGGGTTTTGCACGACATTTTGCAATAGGTGTAAAATAAATGGTCATAGCGCGACAAAGTGTGAGGTCTACGGACCAAAGTTTAACAGAACTAAAGGAACAAATAATGTCGGAACAAGTAATGCCGAAACAAATAGTGTCGGAGAAAGTAATACCAACGCTGTTTGTTATAAATGTGGAAAACTGGGCCACATTATTAGAAATTGCCCGAATCAGGGGAATACTAATGGGCAGGGCTGTGGAAGAGTTTTCAATATTAATGCGGCAGAAGCACAGGAAGACCGGAGCTTGTTACGGGTACGTTTCTTATTGACAATAAATCTGCTTATGTTTTATTTGATTCGGGTGCGGATAGAAGCTATATGAGTAGAGAATTTTGTGCTAAATTAAGTTGCCCATTGACGCCTTTGGATAGTAAATTTTTACTCGAATTAGCAAACGGTAAATTAATTTCAGCAGATAATATATGTCGGGATAGAGAAATTAAACTGGGTGATGAAACGTTTAAGATTGATTTAATACCAGTCGAGTTAGGGAGTTTTGATGTAATAATTTGCATGGACTGGTTGAAGAAGGTAAGAGCAGAGGTCGTTTGTTACAAAAATGCGATTCGCATTATGCGTGAAAAAGGAAAACCTTTAATGGTGTACGGAGAAAAGAACAACGCGAAATTAAATCTTATTAGTAGTTTAAAGGCATAAAAACTAATAAGAAAAGGTTGTTACGTCATTCTAGCACACATCGAGGAAGTTAAACCTGAAGAAAAGAACATCAGTGATGTTTCCGTCGCAAAAGAATTTCCCGATGTATTTTCGAAAGAATTACCAGGATTACCCCCACATCGATCCGTTGAATTTCAAATAGACCTTGTACCAGGAGCTGCACCAATAGCTCGTGCTCCATACAGACTCACACCCAGCGAAATGAAAGAATTACAAAGTCAGTTACAGGAACTTTTAGAGCGTGGTTTCATTCGACCAAGTACATCACCATGGGGAGCTCCTGTTCTGTTTGTCAAGAAGAAAGATGGTACATTCAGGTTGTGTATCGACTACCGAGAGTTGAACAAACTTACCATCAAGAACCGTTACCCATTACCGAGAATCGATGACTTATTTGATCAACTACAAGGCTCGTCTGTTTATTCGAAGATCGATTTACGTTCTAGATATCATCAAATGCGGGTGAAGGAGGATGATATTCCAAAGACTGCTTTTAGGACGCGTTACGGTCATTACGAGTTTATGGTTATGTCGTTTGGATTGACTAACGCACCAGATGTGTTCATGGACCTCATGAACCGAGTGTGTGGGCCATATCTTGACAAGTTTGTCATTGTTTTTATCGATGACATACTTATTTACTCGAAGAATGATCAAGAGCACGAAGAACATTTGAGAAAAGTGCTAAAGTTGCTGAGAAAAGAAAAACTGTAAGCTAAGTTTTCAAAGTGTGCATTTTGGTTGAAAGAAGTTCAATTCCTCGGTCACATAGTGAACAAAGAAGGTATTCAGGTGGATCCAGCAAAGATTGAAACCGTTGAAAAGTGGAAAACCCCGAAAACTCTGAAACACATACGCCAGTTTTTAGGACTAGCTGGTTACTACAGAAGGTTCATCCAAGACTTTTCCAGAAGAGCAAAACCCTTAACTGTATTAACGCATAAAGGAAAGAAATTTGAATGGAAAGATGAACATGAGAAAGCGTTTCAATTGTTAAAGAAAAAGTTAACTACAACACCTATATTGTCATTACCTGAAGGGAATGATGATTTTGTGATATATTGTGACGCCTCAAAGCAAGGTCTCGGTTGTGTATTAATGCAATGAATGAAAGTAATTGCTTATGCGTCTAGACAATTGAAGATTCACGAACAGAATTATACGACGCATGATTTGGAATTAGGCGCGGTTGTTTTTGCATTAAAGACTTGGAGGCACTACTTATATGGGGTCAAAAGTATTATATATACCAACCACAAAAGTCTTCAACACATATTTAATAAGAAACAACTGAATATGAGGCAGCGTAGATGGATTGAATTGTTGAATGATTACGACTTTGAGATTCGTTACCACCCGAGGAAGGCAAATGTGGTAGCCGACACCTTGAGCAGAAAGGACAGAGAACCCATTCGAGTAAAAGCTATGAATATAATGATTCACACTAACCTTACTACTCAAATATAGGAGGCGCAATAAGGAGTTTTAAAAGAGGGAAATTTAAAGGATAAAGTACCCAAAGGATCGGAGAAGCATGTTAATATTCGGGAAGACGGAACCCGGTATAGGGCTGAAAGAATTTGGGTACCAAAATTTGGAGATATGGGAGAAATGGTACTTAGAGAAGCTCATAAAACCAGATACTCAATACATACTGGAACGGGGAAGATGTACAAGGATCTCAAGAAACATTTTTGGTGGCCATGTATGAAAGTCGATGTTGCTAAATACATAGGGGAATGTTTGAAGTGCTCTAAGGTCAAACCGGAGCATCAGAAACCATCAGGTCTACTTCAACAACCCGAAATCCAGGAATGGAAATGGGAAAACATTACCATGGATTTCATCACTAAATTGCCAAGGACTGCAAGTGGTTTTGATATTATTTGGGTAATAGTTGATCGTCTCACCAAATCAGCACACTTCCTGCCAATAAGAGAAGATAATAAGATGGAGAAGTTAGCACGACTGTATTTGAAGGAAGTTGTCTCCAGACATGGAATACCAATCTCTATTATCTCTGATAGGGATGGCAGATTTATTTCAAGATTATGGCAGACATTACAGCAAGCATTAGGAACTCGTCTAGACATGAGTACTGCCTATCATCCACAAACTAATGGGCAGAGCGAAAGGACGATACAAACGCTTGAAGACATGCTACGAGTATGTGTTATTGATTTCGGAAATAGTTGGGATCGACATCTACCGTTAGCAGAATTTTTCTACAACAACGGCTACCATTCAAGCATTGAGATGGCACCGTTTGAAGCACTTTATGGTAGAAAGTGCAGGACTCCGATTTGTTGGAGTGAAGTGGGGGATAGACAGATTACGAGTCCGGAGATAATACAAGAAACTACCGAGAAGATCATCCAAATTCAACAGCGGTTGAAAACAGCCCAAAGTCGACAAAAGAGCTACGCCGACATTAAAAGAAAAGATATAGAATTTGAAATTGGAGAGATGGTCATACTTAAGGTTGTACCTTGGAAAGGCGTTGTTCGATTTGGTAAACGAGGGAAATTATATCCAAGGTATATTGGACCATTCAAGATTATTGATCGTGTCGGACCAGTAGCTTACCGACTTGAGTTACCTCAACAACTCGCAGCTGTACATAACACTTTTCACGTCTCGAATTTGAAGAAATGTTTTGCTAAAGAAGATCTCACTATTCCGTTAAATGAAATCCAAATCAACGAAAAACTTCAATTCATCGAAGAACCCGTCGAAATAATGGATCGTGAGGTTAAAAGACTTAAACAAAACAAGATACCAATTGTTAAGGTTCGATGGAATGCTCGTAGAGGACCCGAGTTCACCTGGGAATGAGAAGATCAGATGAAGAAGAAATACCCGCACTTATTTCCAGAAGATACGTCAACACCTCCAACTGCTTAAAATTTCGGGACGAAATTTATTTAACGGGTAGGTACTGTAGTGACCCGAACTTTTCCATGTTTATATATATTAAATGAAATTGATATTTACATGATTAAGTGTTTCCAACATGTTAAGCAATCAAACTTGTTAAGACTTGATTAATTTAAATAGGTTTCATATAGACAATTGACCACCCAAGTTGACCGGTGATTCACGAACGTTAAAACTTGTAAAAACTATATGATGACATATATATGATTATATATATAGTTAACATGATATTATGATAAGTAAGTATCTCATTAAGTATTTTAACAATTAGTTATATACATAAAATTGAGTTTATTGAATTAAGAAACTCGAAACGATATATATAACGATTATCGTTATAACAACGTCTTACTAATTATACATGAATCATATTAAGATATTGTTACACTATGTTTAATCATGATAAATGATAAGTAAACATGTCATTATGTATATTAACAATGAACTACATATGTAAAAACAAGACTACTAACTTAAGGATTTCGAAACGAGACATATATGTAACGATTATCGTTGTAATGACATTTAAATGTATATATATCATATTAAGATATAATAATATATTATAATATCATGATAATATAATAATTTAATATCTCATTAGATATAATAAACATTGGGTTAACAACATTTAACAAGATCGTTAACTTAAAGGTTTCAAATCAACATTTACATGTAACGACTAACGATGACTTAACGACTCAGTTAAAATGTATATACATGTAGTATTTTAATATGTATTCTCTGACGACCCAGAAATTTCTGACCAAATTTAAACTTAACCTTTATATGTTTCCGACACGATAAGCAGAATTTGTAATGTTGAATCTCAAAAAGTTTGGAACTACATTCATGTAATCAATTACCCTTTGACCGTGTTCGACGATTCACGAACAATTATGAGTATATAGATATGTATATATAATATATAATATTAACTAAAAACATTAACAAAGTATTAGATATATGATACTTTACATGAACGTATTTGTTTCGATATATTTATCGACAGAATTAAGAAATAATATCAAATGATTGAATTATCAGATACATCAGATACATCAGATACATTTAAGAAATCTATTATTTTTGACAACATTCGGAAAATGGTAAAGTGATTTATAAGTAAGAACAAATGTGTCAATTAACGGGAACTAGAAAAGGGTTAGTGAAAATTCCTGTTTAATTTCCAAGACATGTTTTATAATATTTTCCTCGTGACCTTGATAAGATAACTATGTTAACTTTCATTTTATTTAATATAAAAATAAGAATGTGGAGTGTAAATAACTTAGATGTTGGATATCGACAAGTTAAGTAACTCGACATTTTTCATTAAGATGATTTCATACGTTTATTCAACCTTTGGACTTTATCCCATGCTTCACCAACAGACTGTAATTTAAAAACTTGAAACCTATTATGAATATATATAATTCTACTTTTCTAAAATGTTTTATGATATAACGATTTCCATTATTTTAACCTTTTAACAAAATAATTCTTAAATATATTTAGTTTTGGAAAACAAAATTATCATATTTATTTGATTTAGTTTCAAAAGTACAAAAAACGTTTTCAGTTTAAAAAGAACTTTATTATTAAAACGTATATATCTTTTATAAATATCTAGAACCACTTTTGACAACTCATTACTTAACCAGTATGATAAAGATAACGATATTTATATTTTATTTTATTAAATATATATAACAATTTAAATTAATATTATATATATTTATACGCGTATTATACGTACATAGTTTTATTCTTTTACTATACTTTAACTTTACCTTTACTTTACTTTTACTTTACTTTAACTTTAATAATTCATACTTTAATAATTCACTTTAATAATTTATACTTTAATAATTCACTTTAATAATTCATACTTTAATAATTCACTTTAATAATTCATACTTTAATAATTCACTTTAATAATTCACTTTAATAATTCATACTTTAATAATTCACTTTAATAATTCAAAAATCTATTATAAATATAATTCAATAGGTTTCATTATTTCATAGAAACTTGAAAATATATTTCTCTAAACTCTCTCAATCGAATTACATATATATATTTTCTTTGTATTATTTCAAGATATTATTAGTATACATATAATACTACGACAGAGTTATATTCAGACGATTTCAAAATAAGTTTTCAAACGGGATAGAGCTAAGGAAATTATGGGTTATAGCTATGGAGGTTATGGGTATTGATCGAGGGTATTGCTCGTGAGGTCAACCTAACGTTTATCATTTTCGTTGCGTCTATGTACTTTCCTGCAATATTGAATCACAATATTGATACGTTCGTGAATCCGAGACAAACCCTGCACTAGTTCAGTGCCGTCATATACATAATTTCTACGAAATACCGTATTGTGAGTTTCATTACTCCCTTTTTATATATATTTTTGGGCTGAGAATACATGCGCTGTTTATAAATGTTTTACGAAACAGGCACAAGTACTAAAACTAATTCTATGTGGGTTTAAACCAGAAATATACCCTTAGCTTGGTAACATTAAACTACTTGTCTATGTACGGTAGGCGCGAATCCTAAAGATAGATCTATTGGGTCTGACAAACCCCATCCTGACTATGGGATGCTTTAGTACTTCGAGGTTATTTTAAACACACCTGATCTGGTGTACTTCAGAGGGTAAAACATGAACGTTAAGGCTTGTTACCGGGTACCTACAACTTATAGAATACTTTTATACACTTGCGAGTGTACATATATTTATAAACAGAAATCTTGTGGTCTATTAATATATTGAAATGATTGATATGATAAACCTATGAACTCACCAACCTTTTGGTTGACGCTTTTAAGCATGTTTATTCTCAAGTATTAAAGAAATCTTCCGCTGTACATTAGCTCATTTTAAGGATATTACCTGGAGTCATTCATGACATACTTTGAAAGACGTTGCATTCGAGTCATTGATTTCATCAAGATTAATATTAAGTCAATTATAGTTGTATGTAATATGAAATGGTATGCATGCCGTCAATTTTTGATGTAAAGAAAGTTTGTCTTTTAAAAACGAATGCATTGTTTGTAAAACGTATCATATAGAGGTCAAATACCTCGCGATGTAATCAACTATTGTGAATCGTTTATTATGTATATGAACGGGTCCTTTCAGTTGGTATTAGAGCGGTGGTCTTAGCGAATCAGGTCTTGTATTAGTGTGTCTAACTGATAGTTGTTAAGATGCATTAGTGAGTCTGGACTTCGACCGTGTCTGCATGTTAAAAGTTTTGCTTATCATTTTTAGTCGAAAATCATCTGCTTACCATCCTTAGAAAATTACCTGCTTATCATTCTTAAGTCTAGACGCATTTTCCTACATTTATTGCATAATAGTGTATAGATGAATTCTAATCTTAGCATATCTGTTACTGTGAACTTTGACTGACATCTTTCAAAGATTCCTCCGTAATTTATGGGATTTTGGTATTATATATACATATGTAAATTATATATTGAAGAATACCAAATCTAAATTCTACAATCTATTTCATACAAAAAAAAATTCTTTCCCTGATCATACAAGATGGATCCCTCAACCAGTTCGAGTTCCTCGGATTCCGACAGCTATGCCCATATGGATTTCCACATGAGCTCCGAAAGCAGCATGACCGGAATGGATCAACCAATTAGCCATCATCTATTCTGGATGAATTGGGGATGGGTTCGTAATCTACTTAACCATTGGAGACAAGAAGAAGGTGATCCATTTCATCCACCACATTGCCCTCTTGGCAATGAACCTGAAGCACTTACCGGCGAACCTGTCCGAAACACCATTTTCTCTCTCATTTCCAGAGTATCTCGTCATGATTATATACTACACCAAATTCTAGATCTTATTTATCCGCTCGTCCGAACCGACAATCACCCCGATGTAATAGAAGAAGTCAACGAGCTTCGCGCTCGGGTAGTGGCTTTAGAGAATATGGTGCAAAAGTTACAAACACCAGCAGCAGCACCAGCAACATAACCAGTACCACCATCAACAACATCAACAGTACCATTACCACCACCAACAACAACCGCATCGCAAACCTCAACTTCACAATCTGTCCCACGAGCATCGACGTCATATGCCATGTAGATACCAAGGAATACCACAACGATGAAGTATTGATTCATAACTTCATTGGGGAAACATTCTACGGCGATTATGTAATTTCTAAAGTTTAGAAATTATCTATCCTAGCCTTAACCATAAATCAAATGAGTTTAATTTAATATTAACTCATTAAATCTATATTACATCTGAAGAAATATACACATATATATTTACATAAAGACTGTAATAAAATTCTTTTGTACAAAATATTAATTGTGAAATTTTTTTAACGGGTAGGTAATACCCGAGAGATATATAAATTCACAATTAATATGTTACATTCTTCGAATCTGATTCAGCAAGTCATCCATTATACTCCCTACTTTCACAACAATATACATTATTTTATAGAAATCAAAACAACCATACTCATTCAAAATCTAATTACATATTCTGATTTTGAAATCTCAGAATTCGATTCAAGATATAACCGAAATCATCACTCTTAGATTCATACATCTTTCAAAACTATACTTTGACTTCAAAACTGTCCTAGAACCTCATTTCTATTCATGGAACTCACAAAAATATTTGTATCATTCAAAATCTTAGAACATCATATGTATATTAACAATTACAATATGTGTTCAAACACTTCGAAATTCCTAAAGACATGCGAAATGATGATCCAACCACACATTACCCACTGTCATACACCTGAAAAGCTCTCGAAACCAAAGTTATAGTTTAACACTGATGATGTAGCGTGAGGGTACGAAATAGTATTATTTTTACTAGGAAATACTACAAAATATGACACAAGTTTTATTAATTTACGGATGGGATATACCTAAACCTTGCCACAACACTATAGGCAGTGTACCTAATCGTAGAGTAGTGTAGTTTTTAGTAAGTCCGGTTCGTTCCACAGGGAGCTCGTGAAGTATAACACTATATTTTTTTACACACAATAATTGTAAAAATACAAATATATATATATATAAGTAATATTATTATTATAAAGGGGGTTTTTACCGTTTAATGACCGGTTTGTCGATTTTAAAACTTTAGTTGCAGTTAAAACCAAATGTAAAATATTAAAAATAAATACAAGACTTAAATTAAAGCATAAAGTAAATAACGATAATGAAATTGCGAATAATAAAAGTGCGATAAAATAAACTTGCGATAATTAAAAAGTACGATAATTAAAAGTGCAATTAAATAAAATAACAATAAAAATGCGATAATTAGAAGTGCAATTAAATATAAAATAAAAGAAATTAAATATGAAATAAAAGAATTATGCTTATTTAAACTTCCGTAATCATGATGTTTGACGTGTTGATTTTAGTTTTATGCCCATGGGTTAATTGTCCTTTGTCCTGGATTATTTAATATGTCCGTCTGGTTTTTGTCCATAACAGTCCATCAGTCATAAATATAAAGTGCGAGTGTCCTCGTCAAATTATTCTTATACCCGAAGTTAAATATTCCAACTAATTGGGGACTTAAACTGTAACAAGATTTTAATACTTTGTTTAATAATTACACCAGGATGTCGACTGAGTGTAACCCAAGGTTTTAATATTTTGTTATCAATTATACCAAGTGTCCTTGTACATAATTTCACCCCTGTTTTAATTATTCTAGTGGCTATTAATCCATTCCCGTGTCCGGTTAAATGAACGATTATTCGTACATATAAATACCCCGCCCATCGTGTCCGATTGAGTGTATATGGTAATTTATAGGGACACCCAATTGTAAATCTTTATATTAATATTAACAAACTATCATTTAGTTAAACAAATATAAAGCCCATTAATAGCCCATAGTCTAATTTCCACAAGTGTCGTTCTTTTGTCCAAACCCCAATTATGGTACAAAGCCCAATTACCCAATTTTAGTAATTAGCCCAACATCATGATTACTTCATTTTAAATAAGCATAATAATAACTTAGCTACGAGACATTAATGTAAAAAGGTTGAACATAACTTACAATGATTAAAAATAGCGTAGCGTTACACGGACAGAATTTCGACTTACACACTCAAACGATCTCTATCATAAATCTTATTATTATCATAATTTAAAATTAAAATTAAGATTATTGTTATATCTTATTAAGTTAACATTATGATAGAGATATAGAATATAGATATTGATAATTAATATAGATATTTGATCGATATATAGATAAAAAAAAAAGGATAGAAAAAGTTCCAAAAAAAGATCCTCTAAATTGATCGTAAATCATGGCTTTTATAGCGAAATTAGAAATTGAATTTTCATTTACGACCCCTGAACTATGCTCAATTAACAACTTTTTATTATTTAATATTATTCTTATTATGAATTATTTAAATATTATATTTTATTCTTGTGCATAGTTGACTCGTAATTTTTACACCGTTGCGTCGAGCGCTGAAAGTTGGTTCATGCCCCGGTTCCGGATTTTCGAACGTCCTTTCGTACAATTTTATATCTTGTACTTTGCGTTTTGTAACTTGTACTCTTGTCATTTTTAGACGTTCCTCATCAATAATTTGAACCTTTTTGATTGTATCTTGTACTTTTGAGCTTTTTGGACCTTTGTGTCTTCAATTCGTCGTTTTCGCCTTTTGTCTTCGCACTTATTTAATATAAACGAATATTACTTGAAAATGGAACAATTGCAACTAAAATCTTGTATTTCTTGGGGGATAATGCTATGAAATATATGTTCCTTTTTAGCCTTATCAATATTCCCACACTTAAGCGTTGCTTGTCCTCAAGCAATATAGTCTTGAAAAACACTTGAATCACTTCTTTATTCTTCACACTTTGTACATCAGTGATTTCAATACGGCGGTATAAACAATGGTAGTAACGATGTGGTTAAAGGTGGGTGTGTCTTTTATAGTTGCCTCGGGTTTAGGTCAACGACACTGGCAATCAAATAGCCGATTTACTTTTGGTTTCCAAAGCAAAGTGCACATTTGAAAGGCGGTTTACAGTCCCACATGACTATAAAAATTTAGATCCTTTAAGGAAATTGGATCTTTATGAAAACATTTGATCTTTTGAAAATTCAAGCTAGATTTTACCCTAGACAAGTTTTCTGATTTGATCCATCATTGATGTTGCAAAATATATTTGTGGATCATTATTTTGGCTAAAACTTTTAGGCTCGTGTAATCCACTGCTATCCCGGTATCGGAAAGCACACATCCAGTTTACTTGTTCCGTATATTACCTTTCGGTAAATTACCGTCCGGTTGTAAAGGAAAGCGATGAACAAGAAACTGTTAAGGCAATGTCTAATGACATGCATTTGTTCATGGTCTAATTACGTGTCGGATGCTAGTACTATCCTTGGTAGGAGCAATAGTAAAGATCATCCTATGATTTTTCGGTCTGGCACAAGGTCCTGTCTCCGACCATGCTATGCAACCACCGTTCTTACGGTTGACACCCGATTTGGTTCAGGTGACCTAATGAATTCTATTGAATTCCCAGGATTTTACGTTCAATGGTAATGAACGCATTGAAAATGGATTTTCAGAAAACAAATCGATTTTAATTTTGATCAAAATATTTTCTCGTTCAAGCTCGAGTTTAGATATCATTGAATTCCATGAGTTTGAATTCTCAATCTTTAAGGTCAATCTCTAGGATTGAGTAATATCAGTCTTAAAAGCTGATTTTTAATCTTTAAGGAGATTATCCTTTCTGGGGATCTGATTCATTAGTCTTATCAAGCTAATTTGCACGGTGCCCTCCCCATTTTACAAGACAGACCCTCTCATGGTTAGGATAAGTCTGACCACTTGGCGACCCTGTTTGATGCTGAGGTCCGTGGATTTCCTGCTGATTTTAGTGATGACTTTTCTAGGTTTTTCGTCAACCTACAGCTGGTCTGGACGACAACTTCATGACCTAAATCAAGAAGCGCGTTTCTTTTTCGGAAGACTTTACTTCCTTTTAATGATGGAATTGATTCATCGTGTAGATCCATCTTTCTTTCAAAAGTATTATAGTAAATCGGGTAAAACTGATTAGTATCATCCAAAACAAAAGTACCTGCAATAATCTTGTGCAAAAATATGTGATAGATAGTTTTTAATTGAATAATTTGGTACATTCTCCCCACACTTAGTTTCTTTCTTTGCCTTTTTATTCTCCTTTATTCCATTTTAAATGAATTCAAGCATTTTAGGTTGTTTCTCAATTTATGTTCTTTCCGATAATTTCGGTATTATCACCTAGTTTTCACCGTTCATAAATATGTATAAACATGATTTTGACTTCATTTAATTGAAATTTTTTCAAATTTTCACAAAATTTGGCAAATAAACCAAGTATAAACCTGAGAGAATTTATAACCCTTCCCCACACTTAAGATCATGCAATGCCCTCATTTGCATGAAATCAGACTATAATTTAAATTCATGAGGGTGATTAGCGTAGAAAAGTGATTAAAAATACCGAGTTTGTAATTACAAAGCTCGTTGAATGATAGATGGCGCCTCATCGTTCATTCCTTCATTTGTTATATCATATTTGTTGTTTTGCGTCTTGTCGTCAAAATTAGTACCTTTTGCTGAACTTTAATGACAGTCTTTGAAAGTGCGTTGTTTTACCCTGTTTTGTACATAAGATAAAATACAAACATATATATATATATATATATATATATATATATATATATATATATATATATATATATATATATATATATATATATATATATATTTTTGAAGTTTGGTTTATAACCCCACTTTTCAAAAATTTATAAAGTATAATATTTTTGGCATACTTTAAATCAATAAAATTAAAAATAATGATAACAAAATTTGTCGCCCCGCCCTCGGGTAAAGTAATTTCGGCTTAATGACCTAGTCTTCAACTCACGACGAATTTTAGAAATCATTTTTTCAACTTAATGAATTAAAGTAAATTTTGTTTTTAAAAACTTAAATTAAAATGCATATTAATTTCATAAAAAACCTACAAAACAAAAATTCAGAATGGAGGGAGAAAACTAGTTCTTTAGTGTCTGCTAGCGGAAAAGACCAATCGGATTCCATTCTCGGAACTACACGAGAACAGAACAAATAACTTTAGACAGCATTATCTTTTTAGAACATTCGAATCTCCCCCCACTTAGGTAGCTGTGGTGTTGAAATTGTGATTAACTTCATTGTCAATTTCTCTTGGTCCATAATCAACTTGCCTATCTGTGACTTTTTCTTTAAGCCAGTGCCCGGCTTCTTCCGTAATATCCCATAATTCAACTAGCTTCGCCCTTTCTTTAGGCGACAGATTGGATACTAACCGGTTACATAACTTAAAGTTCCCCTTACTTCTAGCATCAATAGCCCGTTTAAAAAGTTTCTTCATTGAACTGTTAATAATGGGGTCATTTAATTTCGTATCAATAACGGGGTTCTTTGTTATCATGTCATCATTAGGTGTTACTTCATTTTCCCCACACTTAGGCGTTTTATTATTATTAAGCACTACCGTTGGAGTTGGTAAAACAACATGGTTCTTACCAATCATTTTTTCTGGTTCAACGGTTTTGGTTGGTGGAGATTTAGACTTTCGAATCATAAAGGTGATAGATTTGTCACCACTTTTAAGTGTCATTCTTCCATTTCCTACATCAAATAACGCCCCGGTGGACGCAAAGAATGGTCGACCTAAAATTAGAGGAATGTTTGGGTCCTCTTCTATGTCAATGACAATGAATTCGACTAGAAAGGTTAAATTACCTACTTGAATGGGTAGGTTGTCAGCAATTCCAACTGGGTGCTTAATGGTTTGATCAAAGAGTCGAACACTCATATCCGTTGGACTTAACTTACCTACACCTAATCTCTTATATAAGGAAAGAGGCATAACACTTACACTTGCACCTAAATCTGCTAGTGCATCATACATGACACAATCACTAAGTAGACAAGGAACAATAAATTCACCCGGATCACCTACCCTAGGTGGAGGTTTTGGTGGAACTGTTTTCACTGGGTTTATATTTACGGCTTTTGTTTCTTGCACTTTCTTATTCTTTTTCTTCTTCTTCTTTCCAGAGGTATCACAATCTTTATTACCTATCACTTGCTCATACTCAACTCCTTTTCTTGGAAACGGGATGGGTGGTTTGTATGGTGCCACCATTGGCTTTACATACTCGGGTGGTGGTGGTGTAACTTCTTCATTGTTACTCTCATCTAAAACCTTCCCATCTTCTGGTGCTGGTTTTTCAGAATTCGTTGAAACCATATTAACATTCTCATTCCAAGGATTTACTTCAGTATTACTCGGTAGCTTTCCTTGTTCCCTCTCACTCATCATGCTAGCAAGAGTACCTACGTGTTTTTCTAGATTCAAAATGGAAGCTTGTTGAGTTCTTAATGACTGATCAAACCTCTCGTTCATTTGGGTTTGAGATGTAATGAATTGTGTTTGAGATTCAATCAGCTTTGCCATCATTTCTTCTAGATTTGGCTTTTTCTCTTCGGGTTGTTGTGGTGGTTTATACAAGCTAGGTCTTTGTTGATTGAAAGTGTTGTTTTGAGTTGGTTGGTTATTCGAACCTTGTTGGTTATACGAGTTATTGTTGGGTCCTTTTGGATTGTAAAGAATGTTTTGATTTCGATTGAAGTTTAGCTTTGGCGGTTGATAATTATTTTGATAATTATTTCCCGGCCTTTGGTTCATATAGAAAACATTCTCTCGTTGTTCCATGGTTGGTTCAATGTGACAATATTTCAATAAGTGTGGTCTACCGTATAGCTCACAACTGATTCGTATTGCGTGAATATCTTTATTCATCTTTTCTATTCTTCTTTCGAAAGCATCTATTTTTGCGGAAACGGAATCAAAGTCATGGCTAGAATCGGCTCTAGCCGCTTTAGATGATCGAAAGATATCTTTTTCTTGGTGCCACTCATGAGAGTGGGATGCTGTGTTATCAATGATCTTGTAAGCTTCAGTTGCGGTTTTCTTCATAATGGAACCACCAGCTGTTATGTCGATGTCTTTTCGTGTAGCAACATTGACACCTTGGTAGAATATTTGTACTATTTGATAAGTGTCTAAACCGTGTTGAGGACATCCTCTCAACATCCTTCCGAATCTTGTCCACGCCTCATATAATGTTTCATTTGGCTTTTGCGCGAACGTAACAATTTCTCCTTGAAGTCTCACGGCTTTAGATGCCGGAAAGAATTGTTTAAGAAATTTTTCAACTAAATCATCCCATGTAGTAATCGCCCCTTCAGGTAACGATTCTAACCAATCTTTGGCTTCTCCCTTTAAAGTCCAGGGAAACAACATGAGATAGATCTGTTCATCCTCAACTTCTCGGATTTTGAATAGTGTACAGATCCTGTTAAACGTACGAAGATGTTCGTTTGGATCTTCCTTTGGCGTACCACTATATTGGCACTGATTAGTTACCATGTGTAGGATTTGTCCTTTGATTTCATAATCTGGAGCATTAACTTCTGGTTTAATAATGGCGTGACCTTGGCCTGTGCGTGTAGCTCTCATTCGATCTTCCATACTTAGAGGTTCTAGATTTTCCATGATTGGATTTGTTGTATCCGAATCACTAGAGGATTCTGATTTAACGGTTTGTGGTTCAGGAGGAATAATTAGTGGTTCAGGATCTTGGAATTGTCCTTGAATATCCTCCGGGTTCTCAGTTGTGAAATCGGGTTCAAAAGATGGATTATCGGAAATTTGAGTTGGAGTACTTGGTCGACTAGATGACGATTCTAAAGAAAAATCAACGGCGGCGATATTTGTTAAACGATGTCTTGATCGAGTTACAGGTGGTGAACGTATGACCGGCGGTGAACGTCTTGCTCGGTGCATTCACAGAATATCCTAGTAGTTATAAAAAAAATAAGAAAAACTTATATAAGTTGTCCAATTAATAGACTTTTCTGATTTTGCCCACGTTTCGAATAGCCAAAAGATGTAGCAGGTAGCCAGGACCCTTTAAATCGGAAGCCCACAACTAGCCACTAACAAATCCAACTATTACTACGAACCAGAAAAATGTCAACGTCTATTAACTTAACCGCTTAAATAATTTTTCTTTCCGTTTGAGAATTAGATAAGAAATAGAGAAAATTCTAAGTCCTAAAAACTAGAGCGTCGAGAAATAAGAAAGAAATAGATTGCGCGTCGAAAAATGTCGAAAAATAAAAGGTCGAAAAATAGGCGTCGAAAAATAAAAATAAGAAAGTAGCGCGAAAAACGGCGTCGCAAAATTCTAAAGCACCTAAATCTTAGTCTAAGGAATAAGCACTTAAGGGATTTTACGGCAAAACTAAAAATTCTAGAAGTAAAAATAACTATGGCAAAACTAAACTTAATACTAAAAGTTGCGAATATAGTCTAAAAATCTAAAGGTAATAAAACTAAAAAAAAAAAAATTTTTTTTATAGACAAAATCTTAAAAATATATATTTTTTTTTATATATTTTTTTTTTTTACGTTTTTTTTTACGTTTTTTTTTTTTTTTTACGTTTTTGTTTTTTTTTTTTTACGTTTTTTTTTACGTTTTTTTTTTATATTTTTGCAAATATAAGTTAAAAATATAGCGTTTTATTGCTCCCCGGCAGCGGCGCCAAAAACTTGATGATGTAGCGTGAGGGTACGAAATAGTATTATTTTTACTAGGAAATACTACAAAATATGACACAAGTTTTATTAATTTACGGATGGGATATACCTAAACCTTGCTACAACACTATAGGCAGTGTACCTAATCGTAGAGTAGTGTAGTTTTTAGTAAGTCCGGTTCGTTCCACAGGGAGCTCGTGAAGTATAACACTATATTTTTTTACACACAATAATTGTAAAAATACAAATATATATATATATATATATATATATATATATATATATATATATATATATATATATATATATATATATATATATATATATATATATATATATATATATATATATAAGTAATATTATTATTATAAAGGGGGGTTTTTACCGTTTAATGACCGGTTTGTCGATTTTAAAACTTTAGTCGCAGTTAAAACCAAATGTAAAATATTAAAAATAAATACAAGACTTAAATTAAAGCATAAAGTAAATAACGATAATGAAATTGCGAATAATAAAAGTGCGATAAAATAAACTTGCGATAATTAAAAAGTACGATAATTAAAAGTGCAATTAAATAAAATAATAATAAAAATGCGATAATTAGAAGTGCAATTAAATATAAAATAAAAGAAATTAAATATGAAATAAAAGAATTATGCTTATTTAAACTTCCGTAATCATGATGTTTGACGTGTTGATTTTAGTTTTATGCCCATGGGTTAATTGTCCTTTGTCCTGGATTATTTAATATGTCCGTCTGGTTTTTGTCCATAACAGTCCATCAGTTATAAATATAAAGTTCGAGTGTCCTCGTCAAATTATTCTTATACCCGAAGTTAAATATTCCAACTAATTGGGGACTTAAACTGTAACAAGATTTTAATACTTTGTTTAATAATTACACCAGGATGTCGACTGAGTGTAACCCAAGGTTTTAATATTTTGTTATCAATTATACCAAGTGTCCTTGTACATAATTTCACCCCTGTTTTAATTATTCTAGTGGCTATTAATCCATTCCCATGTCCGGTTAAATGAACGATTATTCGTACATATAAATACCCCGCCCATCGTGTCCGATTGAGTGTATATGGTAATTTATAGGGACGCCCAATTGTAAATCTTTATATTAATATTAACAAACTATCATTTAGTTAAACAAATATAAAGCCCATTAATAGCCCATAGTCTAATTTCCACAAGTGTCGTTCTTTTGTCCAAACCCCAATTATGGTACAAAGCCCAATTACCCAATTTTAGTAATTAGCCCAACATCATGATTACTTCATTTTAAATAAGCATAATAATAACTTAGCTACGAGACATTAATGTAAAAAGGTTGAACATAACTTACAATGATTAAAAATAGCGTAGCGTTACACGGACAGAATTTCGACTTACACACTCAAACGATCTCTATCATAAATCTTATTATTATCATAATTTAAAATTAAAATTAAGATTATTGTTATATCTTATTAAGTTAACATTATGATAGAGATATAGAATATAGATATTGATAATTGATATAGATATTTGATCGATATATAGATAAAAAAAAAGGATAGAAAAAGTTCCAAAAAAAAGTCTCTCTAAATTGATCGTAAATCATCGCTTTTATAGCGAAATTAGAAATTGAATTTTCATTTACGACCCCTGAACTATGCTCAATTAACAACTTTTTATTATTTAATATTATTCTTATTATGAATTATTTAAATATTATATTTTATTCTTGTGCATAGTTGACTCGTAATTTTTACACCGTTGCGTCGAGCGCTGAAAGTTGGTTCATGCCCCGGTTCCGGATTTTCGAACGTCCTTTCGTACAATTTTATATCTTGTACTTTGCGTTTTGTAACTTGTACTCTTGTCATTTTTAGACGTTCCTCATCAATAATTTGAACCTTTTTGATTGTATCTTGTACTTTTGAGCTTTTTGGACCTTTGTGTCTTCAATTCGTCGTTTTCGCCTTTTGTCTTCGCACTTATTTAATATAAACGAATATTACTTGAAAATGGAACAATTGCAACTAAAATCTTGTATTTCTTGGGGGATAATGCTATGAAATATATGTTCCTTTTTAGCCTTATCAAACACGTATCCGTGTCAGATCCTTTGATATTTATTACCAAATATAATTTTTCAATCTCTTTCCAAAATAGACAGTTTTGTCTCAGCTCCAGCAAATCACCTTCATTTGTTTATACGAATAAACCCTTCATCATGGTTACCGGGGAACCTTTCATATCTCGCCACATTAGCAGTAAACTTATCAACAACTTCATTAACCTTCGACTTAAGCCTCTCCGAAAAGCCACTATACTTATTCATTAAAACCCCATCATGTACTCACCTACATCCTGTAACAATAATTGTCACACCAACTACCGGAAATTAGCAATCAGTATTTTGAATTTCGCGACAATTTTACGTCAAAAGTTATATGTATACATATAACGTCTATCTCCTAGACTTACATACTTCGAATGTGAATTTTCTGAAAAACATCCCAAACTATGAACTAGTTCTCCGAAATTGGAAAAATGCTGATGAAGCAGCAAAAACTGTAAACGACTTTAACAGTCAAAAGTTTGATGATAAATAATAGTATGGTGGTAAAGCTGAAAAAAAGAGAAGGTTTGAAACTAGAAAATGGATTGAGCAGACCATGAAGGAGGCTGTGGACAAATCACAAAGACTAAACCTGCCTTCAAAGGATCCAAATGATTCAGTGTCTACTGAAATCGTTAGCAAACACCTTACTTCTTATTCTAAACCTTCACAGACAAATCTTCTTCATCATCCATCTATGTTAAGAATTCTAAGATATTATCGTATCTTTTATTATAAATATCTTCGATATTCCTGAAGATATTTTTACAACTATTCTTATCCGAAATCTTTTATCTCTTCGCAATATCTGCGTTACAACATAAAAAGAAACTGTGTTAGTTTTTAAATTCTGAATAGAAAAGAAAATTCAAATTTAAAATAGGAATGTTTTTAAAGTAGTGTTGGGAACTGAAGCATGAGTTAGTATAATATAATGACACTTGATCAACGTGATTATATTACAGTAAGTCATGCTGAGTTTCTAATGGAACGTGATGATTCACAGAACATATCGTCATCATGTACTATTTACACGACTCTTACATTCTACCCAATTTCCAAACATATTAAGAACATATCATCTTGATAGCTCTATATTTTCGGATATTCTGGTAATTTGCTAAATCAAGATCGTGCCATTAAAATATTCTTCTTGGAACATTAACTATGTTCATCCAAAAATTCATATCTACGAATTCTGGACCATTATCCGCTTGACTTAAGGCCGGAAAGAGAAAACGAAAGCATGAAGCTCCGAAATATAATGGAGAATATAAAGCCCGATAACAACCCCGAAATTACAAACCGTGTATATCAATGCGTATAGCAATATAAAGACACGGGAGAATGAAAAACACAATAACCCCAAGGTAATGGTGGAAGAAAATAACTTCCTCCGGTGGTAGATGAAAAAGAAGAATGACAGATATGAAAGTTAAGAGTATATCAAGAATCAATACTGGATGAAGCATATTAACGAATGCTTTAAAGTATGAATTGGGGAGAAAGACTAGAAGGTGTGAGCTGTGGAAATAAAGAAACGAAGGGGGTGGATTTATAGTAAAATATCAGACAGAGAAATCGAGACAGATTATCGCATTTAATCAAAGAAGATCATGATTTCCTTAATCATCAAAGAACCAAATATTATTGCAAAGATTTTCTTTAAATCCCATGAATTCCGAAAATCAATCATAACTACGTCATCGGTTAAAACAAATATACGTTTACTCATTTCACTCTCTTGAGATAGCTTCACTTATACACTTCGCGTAATCAAATTGTTTTATCTATATTACTCAATGATGATAAAACTCTATTTATCAACTCATATTCGTCATGAAAACATTTTTATAGTTAGCCATGACGACCTCGATCAAATTTCGGGACGAAATTTCTTTAACGGGTAGGTACTGTGACGACCCGGAAATTTCTGACCAAATTTAAACTTAACCTTTATATGTTTCCGACACGATAAGCAGAATTTGTAATGTTGAATCTCAAAAAGTTTGGAACTACATTCATGTAATCAATTACCCTTTGACCGTGTTCGACGATTCACGAACAATTATGAGTATATAGATATGTATATATAATATATAATATTAACTGAAAACATTAATAAAGTATTAGATATATGATACTTTACATGAATGTATTTGTTTCGATATATTTATCGACTGAATTAAGAGATAATATCAAATGATTGAATTATCAGATACATTATGATATGATTACGGGCCTATGTTATGAGGTCCACTGTGATTTAAGAAATCTATTCTTTTTGACAACATTCGAAAAATGGTAAAGTGATTTATAAGTAAGAACAAATGTGTCAATTAACGGGAACTAGACAAGGGTTAGTGAAAATTCCTGTTTAATTTCCAAGGCATATTTTATAATATTTTCCTCGTGACCTTGATAAGATAACTATGTTAACTTTCATTTTATTTAATATAAAAATAAGAACGTGGAGTGTAAATAACTTAGATGTTGGATATCGACAAGTTAAGTAACTCGACATTTTTCATTAAGATGATTTCATACGTTTATTCAACCTTTGGACTTTATCCCATCTTCACCAACAGACTGTAATTTAAAAACTTGAAACCTATTATGAATATATATAATTCTACTTTTCTAAAATGTTTCATGATATAACGATTTCCATTATTTTAACCTTTTAACAAAATAATTCTTAAATATATTTAGTTTTGGAAAACCAAATTATCATATTTATTTGATTTAGTTTCAAAAGTATAAAAAACGTTTTCAGTTTAAAAAGAACTTTATTATTAAAACGTATATATCTTTTATAAATATCTAGAACCACTTTTGACAACTCATTACTTAACCAGTATGATAAAGATAATGATATTTATATTTTATTTTATTAAATATATATAACAATTTAAATTAATATTATATATATTTATACGCGTATTATACGTACATAGTTTTATACTTTTACTATACTTTAACTTTACCTTTACTTTACTTTACTTTACTTTAACTTTAATAATTCATACTTTAATAATTCACTTTAATAATTCATACTTTAATAATTCACTTTAATAATTCATGCTTTAATAATTCACTTTAATAATTCACTTTAATAATTCATACTTTAATAATTCATACTTTAATAATTCACTTTAATAATTCACTTTAATAATTCATACCTTAATAATTCACTTTAATAATTCAAAAATCTATTATAAATAGAATTCAATAGGTTTCATTATTTCATAGAAACTTAAAAATATATTTCTCTAAACTCTCTCAATCGAATTACATATATATATTTTCTTTGTATTATTTCAAGATATTATTAGTATACATATAATACTACGACGGAGTTATATTCAGACGATTTCAAAATAAGTTTTCAAACGGGATAGAGCTAAGGAAATTATGGGTTATAGCTATGGAGGTTATGAGTATTGATCGAGGGTATTGCTCGTGAGGTCAACCTAACGTTTATTATTTTCGTTGCGTCTACGTACTTTCCTGCAATATTGAATCACAATATTGATATGTTCGTGAATCCGAGACAAACCCTGCACTTGTTTAGTGCCGTCATATACATAATTGCTACGAAATACAGTATTGTGAGTTTCATTACTCCCTTTTTATATATATTTTTGGGCTAAGATTACATGCGCTGTTTTATAAATGTTTTACGAAATAGGCACAAGTACTAAAACTAATTCTATGTGGGTTTAAACCAGAAATATACCCTTAGCTTGGTAACATTAAACTACTTGTCTATGTACGGTAGGCGCAAATCCTAATGATAGATCTATTGGGCTTGACAAACCCCATCCTGACTATGGGATGCTTTAGTACTTCGAGGTTATTTTAAATACACCTGATCTAGTGTACTTCAGAGGGTAAAACATGAATGTTAAAGCTTGTTACCGGGTGCCTACAACTTATAGAATACTTTTATACACTTGCGAGTGTACATATATTTATAAACGGAAATCTTGTGGTCTATTAATATATTGAAATGATTGATATGATAAACCTATGAACTCACCAAACTTTTGGTTGATACTTTTAAGCATGTTTATTCTCAGGTATTAAAGAAATCTTCCGCTGGGCATTAGCTCATTTTAAGGATATTACCTGGAGTCATTCATGACATACTTTGAAAGACGTTGCATTCGAGTCGTTGAGTTCATCAAGATTAATATTAAGTCAATTATAGTTGTATGTAATATGAAATGGTATGCATGCCGTCAATTTTTGATGTAAAGAAAGTTTGTCTTTTAAAAACGAATGAAATGTTTGTAAAACGTATCATATAGAGGTCAAATAACTCGCGATGTAATCAACTATTGTGAATCGTTTATAATGTATATGAACGGGTCCTTTCATATTCATACACTTTTAAAAGACTTCAAGACACTTATCAAAATACTTCTACTTAACAAAAATGCTTACAATTACATCCTCGTTCAGTTTCATCAATAATTCTACTCGTATGCACCCGTATTCGTACTCGTACAATACACAGCTTTTAGATGTATGTACTATTGGTATATACACTCCAATGATCAGCTCTTAGCAGTCCATGTGAGTTACCTAACACATGTGGGAACTATCATTTGGCAACTAGCATAAAATATCTCATAAAATTACAAAAATATTAGTAATCATTCATGACTTATTTACATGTAAACAAAATTACACATCCTTTATATCTAATCCATATACCAACGACCAAAAACACCTACAAACACTTTCATTCTTCAATTTTCTTCATCTAATTGATCTCTCTTAAGTTCTATCTTCAAGTTCTAAGTGTTCTTCATAAATTCTATAAGTTCTAGTTTCATAAAATCAAGAATACTTCCAAGTTTGCTAGCTTACTTCCAATCTTGTAAAGTGATCATCCAACCTCAAGAAATCTTTCTTATTTATAGTAAGATATCTTTCTAATACAAGGTAATACTCATATTCAAACTTTGATTCAATTTATATAACTATAACAATCTTATTTCGAGTGGAAATCTTACTTGAACTTGTTTTCGTGTCATGATTCTGCTTCAAGAACTATCAAGCCATCCAAGGATCCTTTAAAGCTAGATCTATTTTTCTCATTTCCAGTAGGTTTATCCACAAAACCTGAGGTAGTAATGATGTTCATAACATCATTCGATTCATATATATAAAACTACCTTATTCGAAGGTTTAAACTTGAAATCACTAGAACATAGTTTAGTTAATTCTAAATTTGTTCGCAAACAAAAGTTAATCCTTCTAACTTGACTTTTAAAATCAACTAAACACATGTTCTATATCTATATGATATGCTAACTTAATGATTTAAAAACCGGAAAACACGAAAAACACCATAAAACCAGATATACGCCGTCGTAGTAACACCGCGGGCTGTATTGGGTTAGTTAATTAAAAACTATGATAAACTTTGATTTAAAAGTTGTTCTTCTAGGAAAATAATTTTTCTTATGAACATGAAACTATATCCAAAAATCATGATTAAACTCAAAGTGGAAATATGTTTTCCAAAATGGTCATCTAGACGTCGTTCTTTCGACTGAAATGACTACCTTTACAAAAACGACTTGTAACTTATATTTCCAACTATAAACCAATACTTTTTCTGTTTAGAATCATAAAATAGAGTTCAATATGAAACCATAGCAATTTGATTCACTCAAAATGTGTAGCGACCCGACAAAATCGTCATTTGACGGCGCCGTCTACTTAGGTCCCGTTACATGGTCATAAGTCTTTAAAACAATGTTTGACCAAAAGTATGTCGTATTCATTTCAAAAGTAAAGATGTTTCAAGGTTTACAAGGTAGTTTGACAACTAGTTACACAACAAAGTTTGAAGTACAATTTAAACATATGCGACACAAATGAAAGTAGCCAAATGACGCTCCACGTATGCATGTTTACTCGACATCCAAGCAAGTATCAAAAGTAATGAGCGGAAGCATGTATCAAACAAATGTTCAAGGACCTGAGAAAAACATAGAAATCTGTCAACGAAAACGTTGGTGAAATCATAGGTTTGAGTAAGTAAGTACAAGTGAACCACAATATTTGCAACAATTATATAATAGTAATACATTCCAAAAGTTTGTTTCACGAGCACCCAATTATCAATGCTTAACATTCCTTCCATAGAACCCCATCACAATAGTGTTAGAACATACACTGTTTCTCAAAAATATATTTCATTCGTAACCGGTATCGAACCGTTTGAATGAGGGTTTGTCAAACCCATATGGCCATATAACATAAGTTCTCACTTACACCCGACAAGTGTAACTAATGATAATCGAATTGAGGATTTTTGTTCAAACTCGTATGTAGAATGTTTGTTTTTCTGTACTTGTGTTCACTTAGTAAAAAGAAACGTTTATGTCTTCTCATCCCAAATGTAAGTGCAAAGGAGTAAAAGTGGGACTATGATCTCACCTTGAGCACAAGAGCAAATAAGTACTTTGACAAGTAACGTGTGCAAAGAACAATGCTAGTCTTGACCTAAACAAATATGTTGTATCAATAACGATAGTCACGATTGGTCAAAGATGTTCAATTAGTCCTATGGCTCATTAAGACTCGATCATAATAGCATGTGAATCAAATTGTCATGTTTCATGCAAGGTACAAGTATAAAAGCATGTTAGAACGATTGCACAAACATTTGGTTAAGTTTGATTAAAAGTCAACTTAGGTCGGGTCAAAGTCAACGAAAAAGTCAACACGTTCGGGTCGGGTCCCGAACTATTTTTCTGAGGTTTTTAATCATATATGAGCATGTTAGAACAAGTTACATGTGAATCGGAGGTCCATAGTATAGCAAACATTTTCCGTAAAATGACCAGCGAAGACAGAAGCCTGCCAGTGTATCTGGACGGCGTCCAGATTGTCTGGACGGCGTCTATCTTTGAAGGCTGAGACGGCGTCCAAAGATCTGGACGGCGTCCAGCTTTGAAAACTGGGACAGCGTCCATGTAGTGATCCGAACTTTTCCATGTTTATATATATTAATTGAGATTGATATTTACATGATTAAATGTTTCCAACATGTTAAGCAATCAAACTTGTTAAGACTTGATTAATTGAAATATGTTTCATATAGACAATTGACCACCCAAGTTGACCGGCGATTCATGAACGTTAAAACTTGTAAAAACGACATGACGATATATATATATGGATATACATATGGTTAACATGAGATTATGATAAGTAAGTATCTCCATAAGTATATTAACAATGAGTTATATACATATAAACAAGACTACTAACTTAAGGATTTCGAAACGAGACATATATGTAACGATTATCGTTGGTACGACATTTAAATGTATATATATCATATTAAGATATATTAATATATCATAATATCATGATAATATAATAATTTAACATCTCATTAGATATAATAAACAATGGGTTAACAACATTAATTGAGATCTTTAACTTAAAGGTTTCAAAACAACACTTACATGTAACGACTAACGATGACTTAACGACTCAGTTAAAATGTATATACATGTAGTGTATTTAGATGTATTAAAATACTTTTCGAAGACTTCAAGACATATATCAAAATACTCATACTTAACGAAAATGGTTACAATTACTTTCCCATTCTTTTCTTTCATCAAGAATTCTAGTCGTATTCTTACCCGTATTATACACAGCTTCAAAACGTACTTACTATGGGTATATACCAATAGGAACTAGCATGGGATTCTACTCTTGATTATGTCATGTATGACTAATCAATTTTAACTTCTACCATGAGCTAGTCAATTAACTAGAACTCCTTTTAACCCCACTCACCACTCACCAATTACCACTCATCATTCACTCCATTTCACTTCCAATTCTCTTTCTAATTCTCTCTCAACACACACACACACACTATTATGAACGTATTTTTCCAGTAGTTAATCATCATCTTCATCAAAAATCACTTCAAGAATCAAGCTATAATCATCATAGGAAGAACACTTCAAGGACACTTCAAAAATCCCTTCAAGTTTACTAATTTACTTCCAAGCTTTCTAATCCATTCCAAGTAATCATCTAAGATCAAGAAACCTTTGTTATATACAGTAGGTTATCTTTCTTATTCAAGGTAATATTCATATTCAAACTTTGATTCAATTTCTATAACTATAAACTATCTTAATTCGAGTAAAAATCTTACTTGAACTTGTTTTTGTGTCATGATCCTACTTCAAGAACTTTCAAGCCATCCAAGATCCTTTGAAGCTAGATCATTTCTTGACACTTCCAGTAGGTTTACCTACTAAACTTTAGGTAGTAATGATGTTCATAACATCATTCGATTCATATATATAAAACTATCTTATTCGAAGGTTTAAACTCGTAATCACTAGAACATAGTTTAGTTAATTCTAAACTTGTTCGCAAACAAAAGTTAATCCTTCTAACTTGACTTTTAAAATTAACTAAACATATGTTCTATATCTATATGATATGCTAACTTAATGATTTAAAACCTGGAAACACGAAAAACACCGTAAAACCGGATTTACGCCGTCGTAGTAACACCGCGGGCTGTTTTGGGTTAGTTAATTAAAAACTATGATAAACTTTGATTTAAAAGTTGTTATTCTGAGAAAATGATTTTTATTATGAACATGAAACTATATCCAAAAATTATGGTTAAACTCAAAGTGGAAGTATGTTTTCTAAAATAGTCATCAAGATGTCGTTCTTTCGACTGAAATGACTACCTTTACAAAAACGACTTGTAACTTATTTTTCCGACTATAAACCTATACTTTTTCTGTTTAGATTCATAAAATAGAGTTTAATATGAAACCATAGCAATTTGATTCACTCAAAACGGATTTAAAATGAAGAAGTTATGGGTACAATAAGATTGGATAATTTTTCTCATTTTAGCTACGTGAAAATTGGTAAAAAATCTATTCCAACCATAACTTAATCAACTTGTATTGTATATTATGAAATCTTGAGATACCATAGACACGTATACAATGTTTCGACCTATCATGTCGACACATCTATATATATTTCGGAACAACCATAGACACTCTATATGTGAATGTTGGAGTTAGCTATACAGGGTTGAGGTTGATTCCAAAATATATATAGTTTGAGTTGTGATCAATACTGAGATACGTATACACTGGGTCGTGGATTGATTCAAGATAATATTTATCGATTTATTTCTGTACATCTAACTGTGGACAACTAGTTGTAGGTTACTAACGAGGACAGCTGACTTAATAAACTTAAAACATCAAAATATATTAAAAGTGTTGTAAATATATTTTGAACATACTTTAATATATATGTATATATTGTTATAGGTTCGTGAATCAACAGTGGCCAAGTCTTACTTCTCGATGAAGTAAAAATCTGTGAAAGTGAGTTATAGTCCCACTTTTAAAATCTAATATTTTTGGGATGAGAATACATGCAGGTTTTATAAATGATTTACAAAATAGACACAAGTAATTGAAACTACATTATATGGTTGAATGATCGAAATCGAATATGCCTTTTTTATTAAAGTATGGTAATCTAAGAATTAGGGAACAGACACCCTAATTGACGCGAATCCTAAAGATAGATCTATTGGGCCTAACAAACCCCATCCAAAGTACCGGATGCTTTAGTACTTCGAAATTTATATCATATCCGAAGGGTGTCCCGGAATGATGGGGATATTCTTATATATGCATCTTGTTAATGTCGGTTACCAGGTGTTCACCATATGAATGATTTTTATCTCTATGTATGGGATGTGTATTGAAATATGAAATCTTGTGGTCTATTGTTACGATTTGATATATATAGGTTAAACCTATAACTCACCAACATTTTTGTTGACGTTTAAAGTATGTTTATTCTCAGGTGAATATTAAGAGCTTCCGCTATTGCATACTAAAATAAGGACAAGATTTGGAGTCCATGTTTGTATGATATTGTGTAAAAACTGCATTCAAGAAACTGATTTCGATGTAACATATTTGTATTGTAAACCATTATGTAATGGTCGTGTGTATACAGGATATTTTAGATTATCATTATTTGATAATCTACGTAAAGCTTTTTAAACCTTTATTTATGAAATAAAGGTTATGGTTTGTTTTAAAAATGAATGCAGTCTTTGAAAAACGTCTCATATAGAGGTCAAAACCTCGCAACGAAATCAATTAATATGGAACGTTTTTAATCAATAAGAACGGGACATTTCAGTTGGTATCCAAGCGTTGGTCTTAGAGAACCAGAATTTTGCATTAGTGTGTCTTATCGAGTTTGTTAGGATGCATTAGTGAGTCTGGACTTCGACCGTGTTTACTTGAAAAATGATTGCTTAACAAATTTTGTTGGAAACTATATATTTTTAACATGTGAATATTATGTGATATATTAATCTCTTAACGCGTTTGATATTATGTGATAGATGTCTACCTCTAGAACAAGTCCCATTGACTCACCTAATAATAATGAAGAGTCAAATGTAAATTGGAATGATTCGTGGACTGATTCACAAGTTCCCGAAGAGGAACCAGAAGAAGAGGAGGAACCAGAAGAAGAATCGGAACCGGAAGAAGAATCGGAACCGGATGAATAAATAGAACCGGTGGGAGAAATAATAAAACGGTTAAGTAAAAGAAAATCCTCAACCAACCGACCAAGGTTAATTATGGTCAATGGTGTTTCCGCCAAGGAAGCAAAATATTGGGAGGATTACCAATTCTCCGATGAATCGGATTCCGACGAGAATTTCGATGATGTTATAGAAACTACCCCAACTGAATTTAAAAAGGCAAAAGAAAATAATAAGGGAAAGGGCATAAAAATAGAGAAATCTAATTCCAACCCCGATGAACTTTATATGTATCGTCAACCCCCGAAGTCCTTAAGTTGTAACAATGACCCGGGAACCTCTAAACCACCAGGTTTTTCTAAACCAATGTGGATAACGACGGCTCGTATTAGGGGAACATCATATATCCCTAGAAACTTGGCAAAACGAACCAAAACCGAAGAAGAAGAAACAAGCGAGTCGGAATAAGATAGTTGTATTCGTGTGGTGTAATATAGTGTGCTTATGCTTTATGATATATGTAAAAATTGCTTGTATTAATAAGTATTTTTTTTATGAATCTAACTCTTGTCTATTTTACAGTATAAAAACACAAAATGGATAGACAACCCAATATTTTAAGAGACCTACCCGGAGACATGATTGATGAAATCTTGTCTAGAGTCGGTCAGAATTCTTCGGCACAACTATTTAAGGCGAGATCAGTTTGTAAGACATTCGAAGAACGTTCCAAGAATGCCTTGGTTTATAAAAGGCTTTCGTTCGAAAGATGGGGGATATCACATTGGGAAATCCATAAGTTACGATGTGTTTACTTTGACGCATATATTGCGGGGAACCAAAATGCTATTTTACGCAATGGGTTAAGAAATTATTTTGACTCAATATATCCGAATATTGGACTTAGTAATTTAGAAAAAGCGGCTAACATGCAACATAAAGAAGCATGTTATGCTTACGGATTAGTAATGTTCGCTTCTCACTAAAGTGAGAACAAGAACATCGGGCTACAACTATTAAACAAAACGTTCCCACAAGTGACGGAGTCGGTAATTGGGGTAAGAAATGAGGTTTTTAGATTGTTACGGGACTGTTGGACATTACGTAACCCTCGTCCCTTTGACGAGGTTACAACACGCTGTCTTATCAACGGCCATAACGGTTATGTTCCACAAGACCAAGGATGGGAAGTAATCCTAGTAAAACCAGAATGCATGACTTGTTTCTGGACGTATGAATTACGTGTCTTTATTGCCTTTTTGAACGACTTGTGTACTAGCTAGAATTATCTTCACAACTATCTTGTATCAAAGTTATTGTGTGCTATATTTCATGCTTTATGTAAAATAAGCGGTATTGTAAGTTTGTAAAATATTGTGTAAAAGTTTGAACGCGAAATATTATTATAATCAGTTTTTCATATAGAATTGTAGTAGTTGAATTGTATATTAGCTACTAAGTATGAACTTAACGGGTAGGTACTACCCGAATTTAAACTTATAAAACGCTAATATGAAGAAAAAGCTTTTATAAATGAGTTCATATTATGCTACGAAATACTCTTAACTACTCTTAATATTCTGTATGATTAACTTGTTTTATTTGACTATTTTAAAGGAAATGGCACCGACTACTCGACACACCGTGAATATGAATGAAGAGGAATTCCGTACTTTTCTAGCTTCAAACATAGCCGCAGTACAAGCTGCACTACATACCAACAATAACCTTGGATCTAGCAGTACAGGAAATCGTGTAGGATGCACCTACAAAGAATTCACTGCCTGCAAACCTTTGGAATTTGATGGAACCGAAGGACCGATCGGATTGAAACGGTGGACCGAGAAGGTCGAATCGGTGTTTGCCATAAGTAAGTGTACTGAAGAGGACAAAGTGAAGTACGCTACGCATACCTTCACAGGTTCTGCGTTAACATGGTGGAATACCTATCTAGAGCAAGTGGGACAAGACGATGCGTACGCACTACCGTGGTCAGCATTCAAGCACTTGATGAACGAGAAGTACCGTCCCAGAACCGAGGTCAATAAGCTCAAGACAGAACTTAGAGGGTTACGAACCCAAGGATTTGATATTACCACGTACGAAAGACGATTCACAGAATTGTGCCTATTGTGTCCGGGAGCATTCGAAGATGAGGAAGAGAAGATCGACGCGTTTGTGAAAGGATTACCGGAAAGAATCCAAGAAGATATAAGTTCACACGAGCCCGCCTCCATACAACAGGCATGTAGAATGGCTCACAAACTAGTGAACCAGATTGAAGAAAGAATTAAAGAACAGACTGCTGAAGAGGCCAATGTGAAGCAAGTCAAAAGAAAGTGGGAGGAAAACGGTGATAAGAATCACCAATACAACAACAACAGCAATTACAACAATAATCGCAACAATTATCCCAACAATCGCAACATCAATCGCAACTACAACAAACGACCCAACAACAACAACAACAACAACAGCAACTACAACAATCATCCCAACAACAATAATAACCGCAACAACAACAACAATCAGAAGCAGCTATGCCAAAGGTGTGAAAAGTATCACTCGGGGTTCTGCACCAAATTTTGCAACAAGTGTAAAAGAAATGGTCATAGCGCGGCGAAGTGTGAGGTCTACGGACCAGGGGTTAATAGAACGAAAGGAACAAATGGTGTCGGAACGAGTAATGGCGGAGCAAGTAGTGTCGGAGCAAGTTATGCCAATGTAGTTTGTTATAAATGTGGAAAACCGGGCCACATTATTAGAAATTGCCCGAACCAGGAGAACACGAATGGACAAGGCCGCGGAAGAGTTTTCAATATTAATGCGGCAGAGGCACAGGAAGACCCGGAGCTTGTTACGGGTACGTTTCTTATTGACAATAAATCTGCTTACGTTTTATTTGATTCGGGTGCGGATAGAAGCTATATGAGTAGAGATTTTTGTGCTAAATTAAGTTGTCCATTGACGCCTTTGGATAGTAAATTTTTACTCAAATTAGCAAATGGTAAATTAATTTCAACAGATAATATATGTCGGAATCGAGAAATTAAACTGGTTAGCGAAACATTTAAGATTGATTTGATACCAGTAGAGTTAGGGAGTTTTGATGTGATAATCGGTATGGACTGGTTGAAAGAAGTGAAAGCAGAGATCATTTGTTACCAAAATGCAATTCGCATTATACGAGAAAAAGGAAAACCCTTAATGGTGTACGGAGAAAAGGGCAACACGAAGCTACATCTTATTAGTAATTTGAAGGCACAAAAACTAATAAGAAAAGGTTGCTATGCTGTTCTAGCACACGTCGAAAAAGTACAAACTGAAGAAAAGAGCATCAATGATGTTCCCATTGCAAAAGAATTTCCCGATGTATTTCCGAAAGAATTACCGGGATTACCCCCACATCGATCCGTTGAATTTCAAATAGATCTTGTACCAGGAGCTGCACCAATAGCTCGTGCTCCTTACAGACTCGCACCCAGCGAGATGAAAGAACTGCAAAGCCAATTACAAGAACTTTTAGAGCGTGGTTTCATTCGACCAAGCACATCACCGTGGGGAGCTCCTGTTTTGTTTGTCAAGAAGAAAGATGGTACATTCAGGTTGTGTATCGACTACCGAGAGTTGAATAAACTTACCATCAAGAACCGCTACCCACTACCGAGAATCGACGACTTATTTGATCAACTACAAGGCTCGTCTGTTTATTCAAAGATTGACTTACGTTCCGGGTATCATCAAATGCGGGTGAAAGAAGATGATATTCCAAAGACTGCTTTCAGAACACGTTACGGTCATTACGAGTTTATGGTCATGCCATTTGGTTTAACTAATGCACCAGCTGTGTTCATGGACCTTATGAACCGAGTGTGTGGACCATACCTTGATAAGTTTGTCATTGTTTTCATTGATGACATACTTATTTACTCAAAGAATGACCAAGAACACGGTGAACATTTGAGAAAGGTGTTAGAAGTATTGAGGAAGGAAGAATTGTACGCTAAGTTTTCAAAGTGTGCATTTTGGTTGGAAGAAGTTCAATTCCTCGGTCACATAGTGAACAAAGAAGGTATTAAGGTGGATTCAGCAAAGATAGAAACTGTTGAAAAGTGGGAAACCCCGAAAACTCCGAAACACATACGCCAGTTTTTAGGACTAGCTGGTTACTACAGAAGGTTCATCCAAGACTTTTCCAGAATAGCAAAACCCTTGACTGCATTAACGCATAAAGGGAAGAAATTTGAATGGAATGATGAACAAGAGAAAGCGTTTCAGTTATTGAAGAAAAAGCTAACTACGGCACCTATATTGCCATTGCCTGAAGGGAATGATGATTTTGTGATTTATTGTGACGCATCAAAGCAAGGTCTCGGTTGTGTATTAATGCAACGAACGAAGGTGATTGCTTATGCGTCTAGACAATTGAAGATTCACGAACAAAATTATACAACGCGTGATTTGGAATTAGGCGCGGTTGTTTTTGCATTAAAGACTTGGAGGCACTACTTATATGGGGTCAAAAGTATTATATATACCGACCACAAAAGTCTTCAACACATATTTAATCAGAAACAACTGAATATGAGGCAGCGTAGGTGGATTGAATTATTGAATGATTACGACTTTGAGATTCGTTACCACCCGGGGAAGGCAAATGTGGTAGCCGATGCCTTGAGCAGGAAGGACAGAGAACCCATTCGAGTAAAATCTATGAATATAATGATTCATAATAACCTTACCACTCAAATAAAGGAGGCTCAACAAGGAGTTTTAAAAAAGGGAAATTTAAAGGATGAAATACCCAAAGGATCGGAGAAGCATCTTAATATTCGGGAAGACGAAAACTGGTATAGGGCTGAAAGGATTTGGGTACCAAAATTTGGAGATATGAGAGAAATGGTACTTAGAGAAGCTCATAAAACCAGATACTCAATACATCCTGGAACGGGGAAGATGTACAAGGATCTCAAGAAACATTTTTGGTGGCCAGGTATGAAAGCCGATGTTGCTAAATACGTAGGAGAATGTTTGACGTGTTCTAAGGTCAAAGCTGAGCATCAGAAACCATCAGGTCTACTTCAACAACCCGAAATCCCGGAATGGAAATGGGAAAACATTACCATGGATTTCATCACTAAATTGCCAAGGACTGCAAGTGGTTTTGATACTATTTGGGTAATAGTTGATCGTCTCACCAAATCAGCACACTTCCTGCCAATAAGAGAAGATGACAAGATGGAGAAGTTAGCACGACTGTATTTGAAGGAAGTCGTCTCCAGACATGGAATACCAATCTCTATTATCTCTGATAGGGATGGCAGATTTATTTCAAGATTCTGGCAGACATTACAGCAAGCATTAGGAACTCGTCTAGACATAAGTACTGCCTATCATCCACAAACTGATGGGCAGAGCGAAAGGACGATACAAACGCTTGAAGACATGCTACGAGCATGTGTTATTGATTTCGGAAACAGTTGGGATCGACATCTACCATTAGCAGAATTTTCCTACAACAACAGCTACCATTCAAGCATTGAGATGGCGCTGTTTGAAGCACTTTATGGTAGAAAGTGCAGGCCTCCGATTTGTTGGAGTGAAGTGGGGGATAGACAAATTACGGGTCCGTAGATTATACAAGAAACTACCGAGAAGATCATCCAAATTCAACAACGGTTGAAAACCGCCCAAAGTCGACAAAAGAGCTACGCTGACATTAAAAGAAAAGATATAGAATTTGAAATTGGAGAGATGGTCATGCTTAAAGTTGCACCTTGGAAAGGCGTTGTTCGATTTGGTAAACGAGGGAAATTAAATCCAAGGTATATTGGACCATTCAAGATTATTGATCGTGTCGTACCAGTAGCTTACCAACTTGAGTTACCTCAACAACTCGCGGCTGTACATAACACTTTCCACGTCTCGAATTTGAAGAAATGTTTTGCTAAAGAAGATCTCACTATTCCGTTAGATGAAATCCAAATCAACGAAAAACTCCAATTCATCGAAGAACCCGTCGAAATAATGGATCGTGAGGTTAAAAGACTTAAGCAAAATAAGATACCAATTGTTAAGGTTCGATGGAATGCTCGTAAAGGACCCGAGTTCACCTGGGAGCATAAAGATCAGATGAAGAAGAAATACCCGCATCTATTTCCAGAAGATTCGTCAACACCTTCAACAGCTTAAAATTTCGGGACGAAATTTATTTAACGGGTAGGTACTGTAGTGACCCGAACTTTTCCATGTTTATATATATTAATTGAGATTGATATTTACATAATTAAATGTTTCCAACATGTTAAGCAATCAAACTTGTTAAGACTTGATTAATTGAAATATGTTTCATATAGACAATTGACCACCCAAGTTGACCGGCGATTCACGAACGTTAAAACTTGTAAAAACGACATGACAATATATATATGGATATACATATGGTTAACATGAGATTATGATAAGTAAGTATCTCCATAAGTATATTAACAATGAGTTATATACATATAAACAAGACTACTAACTTAAGGATTTCGAAACGAGACATATATGTAACGATTATCGTTGGTACGACATTTAAATGTATATATATCATATTAAGATATATCAATATATCATAATATCATGATAATATAATAATTTAACATCTCATTAGATATAATAAATAATGGGTTAACAACATTAATTGAGATCGTTAACTTAAAGGTTTCAAAACAACACTTACATGTAACGACTAACGATGACTTAACGACTCAGTTAAAATGTATATACATGTAGTGTATTTAGATGTATTAAAATACTTTTCGAAGACTTCAAGACATATATCAAAACACTCATACTTAACGAAAATGGTTACAGTTACTTTCCCATTCTTTTCTTTCATTAAGAATTCTAGTCGTA
This sequence comes from Rutidosis leptorrhynchoides, assembly GCF_046630445.1. NCBI lineage: Eukaryota > Viridiplantae > Streptophyta > Magnoliopsida > Asterales > Asteraceae > Rutidosis > Rutidosis leptorrhynchoides. The sequence continues at coordinate 372,183,098 of NC_092341.1, read as the reverse complement.
TTCTTACCCGTATTATACACAGCTTCAAAACGTACTTACTATGGGTATATACCAATAGGAACTAGCATGGGATTCCACTCTTGATTATGTCATGTATGACTAATCAATTTTAACTTCTACCATGAGCTAGTCAACTAACTAGAACTCCTTTTAACCCCACTCACCACTCACCAATTACCACTCATCATTCACTCCATTTCACTTCCAATTCTCTTTCTAATTCTCTCTCAACACACACACACTATTATGAACGTATTTTTCCAGTAGTTAATCATCATCTTCATCAAAAATCACTTCAAGAATCAAGCTATAATCATCATAGGAAGAACACTTCAAGAACACTTCAAAAATCCCTTCAAGTTTACTAATTTACTTCAAAGCTTTCTAATCCATTCCAAGTAATCATCTAAGATCAAGAAACCTTTGTTATATACAGTAGGTTATCTTTCTTATTCAAGGTAATATTCATATTCAAACTTTGATTCAATTTCTATAACTATAAACTATCTTAATTCGAGTAAAAATCTTACTTGAACTTGTTTTTGTGTCATGATCCTACTTCAAGAACTTTCAAGCCATCCAAGATCCTTTGAAGCTAGATCATTTCTTGACACTTCCAGTAGGTTTACCTACTAAACTTGAGGTAGTAATGATGTTCATAACATCATTCGATTCATATATATAAAACTATCTTATTCGAAGGTTTAAACTCGTAATCACTAGAACATAGTTTAGTTAATTCTAAACTTGTTCGCAAACAAAAGTTAATCCTTCTAACTTGACTTTTAAAATTAACTAAACACATGTTCTATATCTATATGATATGCTAACTTAATGATTTAAAACCTGGAAACACGAAAAACACCGTAAAACCGGATTTACGCCGTCGTAGTAACACCGCGGGCTGTTTTGGGTTAGTTAATTAAAAACTATGATAAACTTTGATAAACTTTGATTTAAAAGTTGTTATTCTGAGAAAATGATTTTTATTATGAACATGAAACTATATCCAAAAATTATGGTTAAACTCAAAGTGGAAGTATGTTTTCTAAAATGGTCATCTAGACGTCGTTCTTTCGACTGAAATGACTACCTTTACAAAAACGACTTGTAACTTATTTTTCCGACTATAAACCTATACTTTTTCTGTTTAGATTCAAAAAATAGATTTCAATATGAAACCATAGCAATTTGATTCACTCAAAACGGATTTAAAATGAAGAAGTTATGGGTAAAATAAGATTGGATAATTTTTCTCATTTTAGCTACGTGAAAATTGGTAACAAATCTATTCCAACCATAACTTAATCAACTTGTATTGTATATTATATAATCTTGAGATACCATAGACACGTATACAATGTTTCGACCTATCATGTCGACACATCTATATATATTTCAGAACAACCATAGACACTCTATATGTGAATGTTGGAGTTAGCTATACAGGGTTGAGGTTGATTCCAAAATATATATAGGTTGAGTTGTGATCAATACTGAGATACGTATACACTGGGTCATGGATTGATTCAAGATAATATTTATCGATTTATTTCTGTACATCTAACTGTGGACAACTAGTTGTAGGTTACTAACGAGGAGAGCTGACTTAATAAACTTAAAATATCAAAATATATTAAAAGTGTTGTAAATATATTTTGAACATACTTTAATATATATGTATATATTGTTATAGGTTCGTGCATCAACAGTGGCCAAGTCTTACTTCTCGACGAAGTAAAAATCTGTGAAAGTGAGTTATAGTCCCACTTTTAAAATCTAATATTTTTGGGATGAGAATACATGCAGGTTTTATAAATGATTTACAAAATAGACACAAGTAATTGAAACTAAATTATATGGTTGAATGATCGAAATCAAATATACCCCTTTTTATTAAAGTCTGGTAATCTAAGAATTAGGGAACATACACCCTAATTGACGCGAATCCTAAAGATAGATCTATTGGGCCTAACAAACCCCATCCAAAGTACCGGATGCTTTAGTACTTCGAAATTTATATCATATCCGAAGGGTGTCCCGGAATGATGGGGATATTCTTATATATGCATCTTGTTAATGTCGGTTACCAGGTGTTCACCATATGAATGATTTTTATCTCTATGTATGGGATGTGTATTGAAATATGAAATCTTGTGGTCTATTGTTACGATTTGATATATATAGGTTAAACCTATAACTCACCAACATTTTTGTTGACGTTTAAAGCATGTTTATTCTCAGGTGAATATTAAGAGCTTCCTCTGTTGCATACTAAAATAAGGACAAGATTTGGAGTCCATGTTTGTATGATATTGTGTAAAAACTGCATTCAAGAAACTGATTTCGATGTAACATATTTGTATTGTAAACCATTATGTAATGGTCGTGTGTACACAGGATATTTTAGATTATCATTATTTGATAATCTACGTAAAGCTTTTTAAACCTTTATTTATGAAATAAAGGTTATGGTTTGTTTTAAAAATGAATGCAGTCTTTGAAAAACGTCTCATATAGAGGTCAAAACCTCGCAACGAAATCAATTAATATGGAACGTTTTTAATCAATAAGAACGGGACATTTCAGTCCAAGGATCTGGACGGCGTCCAGGTCCGTATTCAAGTCTGATGCAGAAAACTCCTAAGTGCACGAACCAAAAACCAAACTAACACATTTTATAATCCGCAAACAACCAAAACATGTATCTTATATCATCGAGAAGGTATTTTGACGAGGAAAACTAATAGACACTTTTCAACGAGTAATTCAACACTTACAACAACCCAAAACCGCATTAAACGTTCATAATCAAAGGTTCAAGTTCTAAAAATGCATTTCATGATTCGGGCAACCAATTTACATGTATGATATGCCGTTTCGAAGGTAATCAAACACACATTGCAACAAAATACTTATCAACAATATTTCATAGCATTTGATACATCAAAAGTTCATATAAAGCTTATCAAACCCTAACCAAAATCTCAAAACCAATAATCATGTTAATGTAAGGTTTTCATGTCAATCAACACACCAAAACGAAGCTAATGAAGTAACTAACACTTTGAACACACAACCATTAACATCTAAACACATTTCATCATCCAAAATCAAAGATTTAACAAGCTCTTTTTCAAGTTCATGCTAGTTATGTCAATTCACAAGATCGAGCATACAAATTACATATACGACATCACAATGAGCCATAGACACTAATTAACACACCTTTAAGTCAAGAACACTAAGATTATGAAATTTAGAGTTTTTAGAAAGTTACCCAATCGAGATGAAATTAGTATCAAAACGTAGAGAATGAAGAGAGGATTCCAAATATGTAATTTGTTTTAATGTTAGCCTCCAAAATTGGATTTAGATGATGAATTAAGGATTGAATGTTGAGAGGATTTGGAAGTAGTAAAAGATGAGGATGAAAATGAATGGATGAAAGGGGTTTGACCCTTTTGACCTAGTCAAGGGTTTGATCCCTTGTCAAGTTTAGTCCCTCAACTTTTGTTCGGGTGCGTGAATTTCCTAAACGAGATAATTTAAAATGCGTATTAACGGGAGATGTTATAGTCATATAACGGACTTTAAATAATTAAACGGAAAAGTAAACGGAAAAAGGCGGGATGTTACAAAATGGATTTAAAACGAAGAAGTTATGGGTAAAACAAGATTGGATATTTTTTTGATTGTTGTAGCTACGAGAATATTGTAACAATTCTATAAAAATCATATCCTAGCTAACTTATATTGTATTATACATGTATTCTAATATATTATGTAATCTTGGGATACCATAGACACGTATGCAAATGTTTTGACATATCATATCGACCCATGTATATATATTATTTGGAACAACCATAGACACTCTATATGCAGTAATGTTGGAGTTAGCTATACATGGTTGAGGTTAATTCCAAGAATATATATACTTTGAGTTGTGATCTAGCCTGAGACGTGTATACACTGGGTCGTGGATTGATTCAAGATAATATATATCAATTTATTTTTGTACATCTAACTATGGACAACTAGTTGTAGGTTACTAACGAGGACAACTGACTTAATAAACTTAAAACATCAAAATGTATTAAAAGTGTTGTAAATATATTTTGAACATACTTTGATATATATGTACATATTTGTTATAGGTTCGTGAATTGACCAGTGGCCAAGTCTTACTTCTCCATTTTGTCCGTTTCTTTCATGGCAAGGAAGTGTGCGGATTTGGTGAGACGGTCAACAATAACCTAAATGGTATCATAACCGCCAACCATCTTTGGTAGTTTGGTGATAAAATACATCGTTATCCTTTCCCACTTCCATTGCGGGATTTCGGGTTGTTGAAGTAGTCCGGACGGTCTTTGGTGTTCGACTTTGACTTTGGAACATGTCAAACACTTGGAAACATAAGTAGCTACGTCCCTTTTGATGTTCGGGCACCAATATTGTTCTTTAAGGTCGTGGTACATCTTATTGGCACCGGGATGAATCGAGTATCGTGATTTGTGGGCTTCATCTAAAATGAGGCTTCGTAGGTCCCCATAGCTAGGCACCCAAATCCTTCCGGCGAAATATCGGAGTCCGGTTTCCTTAGTTTCGAATCGAGAGACGAGAATGTTCAAAAGCTCGTATGAAACGTTTTCATCCTTGAGAGCTTCATCTTGGGCTACCCGAATTTGGCTATTAAGGTTTGTGTGGATGGTGATGTTTAAGACTCGAACACGAAGAGGCACCGCTCTTTCTTTTTGACTTAAGGCATCGGCTACTACATTTGCCTTTCCGGGATGGTAACGAAGCTCGCAATCGTAATCGTTTAAGGTTTCAATCCACCTTCGTTGTCTCATGTTTAGTTGCTTTTGATCGAAGATGTGTTGGAGACTTTTGTGATCGGTAAAGATAGTACTCTTGGTTCCATAATGTGATGACCCGGGAATTTTCGACCAAATTTAAACTTTAATCTTTATATGTTTCCGACACGATAAGCAAAATCTGTAATGTTGAGTCTCGAATGTTTTGAAATCTATATTCATGTAATCAATTATCCTTTGACCATGCCCGACGATTCACGAACAATTGTGTGTAAGTAAAAATGTGTGTGTATATATATATATATATATATATATATGAATATATGTATATAAATAAATGTAAACAAATGTATATATATATTAATTTGATATAATAAAATATAATTTAAACATTTTAATTAAATATGTAAATAAAGTATGAAATAATTATGTTGTAATTTAAAATAAATCTATATATAAATAGATATGATTCTATTTGTAATTTAATGTGTATTGTAATATATATAGTATATAAATATTAAATTATATAATTAGTAAACATTACATAAATAATAAAATTGTAACATTAATATATTAGAAGTAATTACAAGTTAAAATATAGTTATTGACATTATTATTATTACTTTCATCATGATTAAAAATAAAGGTTTATATTAATATCAATATTGTTAATATTATTAAATAGCATATAGATATTAAATTTGATAGATTAAATTATTATTGGTATTATAGTTATCATTATAATTAATAGTAAAATTTAATTAGTATTATGATCATTAATACAAATAGTGTTATTATCATGAATGAAATTATTATTTTCAGTATTATAGCTAATATCATTATTTTTACTTATTAATATTATAAATACTATATTATTATTATTATCATTGTTATTAGTAAAATTGTAAATTTAAATGTTATTAGGATTATTAAAAGTATTATTATTATTAATTGAATATTAATTAATATCAGTCCTAGTAATTAGAAGTTATTATTATTATCATTTTTTTTGTATTAATATTATCATATTATTATTATGAGTCTTTAACAATAATATTATTATTAATAATATTATTATTAGTATTATTAATTATTAATAGTATGAATATAATTATATTAATTATCAAAAATAAGAAATCAGATATATATAACCAAAATATATAAATATAGATTATATATAATACAGTAATGTATATGTTTATATAAATAATGCATTTACAAATAAAGATATAGATATATATACGATTATATACAAATTAAAAACATATGAAAAAGTATTCAGTTTCACATCATGGTCAAGCTATTGTGAATTGATTGTAGGCCATCAAAATCGTACCAATCAGGAAAATCAATCACAGATACAACAAAAATATGTTTGATATCGTTTTCATCTTTTTAATTTTTATTAATTTTCTTGTCCTTGTGAATCAAAATCTGTCGACTCATTTAATCTATCCAATTCTATTGTATATGTAATATCAGTTGACCTTACATAATCATTTATCAATCATAAAACCCCTTTACGACTTCTATCAAATTGAATGTACACAGAAAAGAACTCAGGAAAACCGTTTGAACCCTGTTTTGTATCAATTATTCAAACACCTCGAGTTCTTAATGAATTTCAAAAATTTCAAAAGCAGTATTGTTAGTATTCGCATATCTAAACTTTCTGGAAAGTTTTAGATACCAATTCTTCGAATTGAAATCAAATTTTGAAGTCAAAGGTATTTTTTTAAAAAGTCAAACTTAGTGTTCATCTTAAAATTCGAAATCAATTTGATGTTATTGTTTCAATTGAGTGTACAGAAAGATTATACGAAACATTTGGAAACTAATTCGTGTTGTGATGTTTGTCTAACAAGCTTTCAAAAATTGAAATCACAATTTATTTTTTAAAAAAAAAACGCGACGGCAGTAGCAGTGCAAGTTATACATTTTTTTATATTTTTCTATTTTAATTGTTTTTAATCCATCTCTAATTAGTTCAGTATCATTTATCAATCCTAAACAATTAATAAGAAACATTTGTTGTTGTTGGTATCGAACTCTGGGCGATTTAGATGTTGGGAAGAAGGAGGTGAGAAACAGAAAAGAAACAACGAATAAATATAATTGAATCGTAATATTAAACAGAAAAGTGAAATTAGTCGAGTGGCTTGAGGGGTGTTCGGGGCAGCGAGAGGTCGTGGGTTCGAGTCACTGTTAGGGCAGTATATTATTTTTGGTGCCGATTTTCATGGAAGGTAGTCTTCCAATAATTTTATTATTATGTTATTATTATTATGGTTATTATTATTATTATTAATTATTATTATTAATTATTATTAACATAACTTATGAATTTATCATTATTGTTATTAGTAGTATCATTTCAAAATTTACTAGTATTATCATTCATAATATTATTATTATTAGTACTATTATTATTATTAACATTTCCATGAAAATAATAAAGTTTATTATTAATTTCATAAATAAAATTAATACTTATATCATTTTATAATTGATAACATTATTATTGGTAGTATTACTAGTATTAGTATTATCATTAATATTATAAGTGTTACTAGAAATATAAAATTTACCATTTTAGTAGTAATGTCATTATTATGAGTATGATTAATATTATTATTATTATGAAAATAATACGATCTATTTTCATAAATATTAGTATTATTATCATTTTATAAGTATTAGAGTTATTATCATTAACATAAGTACTATCAATAGGATTATCATTATTAGTATTATTAACATTAAAACTTATTATAATTATAATCAAATACAACTTTTATTCACTATTATTAATATTAAATGTTATCGTGTATATAAAAATATACTTAAAAATAACATTACATAAAAGTATGAATTAATGATATTAACAATCTTTATATAAATATCCATATATAACAAATTAAGTATTTTTAATATATACATATATATAACACTATATAAATAATAACCATTTTTAAATATATATACAAATCAAATAACTAGTATATATAAAGGTTATAATATATGAAATTGTTCGATTAAGATTATATGTATTGATGAATATACAAATGATATAGGTTCGTGAATCCGAGGCCAACCCTATACTTGTTCAATGTCGTTCTATGTATTTTTACTACAAAATACATGAGGTGAGTTTCATTTGATTCCCTTTTTACTCTTTACATTTTTGGGACTGAGAATACATGCGCTTTTATAAATGTTTGACGCAATAGACACAAGTACCTTAACTGCATTCTATGATAGAATTATCTGGGATTGGGGTTGATTATTATGACACACATTAGCCCCCGGTTTCCGTTAGAGCGTATGAGCTCCCGAGTCGGGTGGATGGTTTATTATTTATGACATTTTGGCACCGGTTGGCCTATATTTTATAAACATGTGTTCAGCCGTAGGGTGTAAAGACCGGCACAGAGGTTCTATATTTTGAAGGCACATGTATTCAGCCGTGGGGTGTAAAGACCGGCACAGAGGTTCTATATTTTGAAGGCACATGTATTCAGCCGTGGGGTGAAAGACCGGCACAGATGGTTACTATTATATTTTGAATCCTCACCAGGTGTTCTTCATATGAAAGATATTTTTTGTGCAGTTGGAATGAGACTTCTGCACGTTTTATAATATTTAAAATCTTGTGGTCTATTAAAAATGATGAAAATGAAATGATTACTATAAACTGATGAACTCACCAACCTTTTGGTTGACACTTGAAAGCATGTTTATTCTCAGGTTTGAAAGAAATCTTCCGCTGTGCATTAGCTCATTTTAAGGATATTACTTGGAGTCATTCATGACATATTTCAAAAGACGTTGCATTCGAGTCGTTGAAGTTCATTAGAGATTATTATTAAGTAAATGACAGATTAGGTCATTTATAGTTTGGATATTATGAAATGGTATGCATACCTGTCAACTTTCGAGGAAATGAAAGTTTGTCTTTTAAAAACGAATGCAATGTTTGTAAAATGTATCATTTAGAGGTCAAGTACCTCGCGATGTAACCAACTATTGTGAATCGTTTATAATCAATATGGACTTTGTCCGGATGGATTAGGACGGGGTGTTTCAGTTGGTATCAGAGCGGTGGTCGTAGCGAACCATGTCGACATTAGTGGGCCTAACTAGGAGTTGTTAGGATGCATTAGTGAAGTCTGGACTTCGACCTAGTAGTTGTTAGGTTATATTAATGAGTCTGGACTTGAACCTGGTCTGCATGTCAAAAGTTTTGCTTATCATTTCTTGTCGAAAATTACCTGCTTATCATTCTTAGTTTAAACACATCTTACTGCATTGATTGCATGAATAGTGTATAGACAAAATTCATATCTTAGCGTATCTGCTAATCCATATCTTAGCGTATCTGTTACCATAAACTTTGCCTGATATATTTCGTAAATTCCTCCGTAATCTACGAAATCTTTTGTTCTATATATAAACATTCTATGTAATTAGAATATCATCCGATAGCCGGAAATCATTTCATATCGAAAAATCTTTTATTCAATCGTACGCAATGGAACTCACAACTAGTTCAAGTCCCTCGGATTCCGACATGGAGTCCCACTCCAGCTCCGGAAGCAGCGTCACCAGAAGGAATCAATCAATCAGACATCCCCAGTTCATCTGATGAATTCGTAGTCGACTTCATCAATTACGACGAGGAGAAAGCGATACTTTTCATCAACCTAATTTCCCTCTTGGCAATGAACCTGAAGCCCTCACCGGCGAACCAATCCGAAACACCTTTTTCACCCTCATTACCCGAATATCTCGCCATGATTATATACTATCTCAAATTCAAAACCTTATACATCCGCTCGTTCCGACCGACAATCATCCCGGAGTAATAAGTGAACGAGCTTCACACTCGAGTTGTACCCTTGAAAAGTATGGTGCAAAATGTACCAGCTTCAGCAACATTACCGGCACCAATAGTACCACCAACAACAACATTCGTATCCCAAGCCTCAATTTCACAATCTGTTCCACGAACATCAACATCATACGCACCATGAATACCAGTGAGTACCAACAGCAATTAACGATGAAGTATTGAACCATAACTTCATTAATATTCTGCGAAGAATATGAGGATCCTAATAGTTTTAGAGATTACTTATTCTAGCTCAAATCGAGAATCAAATGAGTCTAATATTATATTGACTCATTAAATCCATAATTACATCTGAAGAAAATATATATGTATATATATTTTCATAAAGATTGTGATTAAAAATTCTTTCGTACAAACTGTTAATGATGAAAATATTTTAACGGGTAGGTAATACCCGAGGAATATTTAAGATTTCACATTAATAAGTTACACTGTACATTCTTCAAACCTGATTCAACAGTCATTTCCTATCCTACTTACATCCACAGATATATGAATCCGATCACCACAGAATAACCATTTCCATTCAACTTTCATAATTGGATTTTGACCTATTAGAATTCAACAAGTGGCATAATGAAGAAAACATTGATGGAATAAAATTTGTTAGAAACAAATAAATTAACTATGAGAAATTTTGTTAAGAATCCACGCTAACAAAATCCTAGCTAACTGTTCCTAGCTAACTGTGGACTAATCAACTGAGGACTACCAACAGTGGACAATTAAAATGAATTAAAATATTGATTATAACATATGAAACTAAACAATTCTTCAAGTTTTCCACTTGATTTTCATCTTAAACCTCATTTGTATCTTGACGATTACAATCTGTGTTCAAACCTTTCATGATTCTTGAAAACACCTCAATCAAGAGGATGAACCAACCGCACTTCAGCTACAGAAGGAAAGATTTATGCATATAGTTATGCACCTGAAAAATTCTCGGAACCTGTATAAATGCTTAACACGTATCTGTGCTAGCTTCTTTGGCATTGTTATTTTCGAAAATAACAACGCAATTTCTTTTCAAATTAGCCAATTTTGTGGCAGCTCCATCAAATCAACTTCAAGTTTTTCATTTGAATAAACCCTATTATAAAGATTACCCCTCCATCATCGTTACCGGAGAACCGTTTATATTCCACCACATTAGCATTAAACTTACCAGCAACTTCGTTACTCATTGATTTAAGTTTCTCCTAATAACCATTATATTTGTTCATTAAAACCTTATACTCATTCACATTTTATAACGAGAATTGCCATACCAATTACCAAGAATCCGTAATCAGTATTTCGAATCTCGCAACGTTTATACATCAACAGTTATATGTATACATATAGCATCTATCTCTTAGAATTATGATCTTCTATTATGAAATTCTGAACAGCACTCTAGTCTACGAATCAGTTCTTCGAATTTTGAGAAAGCTGATAAAGGAGCGAAAACTGTTGATGACATTAACAGTCAAAAGTATGATGATAAAGAATGGAGTGTTGGAAACGCTCAATAGAAAAACTTAGTACCGAAAAGCGGATTATGCGAAACCATGAAGGAGACTCTGATTAAATTACAAGGACTAAACTTGTACATAAAGAATCCTGATGATTATGTTCTGATGAAATTTTTAGCGAATACCTTACTCCTTAATCGCTTTAAATCATCGTGAATGAATTTCTTCATCACAATTTAATTCTAAAAATCCTAAGATATCATCGTATCTTTCATTATAAATATCCTCAATATTTCTGAAGATATCTTCATAAATATTCTCGTTCGATATTAACTATCTCTCTGCGCTGTCCGTATTATATCATAAAGGGAAACTGTTTTAGTTTCTATATTCTGCGAACCTTCGAATTTAAATATGAATGTTTTTGAAGTAGTGTTGGAAACTGATGTATGAGTTAGTATAATATAATGACACTTGATCAACGTGATTATATTACAGTAATTCATGCTGAGTTTCTAATGGAACGTGATGATTCACAGAACATACCGTCATCATGTGCCATTTACACAACTCTTGCATTCTACTCAATCTCTAAACATATTAAGAACATATCTTCATGATAGTTCTATCTTTCTGGATATTCCGATAATTTACCAAATCAAGATCGTGCCATTACAATTCCCTTCTTAGAACATTAACTATGTTCATTTCAAAATCCATATCTATGAATTTCGGACCATTATTCGCTTGACTTGAATTCGGAAAGAGGAGACAAAAGTATGGAAGCCTTGACTATAAAAGAAAATATAAAGCTCGACAACAATACATAAATTACAAACCGTGCATATCAATACGTATTGCCACGTAAAGGCACGGGAAAATTAATAACACTATAACCCTAAGATAATAGTAGAAGTAAATAAAATCCTCCGGTGGTAGATGAAAAAGAAGAATGACAGATGTAAAAGTTAAGAGGATATCAAGGATCAGAATGGGATGGAGCCTATTGATGAATACTTTAAAGTATGAGTTGAGGGAGAAAGAATAGAAGGTGTGAGTTGTAAGGAAACGATGGGGGTGGATTTATAGTAAAATATTCGACAGAGCAATCAAAACAGATGATTGCATTTAAAGCGGGTCCTAATTTTCTCAACTACCGAAGAATCAAATATTATTACGAAGATTTTCTCTAAATCCCTTGAATTCCGGAAATCAATCATAACTACGTCATCTGTTAAGATGAACTTACATTTATTCATTTCACTCTTTTGCGATAGTTTCACTCGTACTCTTCGCGTAATCGAATTGTTTTATCCATATTACTCGATGATGATAAAATTCAAATTTCTAGCTCGTATTCGTCATAAAAACATTTTTATTGTTAGCCATGACGACCTCACTCAAATTTCGGGACGAAATTTCTTTAACGGGTAGGTACTGTGATGACCCGGGAATTTCCGACCAAATTTAAACATTAATCTTTATATGTTTCCGACACGATAAGCAAAATCTGTAATGTTGAGTCTCGAATGTTTTGAAATCTATATTCATGTAATCAATTACCCTTTGACCATGCCCGACGATTCACGAACAATTGTGTGTAAGTAAAAATGTATATATATATATATATATATATATATGAATATATGTATATAAATAAATGTAAACAAATGTATATATATATTAATTTGATATAATAAAATATAATTTAAACATTTTAATTAAATATGTAAATAAAGTATGAAATAATTATGTTGTAATTTAAAATAAATCTATATATAAATAGATATGATTCTATGTGTAATTTAATGTGTATTGTAATATATATAGTATATAAATATTAAATTATATAATTAGTAAACATTACATAAATAATAAAATTGTAACATTAATATATTAGAAGTAATTACAAGTTAAAATATAGTTATTGACATTATTATTATTACTTTCATCATGATTAAAAATAAAGGTTTATATTAATATCAATATTGTTAATATTATTAAATAACATATAGATATTAAATTTGATAGATTAAATTATTATTGGTATTATAGTTATCATTATAATTAATAGTAAAATTTAATTAGTATTATGATCAATAATACAAATAGTGTTATTATCATGAATGAAATTATTATTTTCAGTATTATAGCTAATATCATTATTTTTACTTATTAATATTATAAATACTATATTATTATTATTATCATTGTTATTAGTAAAATTGTAAATTTAAATGTTATTAGGATTATTAAAAGTATTATTATTATTAATTGAATATTAATTAATATCAGTCCTAGTAATTAGAAGTTATTATTATTATCATATTTTTTGTATTAATATTATCATATTATTATTATTAGTCTTTAACAATAATATTATTATTAATAATATTATTATTAGTATTATTAATTATTAATAGTATGAATATAATTATATTAATTATCAAAAATAAGAAATCAGATATATATAACCAAAATATATAAATATAGATTATATATAATACAGTAATGTATATGTTTATATAAATAATGCATTTACAGATAAAGATATAGATATATATACGATTATATACAAATTAAAAACATATGAAAAAGTATTCAGTTTCACATCGTGGTCAAGCTGTTGTGAATTGATTGTAGGCCATCAAAATCGTACCAATCAGGAAAATCAATCACAGATACAACAAAAATATGTTTGATATCGTTTTCATCTTTTTAATTTTTATTAATTTTCTTGTCCTTGTGAATCAAAATCTGTCGACTCATTTAATCTATCCAATTCTATTGTATATGTAATATCAGTTGACCTTACATAATCATTTATCAATCATAAAACCCCTTTACGACTTCTATCAAATTGAATGTACACAGAAAAGAACTCAGGAAAACCGTTTGAACCCTGTTTTGTATCAATTATTCAAACACCTCGAGTTCTTAATGAATTTCAAAAATTTCAAAAGCAGTATTGTTAGGATTCGCATATCTAAACTTTCTGGAAAGTTTTAGATACCAATTCTTCGAATTGAAATCAAATTTTGAAGTCAAAGGTATTTTTTTAAAAAGTCAAACTTAGTGTTCATCTTAAAATTCGAAATCAATTTGATGTTATTGTTTCAATTGAGTGTACAAAAAGATTATACGAAACATTTGGAAACTAATTCGTGTTGTGATGTTTGTCTAACAAGCTTTCAAAAATTGAAATCAGAATTTATTTAAAAAAAAAAAACGCGACGGCAGTAGCAGTGCAAGTTATACATTTTTTTATATTTTTCCGTTTTAATTGTTTTTAATCCATCTCTAATTAGTTCAGTATCGTTTATCAATTCATACCGATTATTACATCGAAGCTTTCTAGTTCCATGGGTATCAAGTCAATTTCAAATTCATTACCCAAAATGTTTAATGTGCACCCCCGGTAATATGTGTCGGTACTCAATAGTTTCCCGTTGGCTACTTCAATGGTATAAGTGGTATCTAGTGAGAGTGGTAGAGTGCTAAAAGAATGAATCAAAGTCTCGGATACAAAGCATTTATTGGCACCCAAATCGAATAAACAAGTAACATAAGTGTTGTTGAGAAGAAACGTACCCGTGACTAATTCATTGTCATCTCGGGCTTCCTCGGTGTTGATGTTGAAAGCTCGGCCGCGCGTATTGGGGTTATCTTTCCTCTTCAGGCATGCATTTCTATAATGGCCCGTTTGGCCACATTCATAACAAGTGCCCGTTTTTGGTGCATTGGGCCCCTTTCGAGTGATGGGGGCAACACTTTTACACTCATTGGCCTTATGACCAACTCCTTGGCACCGGTGGCAAATTAACTTGCCACATTCACCAAAGTGATGTTTGTTGCATTTGTTGCAAAGAGGTAGGTTCCCGGCATAACCCTTCTTGTCATCGGAGGTGTAAGGCTTCTTAGCAAAGTTGTTGTTGCTTGGTTGGGGGGCTTCCCACTTTCTTTTATTGTTACCCGACTTATCCTCAGCTTTAGGTGCTGACACTACAATTTCGTCCACCGTTTCTATCAATTTGCGGGCCATGTTCAAAGCTTCTTGATGATTAGTGGGTTTGGATGACATTACTCCGTGTTTGATGCTCTTTGGAAGACCATCCATGTAAAGTTCAACCCTTAAAGCTTCGGGGTTCACAAGATTTGGGCACATCAAGGCTAGTTCAGAAAATCGTTGATTATAAGCCTTGAGATCATTTCCGACCGCCTTTAAAGTTCTTAGCTCTTGTTCGAGCCTTCGGGTTTCTTCACGAGGGAAATATTCGAAAATCATCTTTTCCCTCAAGTCAGCCCAAGAGAGGGCGTGAGCTTCATCGGTACCCACCGATTGTACATAGGTGTTCCACCACATGAGGGCGATACCGGCAAAGGTGTGGGTGGAATATTTGACTTTATCTTGGTCTCGACAACCGCTTATGCTAAAAATGGCTTCCGTTTGTTCGAACCATCGAGTGAGTACAACCGGTCCCCCGGTTCCATCAAAAGTGTGAGGTTTGCACCCCATGAAGGCTTTATAGGAGCATCCCTCGCTTGAGTTACATGCTCCTTGATTGTTGTTGTTGTGGTTGTTGTTATTGTTAGAGGAGTGATCGGCCATGGCCGCTTCCACGGCGGTGGCTATCATTCGTTGTAGAGCTTGTTCGAGAGTCTCATGGCGTGGCACACGACGAGGAGGCATTATTCCTTGAAAACACACGAATACCGTTGATTAGTATTTTCAATAATACTAATCATGATATGGAATAAGGATAGAGAGAAAAATTTTCCTTGACTCACCTTAAATTCTTTATGCCACAATATCGGAACGTTCATATGAGTCACCGTAATTTAATCCCGGAAATTATATTACCCTGATTCATATGTGCATTCGACATCATTTCATATAGTCAAGGTGGCGCGTCAATCAAATTAAACAACGTGAGGTTAAGATGAAACAAGAGTAGATATTAGTAGAAACGTTCGAGTATAATGCACAAGTAGTCAAGTAATTCCTACTTCAAGTCTATATGCCGGTTGTAGTCTAGACTCACTAATGTACCCTATGACTTGGGGTTGACACCAATGAACTCTAAATCCCTACAACCAACGCTCTGATACCATCTGTAGCGACCCGACAAAATCATCATTTGACGGCGCCGTCTACTTAGGTCCCGTTACGTGGTCATAAGTCTTTAAAACAATGTTTGACCAAAAGTATGTCGCATTCATTTCAAAAGTAAAGATGTTTCAAGGTTTACAAGGTAGTTTGACAACTAGTTACACAACAAAGTTTGAAGTACAATTTAAACATATGCGACACAATTGAAAGTAGCCAAATGACGCTCCACGTATGCATGTTTACTCAACATCCAAGTAAGTATCAAAAGTAATGAGCGGAAGCATGTATCACACAAATATTCAAGGACCTGAGAAAAACATAGAAATCTGTCAACGAAAACGTTGGTGAAATCATAGGTTTGAGTAAGTAAGTACAAGTGAACCACAAGATTTGCAACAATGATATAATAGTAATACATTCCAAAAGTTTGTTTCACGAGCACCCAATTATCAATGCTTAACATTCCTTCCATAGAACCCCATCACAATAGTGTTAGAACATATACTGTTTCTCGAAAATATATTTCATTCGTAACCGGTAGCGAACCGTTTGAATGAGGGTTTGTCAAACCCATATGTCCATATAACATAAGTTCTCGCTTACACCCGGCAAGTGTAACTAATGATAATCAAATTGAGGATTTTTGTTCAAACTCGTATGTAGAATGTTTGTTTTCCTGTACTTGTGTTCACTTAGTAAAAAGAAACGTTTATGTTTTCTCATCTCAAATGTAAGTGCAAAAGAGTAAAAGTGGGACTATGATCTCACCTTAAGCGCAAGAGCAAATAAGTACTTTGACAAGTAACGTGTGCAAAGAACAATGCTAGTCTTGACCTAAACAAATAGGTTGTATCAATAACGATAGTCACGATTGGTCAAAGATGTTCAATTAGTCCTATGGCTCGTTAAGACTCGATCATAATAGCATGTGAATCAAATTGTCATGTTTCATGCAAGGTACAAGTATAAAAGCATGTTAGAACGATTGCACAAACATTTGGTTAAGTTTGATTAAAAGTCAACTTAGGTCGAGTCAAAGTCAACGAAAAAGTCAACACGTTCGGGTCGGGTCCCGAACTATTTTTCTGAGGTTTTTAATCATATATGAGCATGTTAGAACAAGTTATATGTGAATCGGAGGTCCATAGTATAACAAACATTTTCCGTAAAATGACCAGCGAAGATAGAAGCCTGCCAGTGTATCTGGACGGCGTCCAGCTTTGAAGGCTGAGATGGCGTCCAAAGATCTGGACGGCGTCTAGTTTTGAAAACTGGGACGGCGTCCAAGGATCTGGATGGCGTCCAGGTCCGTATTCAAGTCTGATGCAGAAAACTCCTAAGTGCACGAACCAAAAACCAAACTAACACATTTTATGATCCGCAAACAACCAAATCATGTATCTTATATCATCGGAAAGGTATTTTGACGAGGAAAATGAATAGACACTTTTCAATGAGTAATTCAACACTTACAACAACCCAAAACCGCATTAAACGTTCATAATCAAAGGTTCAAGTTCTAAAAACGCATTTCATGATTCGAGCAACCAATTTACATGTATGATATGCCGTTTCGAAGGTAATCAAACACACATTGCAACAAAATACTTATCAACAATATTTCATAGCATTTGATACATCAAAAGTTCATATAAAGCTTATCAAACCCTAACCAAAATCTCAAAATCAATAATCATGTTAATGTAAGGTTTTCATGTCAATCAACACACCAAAACGAAGCTAATGAACTAACTACCACTTTGAACACACAATAATTAACATCTAAACACATTTCATCATCCAAAATCAAAGATTTAACAAGCTCTTTTTCAAGTTCATGCTAGTTATGTCAATTCACAAGATCGAGCATACAAATTACATATACGACATCACAATGAGCCATAGACACTAATTAACACACCTTTAAGTCAAGAACACTAAGATTATGAAATTTAGAGTTTTTAGAAAGTTACCCAATCGAGATGAAATTAGTATCAAAACGTAGAGAATGAAGAGAGGATTCCAAATATGTAATTTGTTTTGATGTTAGCCTCCAAAATCGGATTTAGATGATGAATTAAGGATTGAATGTTGAGAGGATTTGGAAGTAGTAAAAGATGAGGATGAAAATGAATGGAAGAAAGGGGTTTGACCCTTTGACCTAGTCAAGGGTTTGATTCCTTGTCAAGTTTAGTCCCTCAACTTTCGTTCAGGTGCGTGAATTTCCTAAACGAGATAATTTAAAACGCGTATTAACGAGAGATGTTATAGTCATATAACGGACTTTAAATAATTAAACAGAAAAGTAAACGGAAAAAGGCGGGATGTTACAAAATGGATTTAAAACGAAGAAGTTATGGGTAAAACAAGATTGGATATTTTTTTGATTGTTGTAGCTACGGGAAATATTGTAACAATTCTATACAAATCATATCCTAGCTAACTTATATTGTATTATACATGTATTCTAATATATTATGTAATCTTGGGATACCATAGACACGTATGCAAATGTTTTGACATATCATATTGACCCATGTATATATATTATTTGGAACAACCATAGACACTCTATATGCAGTAATGTTGGAGTTAGCTATACAGGGTTGAGGTTGATTCCAAAAATATATATACTTTGAGTTGTGATCTAGCCTGAGACGTGTATACACTGGGTCGTAGATTGATTCAAGATAATATATATCAATTTATTTCTGTACATCTAACTATGGACAACTAGGTGTAGGTTACTAACGAGGACAACTGACTTAATAAACTTAAAACATCAAAATGTATTAAAAGTGTTGTAAATATATTTTGAACATACTTTGATATATATGTACATAATTGTTATAGGTTCGTGAATCGACCAGTGGCCAAGTCTTACTTCCCGACGAAGTAAAAATCTGTGAAAGTGAGTTATAGTCCCACTTTTAAAATCTAATATTTTGGGATGAGAATACATGCAGTTTTATAAATGTTTTACGAAATAGACGCAAGTAATCGAAACTACATTATATGGGTGAATGATCGAAGTCGAATATGCCCCTTTTTCTTGGTAACCTAAGAATTAGTAAACCGATCTACTAATTGACGCGAATCCTAAAGATAGATCTATTGGGCCTAACGAACCCCATCCAAAGTACCGGATGCTTTAGTACTTCGAATTCGTTTTTATCATGTCCGAAGGATTTCCCGAAATGATAGGGGATATTCTTATATGAATCTTGTTAATGTCGGTTACCAGGTGTTCACCATATGAATGATTTTTATCTCTATGTATGGGATATATATTGAAATATGAAATATTGTGGTCTATTATTATGATTTGATAATATATAGGTTAAACCTATAACTCACCAACATTTTTCTTGACGTTTTAAGCATGTTTATTCTCAGGTGATTATTAAGAGCTTCCGCTGTTGCATACTAAAATAAGGACAAGATTTGGAGTCCATGCTTGTAGGATATTATGTAAAAACTGCATTCAAGAAACTTATTTTTGATGTAATATATTCTTATTGTAAACCATTATGTAACGGTCGTGTGTAAACGGCATATTTTAGATTATCATTATTTGATAATCTACGTAATGCTTTTTAAACCTTTATAGATAAAATAAAGGTTATGGTTATTTTGAAAATGAATGCAGTCTTTGAAAAACGTCTCATATAGAGGTCAAAACCTCGCAAAGAAATCAATTAATATGGAACGTTTATAATCAATATAAACGGGACATTTCAATGGCCACTAAATTTCTAACCAAATATTTCCCTCCTTCTAAACAAACCAAGCTTAAGAATGACATCATTAACTTTAAACAAAGTTATGATGAATCTCTTTACACTGCATGGGAGCAATTCAAAGCCCTGCTGAAGAAATGCCCTAATCACCGGTTAGAATGGTCAGCCCAAATCTGCACCTTCTACAATGGTCTTACGGTAAATCATAGGATGACGATCGATGCCGCCGCTCAAGGAAATCTGATGAACCAAACCGTAGACAAAGCATGGGAGTTGCTCGAGAACATGACAATGCATCATCATGAATGGAACAGTGGTGAAACAACTTCATCATCTGCACCACTCTATGCACTTAATAATCAAACAGAGGCCATCAAATCTCTCACAGACAAGATGGAGTCTCTTGCCAAGCAACTCAGAGAATTGAAGACGCAGCAGCAGCAAGTTAACCAGGTCTAGGCCTGTGTTAACTGTACCAACCTGCAACCCACTGAAGAATGTCAAGTTGAGTATGAAAACCCTGACGGTTCAGTCTGTTACGTTCAATACCCAGCTCGCCAATCAAATCTCGGATTCAATCAACAACCTAGGGTTAACCAATTCCAAAGAAACAACCAACCTTTTGGCTATAGTTACCCACCTTATCCACCCTAACAATCTCAATTGACCTACGATCAACCACTTCCACTCACTGGTCCACCAGCTGAGGAAAATTCTCCAACCACCCAAATTACAAAAGTAGCCAACCCTACTTTCAGAACTGATGATCAGTTAACACAGTTCATTCAAGGACAACAACAATTAAATCAGAGAACTGTATCTAGACAAGACCAGACAGAAATCCTAATGAGAAATCAACTAGCTCTGCTCAAAAGTCTAGAAACGCAGCTCGGACAGTTATCACAACGCCTTGAAACCCGACCGAAAGGGAGGTTACCTAGTAATGCTATCCAAAATCCCCACATAGAGGAAGCTAAGCAAATGGACTCAGTAATCCCAGGAGAAGAAGCACGGAGAAGGTCAGCTAGAATCAAGAACAAATAGACATATACTCAGCAGTTGTCCACTACAACTCCGGTTCATGTACCCTACCCTGGAAGGTTGCAGGAGGAACCATCCAAGCTTGATTCCTTCAAACTTGATGGAAGATTCCTGAACACCGTGTCCAAGGTGCCTAATCAAATTAAATACATTCGAAGGCTTCTCTCTACAAAGGAAAAGATACCGGATTCTAACAAGATTCCACTGAGTGAAGACTGTTTAGCAGTACTCAGAAACTCTCTACTGTAGAAGCTAGGAGATACGAGCCGATTCATTTTCTCATGTTCAATCTACCAATCTGGAACCATTCATGCGCTAGCAGATTTAGGAGTAAGTATCAACCTAATCCCCTACTCTCTCTACAAGAGATTAGAGTTAGGAGACTTGTCACCAACTAAAATGACAATCTAACTTACCGATCATACAATTCAATATCTTAAGGGCATAGTTGAAAACGTCTTGGTGAAAGTCGACAAATTCTTGTATCCTACGGATTTCGTAGTGATGGACATTCAGGAAGACCTACACACACCAATAGTGTTAGGAAGACCTTTCATGAATACAGCTAGGACAGTCATTGATGTGTACAATCAAACCTTGATCTTACGATCACATGGGGAGAGCGTGATATCGGCTAAAAAGTCACGTTTTCACCCCGGTATTAAGGCCCAAAAATAAGAAAGTTCCAAACTTTATCAGCAAAATACCCGCTTCATTCGTTAATATTGAAGAACAAGTAATTACGAAGACGGTGCAAAAAGAATCAAGAGAATCGGAGCTAAAATGAAGATTCTAGAGCGAAAACGGTGAAAGACAAGAAAACAAGTTAAAACCCAGGAAATCAGGCTGACCAGGCAAGCCAAACGGCTTGCAAAATAGCTTGCCAAATGGCCTGCCAAATGGCTTGCCTGGATCAGATACGGCCTGCCAAACGGCCTCAGCAAACGGGCTGGCTTGGCAAACGACCTGTGCAAACGGCCTGCTAAACGGCCTGCCAGCCGTTTGCAGGCAAAAATCAGGCTTATTTAAAGGGCATTTGTCATTCATTCCACACACACTTCAATTCACTTCTTTCTTTCTCTTGTACAATATTAGTCATACTTTCAAGGTCTTCGACTCCGTGTGGGAAACCTAATACCCGGAGAAGAACGCCGAAAATTGTATTAGGAGCGGTCTGGAGTCTTGAAGTTGTCACTTTTGTATTCAGAACTCGTTTAATCTACTGGTACTTCTATCCCTTGTCTTTATATAATGTCTTCCATTATTATGCTTTGTGATATTGTTGCCATGATTAGCGAGTAGTTATCTTTAGTGTATATTATGACGTAATCAGTTATAATGCTGAAATTACCTTATGGTTTGTGTATGTTTTCAAAATGCTTTCCGATTATCCTTTGAACTCAATCGCTTTTCCAACTAATAGAACGTAGTTATTGGCTCTGTTATTAGGAAGTCGCGAACCCCGATTCAGAGTACATTATCTGTGTCACCCCTTGGTAAGAGAAGTCTATCGGATACAACGTGAGTTTGACTAAGGCACACCGGTTGTAGTAAGTCCACCGAGCCTTGGATTCCGACTGAGGACTCTTTTGTAGTGAAACATCTAACTAGACGCCTAGTACATGGTCGGTCTTAGACTATGCTGGTGTAGTCACCAAGCATATAAACTTCGTACGTGTAACGCTAAAGCACAACGGTTATTGTAAGCTGCACCTCTGCTAAGTAGGGTCATGGAACACAGTTAGTGTTGACTAGTACTGTGACGACCCGGAAATTTCTGACCAAATTTAAACTTTATCTTTAAATGATTTAATGTATCCGACACGATAAGCAAAGTCTGTAATATTGAAATCTCAAAAACCTTGAACGGTGTTCATGTAATCAATTACCCTTGCGACTGCTCTCGACGATTCACGAACAATTATATGTAAATAGATATGTATATGAATATATATATATATATATATATATATATATATACATATATATATATATACATACATATATATATATACATATATATATATATATACATATATATATATACATATATATATATATACATATATATATATATATATATATATATATATATATATATATATATATATATATATATATATATATATATATATATATACTAATTAAAAATGTTAACAAAGTATTAGATGTATAATACTTTACATGAACGTAATTGTTCGATATATTTATTGACGGAATTAAAAGATAATATCAAATAATTGAATTATCAGATATATTGAAATATGATTACGGGTCACTATTGGGAGGTCCACATTGATTTGAGAAATCGTTTCTTTTTAACAGTATTCAGAATAAATGGTAAGGTGATTTATAAGTAAGAACAAATGTGTCAACTAACGAAGGTTAGACAAAAGTTAGTGTAGAATTGAATATTCATAATATTCAGTCGGTTTAGTTTCAAACGTGCGGAAACATTTTTCGATTCAATAGAATTTGGTTATTAAAATGTTTTGATAACATAATTTTAATATATACAATAGGTTGGAATGTTGGTTATTAAATATATAAGTAAACTCGCAACATGTATTTAAAACGTGTTTATGAATATTGAATATATATGATTTCAAAATTTGTTAAGTAAACGATAGTAACATTTGGTTATTCGGTTCGATTGATTTTTAGAATGTTTGAGAAGTTAAAATAAACGTTGGTGCATAAATGAATTATATCAAATTAAGTTTAGAGCATAAACGTTAGATGATATAATTATTTTAACGATTTTAAATTATATATATATTGAACTTTGAAATATAATTAGTTTGAAAAACTAAATATTATATTATTAGATAAATATTTCAATTATATATCTAATGTGTACAAGTTTATATTTTAAAGGATGATTTATATATATATATATATATATATATATATATATATATATATATATATATATATAATGTTAACTTAGATATAAAACGTTTTGAATTAAATATACTTTGATAAATAATGAGACGTTGATTTATAGAAGCAAATGACCAAAACACTCAAACGATCAAGTAACATTTATTATAATATAAATTACCGATAATTAAGTCTAATTTTTGATAAAGGTACACATCGCGAAACGTAAAATGCTAGTTTTCTAAGCGTACGAAAATGCGATCGAGAAACCGGAACCGGGACATAAGTCAAGTGACAATGCACGAGTCGTTGGAACTAAATTTACAAATTAACTATACACGTAAATATAATATAATATATAATTAATTATATAAATTAAATATATTATATATATAATAATATAAATCGGGTATCGGCAGAGTAAAATAAAGGCACCAGGCTGGACACAGGTGGCCATGCGATCGCATGGCCATATGCCCATGAAACCATGCGATCACATGGAGGGAAGGGGCAGGCCAAGTGCTATAAAGCTCGATGTTTCTGGATGAATTCTTTCAATCTGTTTTCTCTCAATCTCTATACATTATATATATATATATATATATATATATATATATATATATATATATATATATATATATATATATATATATATATATATATATATATATATATATATATATATATATATTAAGATTAATATTATTATTAATCGTATTATTATTAGTATTATACATAAAGTACTGCGACGAGAGTATGCGTGAGTTATTTCAACGGGTTTTTTTGAGCGGGATAGAGCTAAGGAACATATGGGTTATAGATATGGATGTTATGGGTATGGTTCGAGGGTATTGCTCATGAGTGTAACATCTCATTTTTCCCGTACGTATTGAAAGGTACATACTTAATCATTTGTACGTTTATAACTCGTTAGCTTATGTGTAAATGTATGAATATATGTATAGATATATATAAATGTATACTTGATAATGTGTGCATATGCAAGTCTATATGTGGGTTTTGTTAGCGTTAAGTCTTGCGAGACTATAGTTGAAGGTTAGGTGAGAATAGGAAGCGGGTTTGGAATGTATAAAATTAATTAATGTTGAAATTTGTTTAAGATGGTCGAGCAGCTCAGTTACAGCCTTAGGCCGCGCCGCGACAAAATGGTTCGCGCCGCGACATAACAAGCAAACCAGGAACAGAGTGAGGGTTAAGAAGGGTCGATTTTCATGTTGAATGTCACTCCGCGACGAATTGGGCCGCGCCGCGGCAGTCTTGCTGGACAGAATCCGGACTTAGCTCATTTTAAGGGAATTTAAGGGGCAAATTGGTAATTTGACGTGTAAGTCTGATGGGAGCATTAAATCTCATCCACTTGTTCATTTAATTAAATTTCTTTTCCCTTTTCTTTCTATTTTCTCTCCCAAAACTTAAAACCCAATTGAATTAAAGGTGAGATTTGAGAGTGAAGGATTGAGGGTTGATCTTTGGAGCAAGAATTAAAGTTTTTCCTCTTGTCTCTAGCTACCCGTTGATAGTCTCGGTAAGTTCTAACTCTAAGTTTTGAGTTTTAATTGGTTAATGGCTAGGGTTTCGGTTACTAGAGACTTGTATGACCCATTTGGGGTTAAAATGGGTGAACTTGGGTTATGTGGGTGAAAGGAAATCTTAAATAGCTATAACCTAGGGTTTGGCCTTATGATTTAAGATTTGTAAGTATTAATGGTGTTGTTAAGCTTTAAAACACTTGTTTAATGTTGAAAGAGTGTTAAAATGGGTCAAAAGGGGTAATGTTGACCTAGTTTGGGTGAAATGGGTATGAATTACCCTAAGTTGCGATTAATTAATGTTAGTAAACTTAAATCACTAGCTTTAGTGATTTAATATGAGTCTTGGCCATTTATGGGCGGTTTTGAGGTAGGTGAGCTATTTAATGCAAATGGGTCATTAAATGCTCAAGTGATATGTAGTGTGGTAAGTTCCACTAGTTGTGTAATTAAATGTGCACTTATGTATTAGGTACATTGCCTTGAAGTTTCGAAAGTGCATAATCATCACCGAAGTGTTAATGTGAGTGGAATAATTATATGCGTGCATATATGATGTATTTATTTGTGTAGTTGAGTTGTGAAGTGTCGACGTATTAAGACACCACTCCTCACGTGGCGAGTGAAGTGTCGATGTGTTTAGACACCACTCGGGAGTGAAGTATCGATGTGTTAAGATGCCACTCCGAGAGATGTAACGAGTGAAGTGTCGATGTGCTAAGACACCACTCGGGGTGAAGTGTCGAAGTGTTAAGGCACCACCCGGGGTGAAGTATCGACGTGTTAAGATGCCACCCGTGGGGTTAGTGTATGAAGTGTTAAGTGCACTAATGGTTGTTATGAACTCCGACGGTCTTTAAACACCGTTCCCTCGTTCGTTTGGTTAGCCATGGTTGTGTGTGTGTGGATTGTAGCATATTATATTGTTTAAACTATATGCTATTGTTATGCTATCTCTTATGGTGGAAGGTTTAGTGTTATACTTGTGATGGTATGATTACTTATAATGCTAGCATGTGTAGCGACCCCGACAAATCGTCAAGTGACGGCGTCGGCTACGTGGGTCCCATTACCTGATTATAAGTCTTTAAGATAACGTTTGACCAAAATATGTCGCCTTCATTTCAAAATAAAGATTGTTTCAAAGTTTACAAGAATTGTTCAACCAAAAGTTAAGTTACAACGTTATAAGTACGATTGAAATCCAGGCGACACAGTTTAAAGTAAAGTCAAAAGACGCTCCATGAAAAACATGCATACTCGACATCCAATGCAAGTATCAAATAATGAGCGGAAGCATGTATCACATATCGTGCAAGACCTGAGAAAAACATAGAAATCTGTCAACGAAAACGTTGGTGAAATCATAGGTTTAGTAAGTAAATTGTATTGAACCACAAGGTTCTTTAAGAATTGCTCAACCAGAATCGTTCACATTCCAAAATAGTATTTGTATCACGAGCACCCAATTATCAAGGCTTAACCGAATCTTCCCTCTGAATTTTGAATTTAGTGTTAGAACATACACTATACATTGTTGAAATTATATTTCATTCACTAACGGTAGCGAACCGTCTGAATGAGGGTTTGTTAAACCCGTATGGCCACACAACATAATTACACGCTTACACTTACACCCTGCAAGTGGAACTAATGATAATTGGATTGAGGACTTTTGTTCAAACTCGTATGCATCTTTGTATTCGTATTTGTTCACAATGTAAAAGCATGAAAAGTAAATAAGTATGAAATGTATGTGTTTCTCAGCCCACGATGTAAAGAATAAAAGTGATTGAAAAAGTGGGACTATGATCTCACCTTGAGTGCAAGAGTTAATAAAGTACTTCGACAAGTAAACGCGTGCAAAGACAAAGCTAGTCTTGACCTAAACAATAGGTTTGTATCAATAACGGTAAACACGATAGGTCAAAGATGTTCAATTAGTCCTATGGCTCGTTACGACTCAATAATGTAGCATGTGAATCAAGTTGTCATGTTTCATGCAAGATACAAGTATAAAAGCATGTTAGAACGATTGCACAACCATTTGGTTAAGTTTGGTTAAAAGTCAAACTTGGTCAAAGTCAAAGTCAACGGGGTCGGGTCGGGTATCCGACAATTTTTCTAAGTTATATAATCATATATGAGTATGTTGGCCAATTTTCATGTTAATCGGAGGTCCGTAGCATAGCAAACATTTTTACGTCAAACGACAACCCAAACAGCCCATTTTAGTGTATCAGGACGGCGTCCCAATTGTCAGGACGGCGTCCTGATATGAAGAGTGGGACGGCGTCTAGGAGGTTGGGACGGCGTCCCAGAAGGCTTACAGGTCCTGTTCGCAGAAAACACAAAGCACGAGCCAAACTTCAATCAATCCTAGTTTATGATCCGCAAACAATCAAGACATGTATTTTATATCACCGGAAAGCTCTTTCGACAAGGAACACAACTAGATACATTTCCTAAATTAAATTTATCATTTTAGACAACAAAATCTCGTCGAAAGTTCGTTAAACGTTCCAAAACAAGGTTTCAAGTTCATCAATTGCAATTCAAGTTTCGGGAACCCAATTTATACATATGATATGTCGTTTTGAAGGTAATGAAATATGTAATACGACTAAACACTTATCAATAACATTAATAAGCATTCAACGCATCAAAAGTTCGTTTTAAGAGTTGTCAAACCCTAACCAAACCTCAAAATCACTAATCATGTTAATGTAAGGTTTTCATGTCAATCAACACACCAAAACGAAGCTATTGAAGTAACTAACACTTTGAACACACAAACATTAACATCTAAACACATTTCATCATCCAAAAACAAGGATTAAGCATACACTTTTCATTTTCAAGCTAGTTACACCAAAACATCAAGATCGAGCATACAAATCATATATTCATGTTATACACGAGCCATAGACACTAACTAACAACATATCAAGTCAAAAACACGAATTTGAGAAATCTAGAGTTTTAGAAATGTTACCCAAAATCGAAGTGGTTAGCATCAAATCGAAGAGGATGATGAGAGGATCAAGAATATGTAGTCGGATTTGTTGTGAGTTTCCAAGATCAAAATTAGATGATGAATTTGTGTTTGTGTTCTTGAGAGAAAAGGAAGAAAGAAGAAGAGGAAGAAGATGGTGAAATGAAGTGTGTGGTGGTGAGGAGTCACTAGTTAGCCAAGTTTACCCGAGTGGCGAGATTAGTCCCTCAAGTTTGTTGTCGGGTGCGGGAAATAACCAAACGACTATTTTTAAAAACGCAAGTTAACGAGAGATGTTATAATCGAGTAACGGGATTATCATGAACACTAGTTAACGAAAGATACAAATTTGAATAGCGAAAGATATTATATAAAAAAAAGACGGTGTTAAAATAAATTTAACGGAAAATCACGGGATGTTACATTATCCACACCTCAAAAGAAATTTCGTCCCGAAATTTAGTTGGAAGTAATAGTCGATGTCTCTTACTCGAGACCTAGTGTAGTAACTCTACGAATGATTGAAGGTACTTTCTTAGACATTCCACGAATCCGGATAGTCGGGGTGTTACGTTGTATTAGGGCTTGGTTTTACGATCCACAAGTTCAGCCGGTTTTTCCTATGAGGAGGAGTTTGTCATCAATAGTTGGTGCATTTAGAAGGATTGCACGTTCCTGTTCCGCAGGACACGTTTCTAAGTTTGTTACACGAAATGTAGGGTAAACGGAAACTTAATTGAGTCGGCCGTTCTACATGGTAGGAAGCGGCTCCAATACGCCCCAAGGTTTCAAAAGGTTCAATATTGCGGATATAACCTTCCTCGATTTCCCAAAATGAGTTACACCTTTCCAAGGTGCGGTTTCTCAATATTACGCGGTTACACACTGGGATTTGTGAGGTTTTCATCTAAGTTTGGTATAACTCTTTTGGGCGACTACGGGTCGTCTCGAGCCCTTCTCGGACTTGGATTATCTCAATTGTTGTTTCTTGGATGAGTTAAGATTCGGTATTTTGTTTGCCACATGCTTTGGTCCAACGAATAGGGGTATGACATTAGCGGTCATATAGGGTTTCGGAAAGTGCGTGTGAACACACGAGTGGTAACTACTGTTGTAAGAGGGATCTACTAAAAGCGACCATGCAAGTTTGAAACATGTCTTTCGAAGGCGTAAATCGTTCGTTTGTTCGGTTCGTCTGTTTGTGGGTGGTACGCGGTACTCATGTCTAAGCGG
This sequence comes from Rutidosis leptorrhynchoides, assembly GCF_046630445.1. Classification (NCBI taxonomy): domain Eukaryota; kingdom Viridiplantae; phylum Streptophyta; class Magnoliopsida; order Asterales; family Asteraceae; genus Rutidosis; species Rutidosis leptorrhynchoides. Next base: position 372,153,357 of record NC_092341.1, on the reverse strand, counting down.
TCTCCAAGGTTTCTTGTAAAACTAGAAGTGAAACGAGTATTTCGATACGGGATAATTGACAAGGATACACCGTGTTGGAATAGAATCTCTTAAGATATGTTTGAACAAGTCAGTTAGGGTTCAAAAAAAAAAAAAAAAAAAATGTTCGTTAGGACTATTCACCCTCGTGGCGAATACTAATGTAATGTGAGGAGTTTCTCTATCCATGGAGAAATGTTACAAGGAGTTTCCTTAAACGGAAATGCGAGCGATAAAGATAGGAGTGAAATGAGGACTGAGAATAGGATGAGCTTACATCTCGAGGTTGCCATAACGCGCCTCTAGTTGTCGAAAATTGAAGTCTGGAAGAGAAACAAGATAGTACACGTAATTGTATAGTTCGGGGTTGAATAATAGTTGGCCGATTATCAGAAACACAAGGACGTTAAGTCAAAGAAGAGTGAAGTATCGTTAGATTGTGTGTTATCTTAATTTCCAGTAATATCAGACGGTAACGGTGAAATAACAGAGGTATGTAGTGTGGTACGTGATGACAAGAATATTGATCGGATCCACAATTTAGTATTTGAATTCTTCGTGCAAAATAACGAATTTTAGTTACGTTAATTTTGAGTCGAGAGAGTATGCCTTTCGGCGTTCAAGTAGAAATATTTCCATGTTTGAGTTCCATCTAGTGCTATACGAATTTAGCTAGGAAGGTTTGTGTGAAGAATCACGTTCAAGGCTCAGTCATGAAGAGGTTTAAAGTTTTCCCTTAGTGAGTTAACGAGTTTAAAAGTCGTGTAACACGAGAAAAGTCAGAAATGAATCTTCGGTAATAACAGACGAGATCTAAGATTTTACAAATACAAGTCTGAGTTGAGAGAGTTTCATGATTACGTGTGGCTTGATTTCGAGATTGATTGTAATGCCTTAACCATTAACATCATGGTCTAGAAAATTTGACTTCGTTTAACAGAAATTCTCACTCGGAGAATTTAGTATAGAGTTGCTCTTTTCTCAAAAGTTCGAGCGTAAAATGGTGATGTTGTTCGTTTTCCTTCTTTACTTAAATAAGTTAAGACGTCATCTATAAATACGATAACAGATTTGTCTAGATAAGTTGCATACGTGATTTAGGAGGTTCATGAATACGGACGGAGTCCTAAATAAATCAAACGGTACTAAGAGAGATTTACAACTAACGTTGCGAGTTCGGAAATGGCTTAGGAGACATCGTCTCACTTAACCCCCAATTGATGATAACCGGAACGGAGGTCGTTTTGGAATACACACGGGACTCATGCAAGAAATCATGAGGTCATGGATGCGAGGGAGAGGGTATCGGTTTTCCAACCGAAAATTACTCAGTTCACAATAATCTATACAAGATGATGGGGAAAAAATTTTTTTTTTTTTTTTTTTTTTTTTTTTTTTTTTCTACGAATAGGTTTCGAGCTCCCTAGTTCTATAGGTGTCAAGTCAAAAGTCTTAACGTATATCCTCCAATAAAATTTTATAGGCACACAATATTTTCCGTTGGTCACTTAAATCGTCTAAGTAGTATCTAGGGGAAAAAGTGGAATGTAAAGAGCACGAGTCAAAGACTTGTTTATAAAATGTCTAACGGTAACCGAATCGAATAAACATGAAACGTGAGAATTTTGAGAAGAAACATACCCGTGACTAGTCCATCGTCGTCTCGGGCATCCTAGGCGTTGATGTTGAAAGTTTAACGGCGTGCGTTGGGGTTGATTTTCTTATTTGGGCACGCACTCCTAAAATGACCCGGTTGGCCACATTCAAAACAAACACCCGTCTTGGGTGCATTGTGCTCCTTTTGAGCGACGGAAGCGGTATTCCTACAATCGTGGGCTACATGGCCACTTCTTTGACACTTCAAGCAAAATGGTTTGCCACATTCGCCTAAATGATGTTTGTAGCACTCGTTACAATACGGTAGGTGTCCGGTATAACCCCTCTTGCCGTCGGAGGTGTAAGGCTTCTTAGCAAAGTTGTTGTTGCTTGATTGGGAGGGTTCCCACTTTCTTTTGTTGCCGCCCGATTTATCCTCGGCCTTAGGTGCCGGAACTACGATTTCGTCAACCGTTTCAATTAGTTGGCGAGCCATGTTCATAGCGGCTTGATGAGTAGTGGGTTTGGATGACATCACCCCTTGTTTGATGCTTTTTGGAAGACCGAGCATGTAGAGCTCAATCCTTTGAGATTCGGGGTTAACAAGATTAGGACACATCAAGGATAGTTCGGCGAAGCGTTGATTATAAGCTTTAAGATCGTTTCCGACCGCTTTCAAAGCTCTTAGTTCTTCCTCAAGCTTTCGGGTTTCTTCGCGCGGAAAATATTCAACAATCATCTTTTCCTTTAGATCGGCCCAAGAGAGGGCATGAGCTTCATCGGTACCCACCGATTGAACATAGGTGTTCCACCATGTTAGAGCAATTCCGGAGAAAGTGTGAGTGGAGTATTTGACCTTGTCTTGGTCCCGACAACCGCTTATGCTAAAGACGGCTTCCGTTTGCTCAAACCATCGGGTGAGCACGACCGGTCCCCCGGTTCCATCAAAAGTGTGAGGTTTGCACCCCATGAAAGCTTTATAGGAGCATCCCTCGTTTGAGTTTCCGGCTCCATTGTTGTTGTTGTTGTTGTGGTTGTTATTATTATTGTTGTTGGATGAGTGACCGGCCATGGCCGCATCTACGGCGGTAGCTATCATCCGTTCGAGAGCTTGTTCGGGAGTTTCATTGCGGCGTACACGACGAGGAGCCATTGTTCCTTCAAGACACAAGAATATCGTTGGTTAGTATTTTCAACAATACTAACCGGAGTATGGAATAAGGATAGAGAGAAAATTTTCCTTGACTCGCCCTAAATTCTTTATGTCATAATGTCGGAACGTCCATGTGAATCACCGTAATATAATCCCGGAAATTATATTACCCTGATTCTCATGTGCATTTAACATTACTTCATAAAGTCAAGGTGGCGCGTCAACAAAATTTATCAACATAAGATCAAGATCGAATACGAGTTAGATATGATAGGAGAGTTCGAGTATAAATGCACAAATAGTCAAGTAATTCCTACTTCAGTCTATATGCCGGTTGTAGTCTAGATTCACCTATGTACCCTATGACTCGGGGTGGACACAAATGAACTCTAAATCCCTACAACCAAGGCTCTGATACCAACTGTAGCGACCCCGACAAATCGTCAAGTGACGGCGTCGGCTACGTGGGTCCCATTACCTGATTATAAGTCTTTAAGATAACGTTTGACCAAAATATGTCGCCTTCATTTCAAAATAAAGATTGTTTCAAAGTTTACAAGAATTGTTCAACCAAAAGTTAAGTTACAACGTTATAAGTACGATTGAAATCCAGGCGACACAGTTTAAAGTAAAGTCAAAAGACGCTCCATGAAAAACATGCATACTCGACATCCAATGCAAGTATCAAATAATGAGCGGAAGCATGTATCACATATCGTGCAAGACCTGAGAAAAACATAGAAATCTGTCAACGAAAACGTTGGTGAAATCATAGGTTTAGTAAGTAAATTGTATTGAACCACAAGGTTCTTTAAGAATTGCTCAACCAGAATCGTTCACATTCCAAAATAGTATTTGTATCACGAGCACCCAATTATCAAGGCTTAACCGAATCTTCCCTCTGAATTTTGAATTTAGTGTTAGAACATACACTATACATTGTTGAAATTATATTTCATTCACTAACGGTAGCGAACCGTCTGAATGAGGGTTTGTTAAACCCGTATGGCCACACAACATAATTACACGCTTACACTTACACCCTGCAAGTGGAACTAATGATAATTGGATTGAGGACTTTTGTTCAAACTCATATGCATCTTTGTATTCGTATTTGTTCACAATGTAAAAGCATGAAAAGTAAATAAGTATGAAATGTATGTGTTTCTCAGCCCACGATGTAAAGAATAAAAGTGATTGAAAAAGTGGGACTATGATCTCACCTTGAGTGCAAGAGTTAATAAAGTACTTCGACAAGTAAACGCGTGCAAAGACAAAGCTAGTCTTGACCTAAACAATAGGTTTGTATCAATAACGGTAAACACGATAGGTCAAAGATGTTCAATTAGTCCTATGGCTCGTTACGACTCAATAATGTAGCATGTGAATCAAGTTGTCATGTTTCATGCAAGATACAAGTATAAAAGCATGTTAGAACGATTGCACAACCATTTGGTTAAGTTTGGTTAAAAGTCAAACTTGGTCAAAGTCAAAGTCAACGGGGTCGGGTCGGGTATCCGACAATTTTTCTAAGTTATATAATCATATATGAGTATGTTGGCCAATTTTCATGTTAATCGGAGGTCCGTAGCATAGCAAACATTTTTACGTCAAACGACAACCCAAACAGCCCATTTTAGTGTATCAGGACGGCGTCCCAATTGTCAGGACGGCGTCCTGATATGAAGAGTGGGACGGCGTCTAGGAGGTTGGGACGGCGTCCCAGAAGGCTTACAGGTCCTGTTCGCAGAAAACACAAAGCACGAGCCAAACTTCAATCAATCCTAGTTTATGATCCGCAAACAATCAAGACATGTATTTTATATCACCGGAAAGCTCTTTCGACAAGGAACACAACTAGATACATTTCCTAAATTAAATTTATCATTTTAGACAACAAAATCTCGTCGAAAGTTCGTTAAACGTTCCAAAACAAGGTTTCAAGTTCATCAATTGAAATTCAAGTTTCGGGAACCCAATTTATACATATGATATGTCGTTTTGAAGGTAATGAAATATGTAATACGACTAAACACTTATCAATAACATTAATAAGCATTCAACGCATCAAAAGTTCGTTTTAAGAGTTGTCAAACCCTAACCAAACCTCAAAATCACTAATCATGTTAATGTAAGGTTTTCATGTCAATCAACACACCAAAACGAAGCTATTGAAGTAACTAACACTTTGAACACACAAACATTAACATCTAAACACATTTCATCATCCAAAAACAAGGATTAAGCATACACTTTTCATTTTCAAGCTAGTTACACCAAAACATCAAGATCGAGCATACAAATCATATATTCATGTTATACACGAGCCATAGACACTAACTAACAACATATCAAGTCAAAAACACGAATTTGAGAAATCTAGAGTTTTAGAAATGTTACCCAAAATCGAAGTGGTTAGCATCAAATCGAAGAGGATGATGAGAGGATCAAGAATATGTAGTCGGATTTGTTGTGAGTTTCCAAGATCAAAATTAGATGATGAATTTGTGTTTGTGTTCTTGAGAGAAAAGGAAGAAAGAAGAAGAGGAAGAAGATGGTGAAATGAAGTGTGTGGTGGTGAGGAGTCACTAGTTAGCCAAGTTTACCCGAGTGGCGAGATTAGTCCCTCAAGTTTGTTGTCGGGTGCGGGAAATAACCAAACGACTATTTTTAAAAACGCAAGTTAACGAGAGATGTTATAATCGAGTAACGGGATTATCATGAACACTAGTTAACGAAAGATACAAATTTGAATAGCGAAAGATATTATATAAAAAAAAGACGGTGTTAAAATAAATTTAACGGAAAATCACGGGATGTTACAGCATGTATGCGGTAAATGCGTAAGTGATTGCAAGTAAGTAGGTTGTATATGTAAACGTATAATTGTTGCACTCACTAAGCATTAGCTTACCCCTCTCGTTGTTTATCTTTTTAGATGCAGGTGTGGACAAGGGCAAGGGGGTTGTTGGGCACTAGGTGTCCTTGTTGATGTTATGTTGAAGCTTTTGGAAGTTGGCCTACGTTTTGGGTAGTTTAGTCCCAAACCATGCTCGAAGGGTCGTTTGGATTATAAACTATCATTTGTAGTTGGTCAAACTTGTATCACATTCGTTAACGGCCTTGGTGCCTTTTGTAAAACGTTTAAAGTGTTGTATGTTTAAATGGAACTTGTGATTTGGTTTACACGTTTAATTGGTAGTAAATGTGTATTATTTTAAAAAAGAAATTTATCGTATGGAATACGGGTTGGCTTGTTTCAAGTGGTATCAGAGCATAGTCTAAGGGATTTAGGTGACTTGAGATAGGTGCCTAGACTTAGACTTTATTGTGCATGCGCTTTTATGCGGGACTTGTAGGACTTTGGGTCTAATCGGGAATTGTTAGTGCTTTGGTTATGTGAACTAACCTCGTGCTAATTGATTTGTGTTGTGTTTAGCAATCATCAAGTGAGATGGACGTTGTACTAGCAAGTTAATGCAACGTGCTCGCGTAACAATGATTAGCTACCATTGTTACGGGTGCAAATCGTGTCAAACAAGTAATGTACGACGATTGTTGAGTAAGATGGAGAAGTGTGGGGTATACGTATATGCATACGTGTTATGTCCTTTTGTTTCGTTCATTGTTTAATCTTTTCTGTTTTATAGAATGAAGATGAGAAACGGACACGACACCGAAAATGGGGGCACTAGTGAGGACGCCGAGTTGACGGCCAAGATTGAGGCCATTCTTAAAAGTCAAAAGGCGGAGTACCTTGTGGATATCAAGAAGATGTTCCTAGACTCAATTGACGAACAATTGGTCAATGTAGTCAAAGAACAAGTTAAAGCAGTCCTACATGAAGATAATGTGGGAAGACGTGACTTTCTCTATAAGAACTTTAAGGATGCTCAACCACCTACTTTTGAGGGCGAAAGAGACCCGTTAAAGAGTGCCCGGTGGATCTCCGATATGGAGGGGGCCTTTCGAACTTGTGAATGCTCGATTGATAAAAAGACAAGGTATGGTTGTAGCATGCTAAGAGGTGATGCGAAGCTATGGTGGGATGCAAAAATCCAAGTTTATGGCGAAGAACAATGCATGTATTTTACTTGGGATGAGTTCAAAACGGAGTTATTCCAAGAGTACCGAACTTCGGTCGATCTTACTAGGCTTAAGGACGAGTTACATTCCTTGAGGCAAGGGTCGATGGATTTGAATACTCTTAAATCCGTTTACTTGTCGAAAACTCAATTTTGCCCGGAGTATGTCGGGAATGATAAAATATTGAAGGAAGACTTTTACCGAATCTTGAATGACAATTATCAAGAAAAGATTAGTGTGAACGTGGTGAAGAGTTTTGATGAGTTGTTTGATATAGCCAAAGGTTTCGAGTCGCTCATCTTGAGAAAGAGTGGCTTTACCTTCGGCAAAAAGAAGTTTGAAGCTACTAGTCATTCGAACTTTTCTAACAAGAAGCACAAGAAGGGCTCCGAGAGTGTTGGTAGTGTTAAGAAGGGTGCTTCCGGTGATTTTACTTATGCTTGCTACAATTGTGGGCAAAGGGGGCACATGGCTCGTGAGTGCCCGAAACAATCAACCACAACTAAGCTCACTTGTTTTAATTGCGGTAAAGAAGGGCATAAGAGGCAGGAGTGTCCCGACTTGCGGGGTGATCATGTTAAGAGGTTAGAGAAGGCGGCGGGCACGGCTAAGGGGCGGAATTATTTGATGACCAATGATGAGGCTAGGCATTCCAATGAAGTTGTCTCAGGTACTTTCATGGTTAACTCTAATCCGGCAAAGATATTATTTGATAGCGGTGCTAATTTGTCTTTTGTATCGCCTCGATTTGTGTCTAAGCTTAACAAACCGCTAGCTAAGTTAAGTCATCCGGTAGAAGTTGAAATAGTGGATGGTAAGACGGTGCTAGGGGTTGATGTGTGTAAGGATTGTAATGTTGTGTTGGTACCGAAATGTTTAAAATCGATCTCATTCCGATGACTTTGGGTGAGTTTGATATTGTTGTTGGCATGGATTGGCTCGATTGTTATAGAGCCGATATTGCATGCCATGATAAGTTCATTCGTGTGAGAACCCTAAGTGGGGGAGAGTTGATTATTCATGGTGATAAACGAAGAAGACTCGTACCATTATGCACTTATGCAAGGTCACGACGTTTTCTCAAGAGTGGTGGTGTATGTTATCTCGCTCATGTAGTTGATACTCGTGATGAGCCACCACCCATTCGTAAAATTCCGGTGGTTAATGAGTTTGAAGACGTTTTTCCGGATGAGTTACCGGGTGTTCCGGCAGAAAGACAAGTAGAATTTATCATTGAGGTGGTTCCGGGAGCTACTCCCATTGCTAAAACTCCTTATCGTTTAGCGACAACGGAAATGCAAGAGTTGTTAAATCAAACCCAAGAGTTGCTTGAAAAGGGTTTCATTCGATCGAGCTCCTCGCCATGGGGTGCTCCGGTCTTGTTTGTGAAAAAGAAAGATGGAAGTATGCGGATGTGCATCGATTATCGGGAGTTAAACAAAGTGACGATCAAGAATCGTTATCCATTACCTAGGATCGATGATTTGTTTGACCAACTCCAAGGTGCAACGTATTTTTTCTAAGATTGACTTGCGGTCCGGCTATCATCAAGTGCGGGTCCGTGAAGAAGACATAGAGAAAACGGCTTTTCGAACGCGTTATGGGCATTTTGAGTTTGTAGTTATGCCTTTTGGCCTTACGAATGCACCGGCGGCATTCATGGATCTAATAAACCGAGTGTGCCAACCTATGTTGGACAAGTCGGTAATTGTGTTCATCGACGACATACTTGTTTATTCTAAGAGTATGAAGGAACATGAGCACCATTTGCGTGAAGTGTTGAAGACATTGCGGAAGGAGAAGTTGTATGCAAAATTCTCCAAATGTGAATTTTGGCTAAGGGAAGTCCAATTCCTTGGCCATATTGTGAATCAAGAAGGTATTCAAGTAGATCCAGGGAAGATAGAAACGGTGAAGAGTTGGGGACAACCGACTACGCCTACGGAGATTCGAAGTTTTCTCGGATTGGCCAGTTATTATAGTCGGTTTATCCAAGACTTTTCTAAGATTGCTTCTCCTTTGACGAAGTTAACGAGCAAGAATGTAAGGTTTAATTGGGAAAACGAGCAAGAAATTGCTTTTCAATTGTTGAAAGAGAAGTTGTGTCAAGCTCCGGTGTTAGTGTTGCCGGAAGGGGTAGAAGACATGACGGTTTATTGTAATGCTTCTTTAAATGGGCTCGGGTGTGTTTTAATGCAAAAAGGTAAAGTCATCGCTTACGCCTCTCGACAATTAAAGGAACACGAAAAGAGATACCAGACTCATGATCTTGAATTGGCGGCGGTGGTACATGCGTTGAAAATTTGGCGCCACTACTTGTATGGTGTCAAGTGTATGATTTATTCGGATCATAAGAGTTTGAAACATCTCTTTACTAAATGAGATTTGAATTATCGTCAACGTAGGTGGTTGAATGTGGTAAAAGATTATGATTGTGAAATACTTTACCATCCGGGAAAGGCGAACGTGGTCGCAGATGCGTTGAGTCAAAAGAGTCAACATCCGGCGATACGAGTAGGATCATTACGCATGATTATCACTAACGATTTCCTTGTAAAGCTTGGTGAGATTCAAATAGAAGCGTATGTTCACAACAAGCATGAAGAGCGGGTTGTGGGGCAAACGGAGTTCATTACTATGGGCTCGCGTGGTTTGTTATCGTTTCAAGGAAGAGTGTGGGTACCTAAGATGGGTGGTAACCGACAAGTGCTACTAGATGAAGCACATAAGTCAAAGTATTCCATTCATCCGGGTGCAACAAAGATGTACTATGACTTGAAGAAAGATTAGTGGTGGCCCGGTATGAAACGTGATGTGGTTAAGTATGTTGAACAATGCGTCAAGTGTTTGCAAGTTAAAGCCGAACACCAAAAGCCGTACGGTAAGTTACAACCCTTGGAAGTCCCGAAATGGAAATGGGAGCACATTACCATGGACTTCATTACTAAGTTACCGAAGACGGCGAGAACCCAATATGATACGATTTGGGTGATAGTTGATCGATTGACGAAAAGTGCTTTGTTTCTTCCCATTCGGGAAATGATATCATCGGAGACTTTATCCAAGTTGTTTATCAAGGAGGTGATATCGAGACATGGGGTTCCTATATTTATTGTTTCGGATCGAGATACTCGTTTTACATCCCGGTTTTGGAACAAGTTTCATGAAGATATGGGTACTCAGTTGAAAATGAGCACGTCGTATCATCCTCAAACGGACGGTCAAACCGAGTGTACGAACCAAACGTTGGAGGATATGTTAAGGGCGTGTATTATTGATTTTGGTGGAAGTTAGGATGAGCACTTGCCATTGGTGAAACTCTCGTACAATAATAGTTACCACACTAGTATTGGAATGCCACCGTATGAGATGCTTTATGGGCGTAGGTGTCGAACTCCCATTTGTTGGGGAGAAGTGGGTCAATGAAAAATCGGAAGTTCTGATTTAGTTTTAGAGATGAATAGTAAAATTGAGATGATTCGGGCTTGACTTAAAGCGGCGCAAGATCGAAAAAAGTCTTATGCCGATAAAGGTAGTAGAACGATTGAGTTTCAAGAAGGTGACATGGTGATGCTTAAGGTTTCTCCATGGAAGGGTGTTATCCGGTTTCGAAAATGAGGAAAGTTAGCTCCTCGGTTTATTGGTCCTTTCAAGGTTTTGGCACATGTTGGTGAGGTTGCTTATCGAATAGAGTTACCCGAAGAACTTGCGGGAATCCATAACACGTTTCTTGTTTCCCATCTTCGTAAGTGTCTTGCGGATGACTCGACTTGGGTGCCTTTAGATGAGATTATGTTGAATAACAAGCTAGAGTATGTGGAAGAACCGGTTGCAATCCTTGATGAGAAGGTTAAGATGTTGCGAAACAAGGAAATTAGAACTTTCAAGGTGCAATGGCGACATCGAAAGGGTTCCGAGTTTACATGGGAATCCGAAGAGTTTGTCTTGGTCTATCTTTCGGCTTGTCATGCGGCTTGGATCGCGAGGACGCGCTTCGATTCAAGTGGGGGAGAGTTGTAACATCTCGTTTTTCCCATACGTATTGAAAGGTACATACTTAATCATTTGTACGTTTATAACTCATTAGCTTATGTGTAAATGTATGAATATATGTATAGATATATATATAAATGTATACTTGATAATGTGTGCATATGCAAGTCTATATGTGGGTTTTGTTAGCGTTAAGTCTTGCGAGACTATAGTTGAAGGTTAGGTGAGAATAGGAAGCGGGTTTGTAATGTACAAAATTAATTAATGTTGAAATTTGTTTAAGATAGTCGAGCAGCTCAGTTACAGCCTTAGGCCGCGCCGCGACAAAATGGTCCGCGCCGCGGCATAACAAGCAAACCAGGAACAAAATGAGGGTTAAGAAGGGTCAATTTTCATGTTGAATGTCGCGTCGCGACGAATTGGGCCGCGCCGCGGCAGTCCTGCTGGACAGAATCTGGACTTAGCTCATTTTAAGGGAATTTAAGGGGCAAATTGGTAATTTGACGTGTAAGTCTGATGGGAGCATTAAATCTCATCTACTTATTCATTTAATTGAATTTCTTTTCCCTTTTCTTTCTATTTTCTCTCCCAAAACTTAAAACCCAATTGAATTAAAGGTGAGATTTGAGAGTGAAGGATTGAGGGTTGATCTTTAGAGCAAGAATTAAAGTTATTCCTCTTGTCTCTAGCTACTCGTTGATAGTCTGGGTAAGTTCTAACTCTAAGTTTTGAGTTTTAGTTGGTTAATGGCCAGGGTTTCGGTTACTAGAGACTTGTATGACCCATTTGGGGTTAAAATGGGTGAACTTGGGTTATGTGGGTGAAAGGAAATCTTAAATAGCTATAACCTAGGGTTTGGCCTTATGATTTAAGATTTGTAAGTATTAATGGTGTTGTTAAGCTTTAAAACACTTGTTTAATGTTGAAATAGTGTTAAAATGGGTCAAAAGGGGTAATGCTGACCTAGTTTGGGTGAAATGGGTATGAATTACCCTAAGTTGCGATTAATTAATGTTAGTAGACTTAAATCACTAGCTTTAGTGATTTAATATGAGTCTTGGCCATTTATGGGCGGTTTTGAGGTAGGTGAGCTATTTAATGCAAATGGGTCATTAAATGCTCAAGTGATATGTAGTGTGGTAAGTTCCACTAGTTGTGTAATTAAATGTGTACTTATGTATTAGGTACGTTGCCTTGAAGTTTCCAAAGTGCATAATCGTCACCGAAGTGTTAAGGTGAGTGGAATAATTATATGCGTGCATATATGATGTATTTATTTGTGTAGTTGAGTTGTGAAGTGTCGACGTGTTAAGACACCACTCCTCACGTGGCGAGTGAAGTGTCGATGTGTTAAGACACCACTCGGGAGTAAAGTATCGATGTGTTAAGATGCCACTCCGAGAGATGTAACGAGTGAAGTGTCGATGTGCTAAGACACCACTCGGGGTGAAGTGTCGAAGTGTTATGGCACCACCCGGGGTGAAGTATCGACGTGTTAAGATGCCACCCGTGGGGTTAGTGTACGAAGTGTTAAGTGCACTAATGGTTGTTATGAACTCCGACGGTCTTTAAACACCGTTCCCTCGTTCGTTTGGTTAGCCATGGTTGTGTGTGTGGATTGTAGCATATTATATTGTTTAAACTATATGCTATTGTTATGCTAGCTCGTATGGTGGAAGGTTTAGTGTTATACTTGTGATGGTATGATTACTTATAATGCTAGCATGTATGCGGTAAATGCGTAAGTGATTGTAAGTAAGTAGGTTGTATATGTAAATGTATAATTGTTGCACTCACTAAGCATTAGCTTACCCCTCTCGTTGTTTATCTTTTTAGATGCATGTGTGGACAAGGGCAAGGGGGTTGTTGGGCACTAGGTGTCCTTGTTGATATTATGTTGAAGCTTTTGGAAGTTGGCCTACGTTTTGGGTAGTTTAGTCCCAAACCATGCTCGAAGGGTCATTTGGATTATATACTATCATTTGTAGTTGATCAAACTTGTATCACATTCGTTAACGGCCTTGGTGCCTTTTGTAAAATGTTTAAAGTGTTGTATGTTTAAATGGAAGTTGTGATTTGGTTTACACGTTTAATTGGCGCGTAAATGTTTAAATGGAACTTGTGATTTGGTTTACACGTTTAATTGGCGCGTAAATGTGTATTATTTAAAAAAAAAATTATTGTATGGAATACGGGTTGGGTTGTTTCAATGATTCAAACTAGTGTTTATCATCTCCGTTGCGTCTACGTACTTTCCTACTATATTGAATCACAATATTGATACGTGAGCATTCACATCTTTTCTTTTATATATTAATAGTGTATCCATGTCTAATGCTCGAGTATATATGTTTATGCATGCTTGTAAGCTTTAATTTTGTCGTTAGATAGTTTATGATGAATCACGAATTTGATACATATGCTACTGATATAAAGTATATGATATGCATGTTTTTGGAAAGATGGCGAAAAATTATTAACTTTTCATTTAGAAATCGCGTGATTTCGATGAATGGATTAAAAGATATGGTCAACTGAATTATGGTTAACGTTAATTGAAATTGTGTTTGAAACTGTAAATTAGTATTTAAACAACTTGTCTATGAGATTAATAAAGTGGATTTTCAAATATTACTAATCGAGTAAATGAATTTCTATATAAAGCACGTCTCGTTTTGTTGAACAATTGTCAAAGTTGACTGTCTTATCATGTTTTAAAAGCTTTATAAACACTATAATATGATTTTTACAAGTATTGGAAAGCTATGTGAAATAATAAAATATTTTCGATTGCCATGATAATTCAAATATAATATAGCTCCTGAAATAAATAATATTTTGAGTTTGAAAAACTATAAATTCGTTCAATTATCAAGACTTATACTATGATAATAAACATGTATAGATTTAAAGATCATATTGGGTCAGGTTGACTTTTGAGATGACTTTTGTTAACTTTTGCATGTCAGTCTCGAGCATTAGGATTGTGATACACTATGACCCGACCTAGCTTGTTAAACATTTATTGGCCAACATATGTTCTCTAGGTTGAGATCTACGATTACTTTGCATTCCGAGTTTCAGTCACATTTCGGTGAATGAATTTATATGCTGCTAAGGTGAGTTTCATTTGCTCCCTTTTTATTTGCTTTTGTAATCTATATTTTTGGGCTGAGAATACACACACTTTATTTTAAACGCAATGGATACAAGTACATACTTAATTCTACACTGAGTTTGAACCGAAAATCCCTTAGCTTTGGTAACTAGTAACTGCCGGTTATAAGAACTGGTGGGCGCGAGTAGTTATATATGGATCCATAGGGCTTGACATCCCCGTATGTTCCAGGTATAGATACCCTAGCCTGAACTATAAAACAGACGTATGCTATTTGAGTTTAGTACACGTTGGATTGCATGTATTGTACATGTTGGTTGCATGTATGTTAAAACAGGGGTACTTATTATAACGTTAAAGTTTAGTTACCAGGGTGCTCAATCTTGTAGAATAATTTTGATAAACGTTTCGGATGAAACAACTGAAATCTTGTAATCCACCTTTATATACAGATTATGCACAACATTAAAACTATGAACTCACCAACCTTTGTGTTGACACTTTTAAGCATGTTTATTCTCAGGTTCCTAGAAGTCTTCAGCTGTTTGCTTATACGTTATACAAGCTATGTGCATGGAGTCATACATGCTTTATTCAAGAAAACTTTGCATTTACAAAATCATCACCATGTATCTTATTTGACTGTATTGTCAACGGATGTATTGTCAAAAACTATTATATATGGTGATTGTCTATACGTAGAAATCATTAGACGTCGAAAACCTTGGATTTATATATTTATTTATAGTGTGCCTTTTCAAAAGAATGCAATGTTTACAAAACGTATAATATAGAGGTCAAAACCTCACTATGAAATCAATGAATGATGTATTCATCCAAGAGAATTTGGATGGGTCATCACAGTTGGTATCAGAGCTTGAGGTCATAGGAAACCAGAATTTGCATTAGTGTGTTTAACTGGTAATTTTTAGGATGCATTAGTGAGTCTGGACTATGACCGTATCTGTTTTTACCGAGCTTTACTTATCATTTCTTATCGGAAATTACATGCTTATCATTCTTAAGTCTAGACACATTTCCTGCATTCATTGCATACATAGTGTACAGACGAATTCATATCTTAGCATATCTATTACTGTAAACTTTGCTTGATATCTTCCGAAAATTCCTCCGTGATTTATGGAATTTTGGTATTATATATACATATGTAAATTATGTATTGAAGAGTACCAATCTAAATTCTATAATCTATTTCATATCAAAAATCATCTCTCTAATTATACAAGATGGATCTCGTATCTAGTTCAAATTCCTTAAACTCCGACAGCTATTCCGATATGGATATTCACCTGAACTCCGAAGACAGTGTAACCAGAATGGATCAACCAATCAGCCATCACCTATTCTGGATGAATTGGGGATGGGTTTCTTAGCCTACTTAGTCATTGGAGACAAGAAGAAGGCGATCCCTTCCATCCACCACATTTCCCTCTTGGCGAAGAACCTGAAGCACTTACCGGCGAACATGTTCGTAATACCATTTTCTCTCTCATCTCCAGAGTATCTCGTCATGATTATATACTATCTCAAATTCTAGATGTTATTCATCCGCTCATCCGAACCGACAATCACCCCAGTGTAATAGAAGAAGTCAACGAGCTTCGCGCTCGGGTAGTGACTTTAGAGAATATGGTGCAAAGGTTACAAGCACCAGCAGCATCACCGGCATCAACACTACCACCATCATCAACACCAACAGTACCATTACTACCATCAACAACATCCACATCCCATGATTCAACATCACAAGATGTTGAACAAGCATCAACGTCATACGCACCATAGATACCAAGGAGTACCAACAAAAATAACCGATGAAGTATTGATTCATAACTTCATTGGAAAAATATTCTACGGCGATTATGTAATATCTAAAGTTTTAGAGATTATATTCTAGTCCTAATCAAAAACCAGATGAGATTAATATTATGTTAACTCATTAAATCTATGATTACATCTAAAGAAAATATATATGTAGGTATATTTTCATAAAGATTGTAATTAAAAATCCTTTTGTACAAACTGTTAATGGTGAGAATATTTTAACGGGTAGGTAATACCCGAGAGATATATAAATTCACAATTAATATGTTACATTCTTCGATTCTGATTCAGCAATCATCAACTATACTCACTACTTTCATAACGATATACATTATTTCAAAGAAATCAAAACAACCGTTCTCATCCAAACTCAATTTCATATTTTGATTTTGACATATCAGAATCCAAGTCAAGACTCAACAAGAGACATCACTCTTAAATCTCTACATCTTTCAAAGCTATACTTTGACTTCAAAACTGTAATAGAACATCACTTCTACCCAGAAAAATATTCGTATCATTCAAAATTCTAGAACATCATATGTATATTAACAATTACAATCTGTGTTCAAACCCTTCGAAATTCCTAAAGACACTTCAAATAATGAACAATCGAGATGATGATCCAACCACATATTACCCATAGTCTTGCACCTGAAAAACTCTCGAAACCAAAGTCATAATTTAACACGTATCCGTGTCAGATCCTTTGGCATTTATTAGCAAAAATAACTTTTCAATCCCTTTTTAAGGTAGACAGTTTTGTCACAGCTCCAACAAATCAACTTTAATTGTTCATTTGAATAAGCCTTATTATAACGATTACCCCTTCATCATTGTTACTGAGGAACCCCTTATATCTCGCAACATTAGCAGTAAACTTACCAACAATTTCATTGATCTTTAAGCCTCCCTGAAACATCACTATACTTATTGATTGAAACCCTATCATGTACTCATCTGCATCTTGTAATGGTAGTTACCATACCAAAAAGCTTGAATCATTATTCTCGAAACTCGCAGCAATTCTACACCAACAGATATATATATATACATATAACGTCTACCTCCAAGACTTACATACTTCGAATGTGAATTTTCTGAAAAACACCCTGAATTGCGAACTAGTTCTCAAAATTTTGAAAAATGCTTATGAAGCAGCAAAAACTGTAAATGACCTTAACAGCCAAAAGTTTTATGATAAAGAATTGTGTGTTGGCAAAGCTCAGAAAAAGAGAAGATTTGTTACTGAAAAACGGATTGAGCAAACCCTGAAGAAGACTGTGGACAAATCACAAAGACTAAACCTGCCTTCAAAGAATCCAAATGATTCAGTGTCTACTGAAGTCTTTAGCGAATACATTACTCCTGACTCTAAACCTTTACGGACAAATCTTCTTTATCATCTTTCGATATTAGAAATTCTAAGATATCATCATATCTTTCATTATAAATATCCTCGATATTTCTGAAGATATTTTCATAACTATTCTTATCTGAAATCATTTATCTCCTCACGTTATCTGTATTACATCATAAAGGAAACTGTTTAGTTTCTATATTATGTAAACCTTCGAGTTTAAATTATGAATATTTTGAAGTAGTGTTGGGAACTGAAGCATGAGTTAGTATAATATAATGACACTTGATCAACGTGATTATATTACAGTAAGTCATGCTGAGTTTCTAATGGAATGTGATAAAGGTTCACAGATCATATCCTCATCATGAACCATGTTACATAACTCTTTCATTCTATTTAACTTCTAAACATATCACAAAAATATTTTCTTGATGATTCGGTCTTTTCCAGATATTCTGGCAATTTGACAAATCAAATTGTGCTATTATCTTTCCTTTCTGCTTTGTATATTATAATCATTTGAAACTCCATACCTACGAATTCTGGACCATTATTCGCTTGACTTGAAGTCGGGAAGAAGAAGAAAACAAAAGCATGAAGCTCCGAAATAAAAATGGGAGTATAAATCGCAGCAAAAAGGAGAGAGCATTAACTGTGGATGTCAATGATTATAAAAAGACAGAAGCAGAAACATCTAAATATAAGGGAAGATATAAACCCAACAACCACCCAGAAATTACAAACCGTATATATCGATGCATATAGCAATATAAAGACACGGGAGGACTAAAAACACTATAAAACCAAGAGTATAGTAGAAGTGAATAGATTCTTCTGGCGGCAGATGAAAAAGAAGAATGATGGATATAAAAGTTAGGAGTATATTAAGGATTAGAACCGGATGAAGCATACTAACAAATGCTTTAAGGTATGAATTGAGAGAGGAATAATAGAAAGTGTGAGTTGAGGAAATAAGGAAACAAAGGGGGTGGATTTATAGTGAAATAACAGACGGAGTAATCGATACAGATTATCGCATTTAATCAAAAAGGATTCTAATTTCCTTAATTACCGAAGAATCAAATCTTATTACGAAGATTTTCTCCAAATCCCTTGAACTCTGGAAATCAATCCTATCTACGTCAAAAGATATGACGAATCTACATTTACTCATTTCACTCTTTTGTGATAACTTCACTCGTGCTCTTCACAAGAATCAAATCATTTTATCCATATTACTCAATGACAATAAAACTCTAATTTCCAACTTATATGAGTCATGAAAACATACTTATTGTCAGCTATGAACATCTCAACCAAATTTCGGGACGAAATTTCTTTAACGGGTAGGTACTGTGATGACCCAAAAATTTCCGACCAAATTTAAACTTTATCTTTAAATGATTTAATGCTTCTGACACGATAAGCAAAGTCTGTAATATTGAAATCTCAAAAACCTTGAACTGTGTTCATGCAATCAATTACCCTTGTGACTACTTTCGACGATTCACGAATAATTATATGTAAATAGATATGTATATGAATATATATATATATATATATATATATATATATATATATATATATATATATATATATATATATATATATATATATATATATATATATATATATATATATATATATATATACTAATTAAAAATGTTAACAAAGTATTAGATATATAATACTTTACATGAATGTAATTGTTCGATATATTTATTGATGGAATTAAAAGATAATATCAAATAATTGAATTATCAGATATATTGAAATATGATTACGGGTCTTTATTGAGAGGTCCACATTGATTTGAGAAATTATTTTTTTAATGGTATTCGGAATAAATGGTAAGGTGATTTACAAGTAAGAACAAATGTGTCAACTAACGAAGGATAGACAAAAGTCAGTGGAGAATTGAATATTCATAATATTCAATCGGTTTAGTTTCAAACGTGCGAAAACGTTTTTTGATTCAATAGAATTTGATTATTAAAATGTTTTGATAAAATAATTTTAATATATACAATAAATTGGAATGTTGGTTATTAAATATATAAATAAACTCGCAACATGTATTTAAAACGTGTTTATGAATATTGAATATATATGATTTCAAAATTTGTTAAGTAAACGATAGTAACATTTGGTTATTCGGTTCGATTGATTTTTAGAACGTTTGAGAAGTTAAAATAAACGTTGGCGTATAAATGAATTATATCAAATTAAGTTCCAGAGCATAAACGTTAGATGGTATAATTATTTAAACGATTTTAAATTATATATATATTGAACTTTGAAATATAATTAGTTTAAAAAACTAAATATTATATTATTAGATAAATATTTCAATTATATATATAATGTGTACAAGTTTATATTTTAAAGGATGATTTATATATATATATATATATATATATATATATATATATATATATATATATATATATATATATATATATATATATATATATATATAATACAAAATATAATGTTAACTTAGATATAAAACGTTTTGAATTAAATATACTTTGATAAATAACGAGACGTTGATTTATAGAAGCAAATGACCAAAACACTTAAACCATCAAGTAACATTTCTTATAATATAAATTACCGATAATTAAGTCTAATTTTTGATAAAGGTACACATCGCGAAACGTAAAATGCTAGTTTTCTAAGCGTACGAAAATGCATTCGAGAAACCGGAACCGGGACATAAGTCAAGTGACAATGCACGAGTCATTGGAACTAAATTTACAAAATTTATATCCACGTAAATATAATATAATATATAATTAATTATATAAATTAAATATATTATATATAATAATATAAATCGGGTGTCGGCAGAGTAAAACAAAGGAACCAGGCTGGACACAGGTGGCCATGCGATCGCATGGCCATATGCCCATGAAACCATGCGATCGCATGGAGGGAGGGGGCAGGCCAAGTGCTATAAAGCTCGACGTTTCTGGCCGAATTCTTTCAATATGTTTTCTCTCAATCTCTCTACATTCTCTATATATTATTATTATTATTATTATTATTATTATTATTATTATTATTATTATTATTATTATTATTATTATTATTATTATTAAGATTAATATTATTATTAATCGTATTATTATTATTAGTCGTAGTATTATTATTAGTATTATACATAAAGTACTACGACGAGGGTATGCGCGAGTTATTTCAAACGGGTTTTTCGAGCGGGATAGAGCTAAGGAAAATATGGGTTATAGCTATGGATGTTATGGGTATAGTTCGAGGGTATTGCTCGTGAGTCAAACTAGTGTTTATCATCTCCATTGCGTCTACGTACTTTCCTACAATATTGAATCCCAATATTGATACGTGACCATTCACATCTTTTCTTTTATATATTAATAGTGTATCCATGTCTAGTGCTCTAGTATATATGTTTATGCATGCTTGTATGCTTTAATTTTGTCGTTAGATAGTTTATGATGAATCACGAATTTGATACATATGCTACTGATATAAAGTATATGATATGCATGTTTTTGGAAAGCTGGCGAAAAATTATTAAC
This sequence comes from Rutidosis leptorrhynchoides, assembly GCF_046630445.1. Lineage (NCBI taxonomy): Eukaryota > Viridiplantae > Streptophyta > Magnoliopsida > Asterales > Asteraceae > Rutidosis > Rutidosis leptorrhynchoides. The sequence goes on along the minus strand of NC_092341.1, from coordinate 372,132,625 downwards.
TTTTCATTTAGAAATCGCGTGATTTCGATGAACGGATTAAAATATATGGTCAACTGAATTATGGTTAACGTTAATTGAAATTGTGTTTGAAACTATAAATTAATATTTAAACAACTTGTCTATGAGAATGATAAATTGGATTTTCAAATATTACTAATCGAGTAAATGAATTTCTATATAAAGCACGTCTCGTTTTGTTGAACAATTGTCAAAGTTGACTGTCTTATCATGTTTTAAAAGCTTTATAAACACTATAATCTAATTTTTACAAGTATTGGAAAGCTATGTGAAATAATAAAATATTTTCGATTGCCATGATAATTCAAATATAATATAGCTCCTAAAATAAATAATATTTTGAGTTTGATAAACTATAAATTCGTTCAATTATCAAGACTTATACTATGATAATAAACATGTATAGATTTAAAGATCATATTGGGTCAGGTTGACTTTTGAGATGACTTTTGTTAACTTTTGCATGTCGGTCTCGAGCATTAGGATTGTGATACACTATGACCCGACCTAGCTTGTTAAATATTTATTGGCCAACATATGTTCTCTAGGTTGAGATCTACGATTACTTTGCATTCCGAGTTTCAGTCACATTTCGGTGAATGAATTTATGTGCTGCTAAGGTGAGTTTCATTTGCTCCCTTTTTATTTGCTTTTGCAATCTATATTTTTGGGCTGAGAATACATGCACTTTATTTTAAACGCAATGGATACAAGTACATACTTAATTCTACACTGAGTTTGAACCGAAAATCCCTTAGCTTTGGTAACTAGTAACTGCCGGTTATAAGAACTGGTGGGTGCGAGTAGTTATATATGGATCCATAGGGCTTGACATCCCCGTCTGTTCCAGGTATAGAAGCTCTAGCCTGAACTATAAAACAGACGTATGCTATTTGAGTTTAGTACACGTTGGATTGCGTATATTGTACATGTTGGTTGCATGTATGTTAAAACAGGGGTACTTATTATAACGTTAAAGTTTAGTTACCAGGGTGCTCAATCTTGTAGAATAATTTTGATAAACGTTTCGGATGAAACAACTGAAATCTTATGGTCCACCTTTATATACAGATTATGCACAACATTAAAACTATGAACTCACCAACCTTTATGTTGACACTTTTAAACATGTTTATTCTCAGGTTCCTAGAAGTCTTTCGCTGTTTGCTTATACGTTATACAAGTTATGTGCATGGAGTCATACATGCTTTATTCGAGAAAACTTTGCATTCACAAAATCATCACCATGTATCTTATTTGACTGTATTGTCAACGGATGTATTGTTAAAAACTATTATATACGGTGATTGTCTATACGTAGAAATCATTAGACGTCGAAAACCTTGGATTTATATATTTATTTATGGTGTGCCTTTTCAAAAGAATGCAATGTTTACAAAACGTATCATATAGAGGTCAAAACCTCACTATGAAATCAATGAATGATGTATTCATCCAAGTGAATTTGGACGGGTCATCACAAGTACACTTCACCATAACACGGTCTCTAGCATTGCACCTCACTTGAGGGATTCTTAGTTAATTAAGGAACTGTTTGTTCGAACACATAAAGGATTGGACCGTTAGGATAACCGAACGTATTCATGGAAGTCAGCTTGACTTAGCCATGGTGTTCTTTATGGTTGAACTCTTTTAAGGGCCTAACTAACTTTTAAACCAATCATTAACTAAAGCATCGAGACACATCACGTCTCTCGAATATGGAAAACCATGTATTCTATTATACTTAAGAAAGTTTAGACCATTTTAGAATGTTAATACGTTACCCAACCGAGTCGCTCAATTGGATGAGCCGTCTGAACGTGTATGCCTGTAGTCAGACTGCACGAACGTCGGGGGTAAGGGACGTTGTTGTCTATTCAGAATCTTCAAGTCTATCGCATTACCCAGTGACATGTCTTATGACAGGGGTGTTTAGGACTAGTATAGTAAATACAAGGTCACTGCCTATCCATGAGCCAGCACTCCATAATACCGGCAAAGTAACTGATGAAGTCATAGCATGCACTTGTTTCAGCCTTATCTGAATTACAAATTTTATCGTATTACTTTACTTTACTTACTCTAGAAAACCCAAAATTAGGTAATCAACCACTACTCCTGTACCTTAGAATTATTTTAAGTTTTTGATATAGGATCGATTCTAGTGATATCTCAAAAATACGACTCTAGGTCATACTTCCCTTACTCATAATAAGGAGTAGTACGATTTAGGCCCCGCTAAATATAAATTTAAAACAAGTATCACCCCTCTTGGTGGCTGACTCTGACGCGCCGCGACCTAACGACATCGCGCCAAATAAAATCGTCCGTTTCGGTCATATCAGAGTGTTACCTTCAAAATTGACCGACCTACCGATATTTTTGGATAGGCAGAGATGTTTGCTATTTCCACCAGACGGATTACTTCCGATGATGAGTTCCCACCACCAGCTGAAGATATCGATATGGGTGTCGAATCACAATCTGTTGACGACCCAGAAATGGAAGAAGAGGATCCCAGTGAAGAAATAGAGGAAAAGGAAGAATATGAGGGGGAAGAGGAAATGGAAGACATAAAAGAAACTGCAATAATACCATCTCCAAGCCCAGAGCGTCACGAAGAATTAATGAGGCTTGAAACTAAAGATCACAGTTTAATCATTCACTTCAAGAAGAAGACTGACAAGGTTGAAGTTAAGGACATAGAAATTGATCCCTAAAGTGTCAAAGCGAAGGACCAGAATACTGCAGAAACCCGTTCATCAGACGAATTTTCAGACGATAATTATACCGATGATAACGAGGAAGAGCAACATGAAGACATTCTGGATAACTCATATTCTCCATCCGAACCAGATCAGGAGGAGCCGGACTCTTCTTCAGATCGAATTCCGATCATATCCACTCACGCCGACATGATAACCTTCATCAATGACACCGATGAATTTGAAGAAATCCTCGAAGCCATCCATAAATCAACAATTGATTACACGCTATGCTTAACCGAAAGAATCACGGCTATCAAGGACGAATACAACCTTTACCTCCAGAGAGAAGACAATAATTCTGAAATCCTAGAAGAGCGCATTCAAGACTTTATCAATACCCTTCATTATCATATCTACCGCGAATAAAGGCAACGAGAGCACAATTCAGTGGTTCGCACTATTCTTGAGACGAGATTTTGTCGAGATCAGAAGATCATTTACCCTAAGGTTTACAACGCCTTAGCCAGATCTGCACTTCCGTTCTCAGCAAACCAACGAGCACTGCTGACTCTCATCCGGAAGCATATGGATCATTCCACCAGACGCCCGACTTATCACTCTGATTTGCAAATGATCGAGGATATTCACAGCTTTTTCGCTCTCTTAGAAAGAGATAATTTCGAAAGCACACCAGAGAGGCTAGTAATTTACGTAACAATTGATCACCACACCGATCTAATTATCAAAGAGTTACAAGACGCAGTCACAAAGGAAGTAAGATGCAACAATCCGTTTTCTCACCTTGAACCAGACCGAGTCAACATTGCCACCTACGTTACAAAGTAGATAGCACGTATCTTCCAGGAATCCACGGATCCTAGTTTCACATTCAAGGCCTGATGTAGGGAGATATACTCAAAGACGGTGACATTAATGCTTGGGTCAGGGCTGCTCTTCACTTCTTTTCAGCTTCACCTTTTGACTACTCTGTGCAAAGCTACGGACTCCTACTGTGGAGACCACCGATCAGAAGATTTTGAAATACTAAAGATACAATTTCTGACACTATTTGAAGACCTTCGAAATGAGCATCCTATCAGGAAGATAATCACCACCAGCACTGCCTAAATGATCGACATTCATGGATCAATCAGCAGAGCAGTAGATCGTATTCTTATCGGACTTCAAGATTTGTCATGAGCCGAAACTGCGCACTACTTATCTTTCAGAAGATCTTCAAGAGAAGTACCGGATTTGCTACCACTTTTGGTCCTACACTTTCTCAGGATTTATCCACCAAGACTCACATTCCCTCGAGAAGACCAAGATCACAACTACTAAAGGGGAATGACTATGCTTTAAGCATCACGAAGGTCAAGCCAACGACCTTAAACAAAAGCGCTTCTCGGGAGGTAACCCGTGCAATAAAGTAGAGTAGAAGAATAAAGGATAACAAGTGAGTCGATGAATAAAGGACGAAACTTCCAAGACAACCAGCTCTTCACAAGCAACCACGTCTGCTGGGGGTACCCTTTCTTTCCGCTACTAGCTCAATTTTTTTTATGCCGCATCCTAAGCTTATCACTAAGTGTGGGATTCGAACCCAAATAAACACTAAATGAATAATCCCAATGAAATGCCCCGTCCTAATCCATCCGGACGAAGTCCATATCGATTACAAATGATTCACAACAGTTGATTACATCGCGAGGTAATTGACCTCTATATGATACATTTTACAAACATTGCATTCATTTTTAAAAGACAAACTTTCTTTACATAGAAAGTTGACGGCAAGCATACTATTTCATAATACCTCCAACTATAATTGACTTAATAATAATCTTGATGAACTCGACGACTCGAATGCAACGTCTTTTGAAATATGTCATGAATGACTCCAAGTAATATCTCTAATATGAGCAAATGCACAGCGGAAGATTTCTTTCATACCTGAGAATAAACATGCTTTCAAGTGTCAACCAAAAGGTTGGTGAGTTCATAAGTTTATCATAACAATCATTTCAATATATTAATAGACCACAAGATTTCTGTTTATAAATATATGTACACTCGTAAGTGTATAAAACAGTTCTGCTTATGTTGAGGCCTCAGTAACCAACCTTTACAATAATATAATAAGTCATCTTCGCAAAGATGGATATGTACACTCGCAAGTGTATAAATAATCCTCGAAGTACTAAACATCCGCCCACTAGCTCTTATGTCTAGTGCAACCTACAGGATGTGGGTGTTAAGCCCGATAGATCTATCTTTAGGATTCGTGCTCACATGTTCTTATAACATGTAACTAAATTACCTAGCACATCAATCCTCAGAATTATCATTTTTTATCACTTGTCTCTATTTCGTAAAACATTTATAAAAGCAGCGCATGTATTCTCAGCCCAAAAATATATATTGCAAAAGCAATTAAAAAAGGAGCAAATGAAACTCACCATACTGTATTTTGTAGTAAAAATACATATGACGGCATTGAACAAAAGTAGGGTTGGCCTTAGATTCACGAACCTATTTCATTTATATATATATTAACACGTATAATCGTAATTGAACAAATTTATGTATTACACCTTACATTATATTATGTATTTAATTTGTATATATATATATATATATATATATATATATATATATATATATATATATATATATATATATATATATATATATATATATATATATATATATATATTCAAAATGTTTAATATTAATATAGTTATATTAATATATATGTAGTTATTACTTTAATAAAAATCTTAACTTGTTATATATATGAATATTTATATAAAAATTGTTAATATGATTAAAACGTACTTATAACCTTAATAATATCTTTAAACTTTTATTTTCATAAACGTAGTGATATATATATATATATATATATATATATATATATATATATATATATATATAATGCTGATAATATTGATAGTTTTAATAAAGACAAAATATTGATTTTAGTAAAAATAATCATAATAGTAATAATGCTTAAATGATAAACTTTATAATAATAATAATAATAATACTTATAAAAATACTAATGATCATAATGTTTATAATATTTATAAATATAAATATAAGTATGATACTAGTAACAATAATAATTATAACAGTAACAATATCAATAATAATAATAATAACCATAATAATAATGATATTAATAATAATAATAATAATAAATAAAAATAAGAAACTACCTTACAAAGAAAAAGATTCAAAGAAAACTGCACACACCCGGGCTCGAACCCGCGACCTCTTGAATACCTTCAAACGTACTAAACCCTCAAGCTGTTTCCATTTTCTGTTAATTTACTTAACCTAAAATAAATATATACGTTTCTGTTCTTTCATCTCCTCCCTCAATTAATCCGACTGAATAAATTCTCCATAATCATAACAATAAATAGTACACTCGATTTAGGATTTTTGCAACAGAACTAGACTGATTTGTTTTGTGGTTTCTAGATCGACAAAAAACAAAATGAACAGCAACAAAAGCTGTTCGTAGAAGATGAAGTAAAGAAAAATTGGATTTCGAGATTCAAATGCTTTGAGACCTTGATATCAACACGAAATGTCTTCTAAATCATCACTGGAATATATGAGAATCATCAATTGAACCTCAATTGTACCAGGTTACTCGAATTCGTACCAAGAAAAATGTTTGACTTTTGAAAACTAAAATTTTGACTCGTGAATTCATGTTCGATAGAAAGAATTGAGATTTGACGTTTTGCAGATAGTATGTGTGAATGATTCCTAATAACTCTACTTTATTAGATTTTGAAATCAAACACAAAAATCAAATTTTGGATGAAAAGTTGAAGAACATGGACGAGTAACTGTGTTTTTTTTTTTTATATTTTCTGTTTTCAATCTTCTAAATGAAAGGGTATAGATTATATTGTGTGATAGAGTACATGCTTTACCAGATAATTCGATCCTACTTTGCTGTGTGAAGTCGACAAGAGGAATGGCAGGAGAAGAAGAAACAAATGAGAAAAACAAAAATAAAAGATAAAGTATGAGTGTGAGGCATAACAGAATTCGGTTGCTACTGATAAAGAGATCGACTAGTTGGAGTTTAGCATCCAAAAACAAATATTGCAAAGAAAAAAATAGGACTGATAGTGATGCAGCACTAATTCAGATTGTATATATCTATATTTAATTTAATTAACATTAATAATTAATATTAATAATGATAATACATTAATATTATAACAATAATACTAATAATAATGATAATAATAGAACTAATAATAATAATGTTAACAAATACTAATCACAAAATAATACTACTAATAAGATGAATGATAAAAGTAATAATAATCTTAAATAGAAATGATAATTTTTAGTAATTATGTTAATAATGATAATAATAACTATAAAATTTATATTAATAATATTCTTAATGATAATAATAATAATACTAATTATAATAATATTAATATTATTAATGATAATAATAATATGAGTAATAATAATACTATAACAATTATGAGTAATAATATGAGTAACTATATAATATCTATTATGTAATAACTTATATTGAGTATTAGTTTCTTATACATTTTAATGCATATACATAGTTCATATAATAATTATGTTCAGAAATCATATATAGATTTATTATATTAATTTACTTATTGAATTCAGATGATTAAACTGCATTCTAAAATTCCAATTCATTATATATACTTATTTTTATATTTATTTATAGATATATATATACATATTTACTTACAAACATATGTTCATGATTCGTCGGGATCAGTCAAAGGTCAAATGATCTTATTTAAATAGTTCAAAAATTTTGAGACTCAACCTCACAGACTTTGCTTATCATGTCAAAATCATATACGAATTTAAGTTTAAATTTTGGTCGGAAATTTCCGGGTCGTCACACCCAAATCTTCAACTAAAACTCCTAAGTGTGGGATACACTAGGAACATCGAGGACAATGTTCGTTTAAGTGTGGGATGTTGGTATAATCTTTTTATGCTGTATTAAAATAAACCATTACAAAGATTCCAAGTTCTTAAGCCAAATTTCAAATTTTTAAACAAAAGAAAGCCTTTTCGAAAAAGTATTTTTGAAAACCTAAAACGTTTGTAAATACAAATAAGGCTTAAGTAAGGTGAAAATCTTGTTAGGACGAACCGAATCTATAAAAGAGCATTGCATGACTAGGCATTATCGACCTAAATTGATTATGGTGAGGCACCCAAATAAGACCAACATTGATCTTTAATGCTCCACTATTTTCCGTTGAGAGTGCCGATGTCTGTGCTCAGAATCAGAACTTGATTTAGATCTGCATTTCCAAGTAATGAAATGTGATTCGATTATAATCAGAAGAGCTAGCCATTTGTCAAAACAACCCCCTCACACTTTCGCTACTTCTACCACACCACCTCATCCACATCATCTTTACTATCACTCGAAAACCCAGAAAATGAGATTCCTTCCGTAAACCCGATGTTACAAACTTCTCAAGTATCACAGCAAAGGTCTTGAAAAAGTTTATCGGCAAAAACTTTCTCGAGATGAAATCTCCAGAAAAAAAAACTTGACCACAAATGCCTATCACTTCAAAAAGAAGTATAGTTCAAAAGTGCTTCTCAAGAATATCAGCACTCCTATCTATCTTAAAATTTTCCGAAATAAAAGTCTTTAAGGACTATGTTACCCCTTTTCACCCCTTAAAACAACTTCACCACCACTCCAAAATTCCTTTTCATCACTGACAAATGACCTAGAAAGCTATGGTTACTACCGTTTTCACATTAGTAGCAAGGATTTGAGTCTTTATCAAGCCTATGACAATGAGTACAACATGACTGGCTATGAGTGAAATTCATTTATTAGATCTATAGGGAACCTTAAACACTTGAGTGATTTGAATGACCCGTGAAAATTAGACTAAGTCATAGAGAGGATTAGATAAGTGAACACTTCTTAGTTAATTTGATTAAAGTCTTAATACTTCATTACTTGTTTCTTGCTACTAGTTTGCTTGTTAAGTTTAGGTTTGTTTAATTGCGAAAGTTTTAGTTGTTAGTTAATATCAATCAAAACCCCCCAATCAAACAAACCCTAGGACAATCGATAGTTTCAAATACTCAACTTACACCGCTCTCTTGGGACGAACTTGATAAGAATACTTACATTAAAGTGCTATAGTAACCGATTTCTAAGTGCTCGTTAGTTGTGTGTGCTTATTTGTAGTGTTTAAATCATATATAAATTTAGAGGGTAAAAGATGTACGTTGCACACAAACACCATCACTTTCTTGGCGCCGCTGCCGGGGAGCGGTTAGCCTAGTTGGGTATTTGGTTTAAACTTTTGATTGTTCGATCCTTTTGTAAGGGTTTACCCTTATGGAAGTTACTTTTCGCAGTTTTATATATTATTTTTGTTTGGAAAACCGCTTGTTTTTGTGTTATGATTGAAGGATAGGTGCCTTTGGTGTATGAAAACAAGGTCTCACAAGGATCAAGAGTTCACACATCCATTCTCCGATCCGAAAAAACACGTGCACGGGGTTTATAATCGTAGAGAAGCAAGGGTATTAAGGAAGAATATTGAAGCTTTGCAATTTTGTTTAGAAGACATGGATCTGAACGGTCAACCAATTCTCAATGAAGAGGGCAATGCAATCAACCATGGTCCACTGGTTAATCAAGAATTATTGAATGATTCGAACGACACACCAAATGTGGAACGCTAGATTAGTAGCACCAACAATGATAGCACCGTCTATTACAAAACCACCAATTGAAGCGGATAATTGGAAGATCGAGGGTAACTTTTCACGTTGATCAAGGATACATACTTTCATGGGTTGAAACATGAGAATCCGTTCGAACACATCCAACACTTTAATGATCTTTGTGATATTTACAAAACCAAAAATGTCACCGATGACGTTTTTAAGTTAAGGGCATTCCCTTCACACTTCAAGGAGACACAAAAGCTTGGATGCGAAGTTTACCATCCAATTCCATAAGGTCTTTTCAAGAATTAACCAATGAGTTTATCAATCACTTCTTTCCACCGTCAAAAGTAGAGCGGCTTAGAATGGAAATTAATGGGTTTACCTAACGGGGTGATAAGAGTTTGTATGATGCGTGGGTACGATTCAAGAAGCTACTAAGATCTTGCCCATCGCATGGTTTGACAAAGAAGAAGTATATCAATACATTTTACCGGGGTACTAATGCTTTGACGAAGCAATATATTGATTCTTCATCCGGTGGGGTATTTATGTATAAATCACCAAATGCGGCCAAAATCTTATTAGAAGACATCTCAGTTAACACATACGAATGGGCACCTTCATCGCGAGATTTGACAAGGAAAAGTGTAGCACAAATCGAGAATGATAATGGGCAAGTGACGCTTGCAAGTTTGAATAATCAATTTCAAACATTTGGGAAAGAGTTGAAAAAAATTCAACAAACGGTAGTTGCAATGCAAGTAGGTTGTCAACGATGCGAGGGTCCACATCTCACGAAGAATTGTCCTCAAATTACTCAATACAATCATGTTGATCTAGATGATATTCCCATGAATTCGGATGCTCATGTGAACTATGTGAGTAATCAAAACTACCAACGGGGAGGAACATCAAACCAAGGCTACTGCAATCCTAATAAAAAACCAGTGTCATTCAACAACCAAACCAATACACCATCCAGATTCACAAACCAAAACCGAAACCAAGGTTACAACAAAAACTATAACCAAAACCAAAATAACAATTTCCAATACCAAAACCAACAACTTTACAACAACCAACCTTATAACAACCAAGCCAATTCGAATTATCAAAACAACCAAGGTTATAGTCAACCACAAAATAACCAAGGTTACAATCAATAACCTCAACAAAACCCTCAACAATCTCAACCTTCGAAGAGTTTAGAAGAAATCATGCAAAACTATATCAAGAAGGTAGCATCAACCAAAGCTTTCCTAACAAAAGAAAATGAACTTTTGAAGCAACAAATACGAAACCAACAAGCCTCATTCCAAAACCTTGAGAGCACCATTGGGAGACTTTCAAATCAAGTTGTCGAAAAAGCACAAGGAACTTTACCTTAAAACACTAAAGTTAACCCAAACAACAACTACATCAACAACAATCGAAACAACCAACACCTTTAACACAACCAACAAAACCAAAACAACAATACTACAAGAGTTATTCCTATTGAGAGCAACACTACCAACCCGAATCCAAATCAAGCAAGTTCATCAAATCCCAACAATACTTATGCTCAAGTGAACTCGATTGATTCAACCGAAGATGATCAACCAGAATATTCTCAAGTTTTCACGTTCGACGTTGAAGGAGACAAGTTTAATTTCGATGAAGCGTTAGAAATCGATACTATAGATTATGGAGTATTCAAGTTTTCAGAGGATTCGGATGATGCAATGTTCATTCCCTATCCAGTTAAAAGTGTAATGTCCATGGAGGCCATCGAGTTGACATGCAAGGAATTAAAGGGTGATTTTGAGCGAATTAAATTGGGAAAAGTTGAAAAGAGTTAAAGGTCGAAAATTTATTGAATACAAAGGAGCAAAAGGACGAGGTCGAGGTTCTTGCTACATCAACCAAGGAGAAAAATGAGACACCGGTCTCACATCCTCAACCATTACCTCATACACATCTAAATGATGTGGATTGTAAGTCAACTTTAACCGATAATGAAAACATTTATGTTAAACTCTCGTTGTCGGATGTGCTTGAAAATATGCCCAACTATGGGAAATTTTAAAGGCACTCATGGCTAAAAAGGGAGATGTTGAACAAGCATCCACCACTTTCTTGAAAAAGGAGTGTGATGGGATTTTGAAGAAATGTAACCTACCACCAAAAATGGGTGATCCCGGACCTTTCCTTATACCATGTAATGTGAACGGGTCGGAGATGCTTACATCTTTAGCTGACTCGGGGTCAAGTATCAACTTCATGCCCTACTCCATTTACAAAAGGTTAGGCTTAGGTGACCTTTCGCCCACTACAATGGGAGTTAAATTAATTGATCAATCAATTAGCTCTAGTGTGTGGATTGCCGAGGACTTAATTGTTAAGGTGGGGGACATGGAATTTTCCATTGACTTTGTTATTGTTGATCTAAAGGAAGATCCGGTTGTACCCATTGTTTTGGGAAGGCCATTCTTGGCAACCGCGGGTTCTTTCTTTGACTTTAGAACTGAGAAATTGGCTCTTCGGAATAAAGGGAAATGCGTGAGCATAAGAACCAAATGTGTTAAAGCACCATCAATACCATTGACTACACCACAAGTTGTTGCTAGTGTGCAATGCATCACAAGCACAAAGCAAGTTGGTTCACCAACAAAAGGTGGCGGGGGATTTACCTCGGGGATTCAAAGTAAACTCAAAAATCAAAACGACCTTGTTAACAAGTCCATGAGAAAGTTTTTTGGGCGGGTCCATCGGGCTTCATCCAAAAATGATGAACATTTAAGAAAACGTCTAGTGTCAAACTTGTCAAAACGTGAAAAGGTCAAACTTGAAGAGTTAATCAATGAAACCAAAATAACGAATGATTGGTTAATGTCAATGTTAAGTGGTGGCGGTAATGAAAATGTTTCCCTTAGCTCAAAGGGAAGGGAAGTTTACCACTCCGAAATTAGTTGAAATTTCAAGGGGATGGGAGTCGGGTGATAGACTCGTTAAAAAAAACTTTCCGCAATTGCGTACATAGTTCTCATAGTTGCATTTCATATAGATTTGTATGATATTCCTTTTCTTAGTTGCATTTACATGTTTTTACATTTTCATGTATATGGGTAAAACTAAAAACACCAAAAATTGTTTGTGAATGGGTCAAAATGGACTTTAAATTGGAAAAATTGCAATCAGGTACAAAAGCGGCGCTTATGTCCTAGGAGCGGTGCTTTTCATCTTCAAGAGCGATGCTTCTGTTTCAAGAGCGACGCTTTAACCTGTGTTTTGGGACCAAAAATGGACAGTAGCCTAGAATGGCGCTTTTGTTTCAAAAGCGGCACTTTTATTCGCCTAAGAGCGACGCTTTCCTTCCAAGAGCGACGCTTTCCTTCCACAAGGAGTGGCGCTCCTGTTACAAAAGTGGCGCTCCTGCACCTGGTTACTTAAGAAATCTGAACGACCAAAACATCACTTTTTCACACCCAACTCAATTTTTTCTCTCAATAGCGGCGTTCTCTCAACCCTAATCAACCCAAAACTCCAAATTTCATCTTATTTCTTGCAAATCCTCTACATTTAACATGGGAAAAATAAGAATCTATCATTTTAATTCGTTCTTTAACATGATTTGGTTGATTTTTGCTATTTTTCTCTTTATGCTTAATTCATAGATTATGCTTGATTCATGATGTTAATGGTCAAATTGTTGATGAATCTAGACTAAATTGACGTTTATTAACATGATTTACATGATTAGTTACATCGATTTCAACTTTGAAATTCTAGGGTTCATCCAATTTGGGGGTTTTTGATTTTGAGCCAAATTAGTGTTAATTGATGTTGTTTGTGCTTAACTGATAGGTTGTCATGATTATCTTGCTTTGAATCCATCTTTCATGCTTGTATGAATTGAATTTGCAAATTAGGGTTCATAAGTTTAAGGTTTGACTGGGTTTGACCAATTTGAGCATGTGATTAGTTTGCGGTATATTTATCCTTACAATGGTTAAATTGAACTTGTTTTAGTCATGTACGCTAATTGTTGACATGATTTGCATGATAAAACTTGTTGCTAATTATTGAAATCAACTTGGTGATGATGATTGAAGTTTGAAGGCTAATTATTTTTGTGCTAACATATACCTCTCCACAATGTTTCTATTGTTTGTCTTGTTTTGTAGACTAATGAACCCCCGAGATCACATGGAACCTCAGGAAGTGGGGCTAAGCGCCAAAAGAGCATTGGATTCAAAGGTAGGGGTAAACGACCCGCAGCTCAACAAGAAGTAGAGGACGAAGAAGAAGTCCTAATGATCCCAGAGGACATCCGTAGGTATAACACCCCGCCAAATTCCCATCTGACGGCGTGTTAATCATAGGTCCCACAGTTAACAGTTACGCCCTCTATATGAGACGTTTCAAAGCAATCGCATTTAATTTTATTAAAAAGTTGACTTTCAAAACATAAGTCGATAAATCTCAAAATAAGTAACACTGTTGTGATCGTAACCACAATCCAACAGTATTAAACAGTTGTAAAAGTTTTAAATACAAAAATAAATAATGTCTTTAATAATCATGCTGACTCCACGGCCAGACCAAGCATCAAACACAGCGAAAGTCTACCTCTTAAGGACCTGAGAATCAAACACGCAAAACAGGTCAACAATAATGTTGGTTAATCTACAAGTTTAAAATAATGTAAACAACATCTGAAAAACAGTATTCAGAAAATAGTTTAAGTTCATTGACCACGTGATTTTTCAAGTACAACTCTAAGTTGCGAAACGTTTACATAATCTATGAGCACCTGAATACTAGAAATGACCAGAGTATAGAATCCACTGCACTCCCTTTACCCCATAAAAATGTTATACACTTGTTCGAGTGTATCTAATGTTCAAAGTGAATGTGCCACAATTAATATTGTTTGGGCGAGGTTGTCTAACCTAACGGATCCGTCCATCTAAATTGTGCTTACCCGAAGGTAATAAAAGTATTCAAGCTAGGGCTTTGTGAACAAACTCAATATGTATAATAAGTACTCGTGTGAATCATAAAAGCATTTGAAAATGTAAGTACATCAGCGTGTATTCTCATCCCTGAAAACATGTAAAAAGCGGGACTATAGACTCACCTTGTTGCACAGTAAAAGCTTAAGCAAACGTTGTACGTAAAATGGATGACTTAATTTCGTAAAGCGCAACCTATTCAATTAGATTGTTCACATAAGTTTATGATATCACACTATGATGTATTCATAGTGTACATGCTATCCTACTGCTTGGACCGACGCGTATTCAAGTAAGAGTTAACACAAAAGCCAACTAGTCAAGCAAGCCAAACCAAAAGTCAAACTTGGTCAAAGTAGTCAACTAAAGTCAACATCAGCAGGTTCATGTCAAATTTTGGTCAATATGTCAAACCTAAGTCAAACAACACGTTTTAGTTCATAACTGGTCAATTACACGATCACAGTCTATCGTCATGCATAACGTTTTGTACATGTAGCAAACGACGCATAATAACTCCTAGCACATAATTCATGGTAACATGGAAAACTCCAAATCATAAGTAGACTCAAAATCGATTCCAAAAAGTCTGGCCAGGGTCTCATACGATGTCTACAAGTTGGGAATCAGAAGTCAGTTTCTGATCGCGCACTGATTTTGTATTGGCTATAACCGGAGCTAGGGACATGCAAATCAAGCTAGGTCAGTGGCCATGGTTCAAGGACAAGTCAAACTATCATATATCCGAAAACAAGCAACCTTTGTTTAGCCATTTAGTACAGTTTATTCATTAAAGTTGGATGTTCTGTTTCAGCTCAATTCAGAAATTACCAACACTATGGCCCTAGTGTGCACAATGCATAAGGTTTCAGAGGTTGCAACAAACTAACCATATATCACATATCACATAACATATAAAGATTGATATTCCAGAAGCATTCATGTTAATTCACAAAACACAAACCACAGAGTACAAATCAGAGATCAAGTGGCAGATTTGATCCTAGTTTAGCTAGTCACTTTCGCACGCAATTATCCGAAGATCTAGATACAATTAGACCATGATATCTACATGAAAAGTGAAGTACTTTTTGTGTGAATTAGAGATATGAAAAGCTCTAATCACAGAAGTTAACACATTTTAGCATACAAGTCCGTTTTCATGCATGTGCTGGAAAAACCTACGTTTTCATTCGATTAGGCATATCAAGAGTTTTACTCAAGAAAAAGACATGATATCATAGTGTAACCTGGGTGTTTTTGAATTATCTATCCAATGGTAATCAATATATAATCCAATTCGTGACCCATCAATACCAGTTTTTTGATCAAGCATAAAAACACAACGATAATTCAAACGGTCATAACTTAAACATACGGAAACGAAAATTCGCGAATCCAAAGCCTAAAATTATTAGTTTTTCGAACCCTTTCAATCTAGATACATGTTATCTACTGATTTTAATTCACACAAATCGTACATATCAGATTATAAAACGAATTTCAATAAAAACAACACTTACGATTTAACTAGACAACAATATGCACATCAATGGACACGAAATCGAGCATTAGTTAACATACACTATGAATAATAATAAAAATCTGAATTTTATAAATTAGGGTTCATAGAGCTTTTACCCAAATCAAGAAATTGAAAGGTTAGATGCGTAGAGCTTGAAGAGAGGAACAAAAATACGTAAACGATTTAACGATTAAGCAAATTTTGAGAGGGATGATGAATCACGATGATGATGATGATGATACCAGGGGCTGATGTCGATTGGAAGCCAGAGGAAAAAAAAACACGGTCCAATTTTTGTTTAGGGGATTTAGTGGGTTTTAATCAAATAGAAATCGGGCCATGGAATAAGCTAGTGGACCAAACATAAAGAATGGATGAACCATGGTGGGGGAATTTCGTCTAAAAGGGCCTAAAGAGAAGTTCATGGACCCCTAATTGTTGATAAGTAATTTTCTAAGTAAACCATTAAGTGTCGTTAACCGAAATCGAAAACCGGAACGTTAACCGGACGTTTTAGTGAATTCTTCGTGATTTAATTTATAGAACTTCAAATAACTTAAAAGTATTCTTAAACACTAATAATTATATAAAATAATTATTAAAAGTGAAATATCATTCGTTCCGTTGCCTAGTGTCGATAATCGAACCCGTAAGGTTGGGACGTTACCCGAGCGTTGGCCAATATTCTCAAGTTTTTAATTTATTTTCAATAAATTAAATATATATATTTTTGAAAGTTAGTAATTATAAAATAAAATAATTACTAGAATGTTATTCGTGTTTTTCATTGTCTCAAGAGACGTTATCTGCAGTTTTCACTAACCGTATCGTTTTCTAGGGTTTTCTAAGTTTCTCGCACAATTCTAATGCAAAGTATGAAATCATGTAATATGTAGCACATATTAAAAATAGTTTTTTCTAAGAAAAAGTTCTGGCGTATAAATTCATAGAATTTAACTAACGGTCGTTAAGTATTTAACGAAAAAGTTAACGAAAAAAGTCGGGTTGTTACAGTAGGCTTTCAACAGACCCCTGTCTGCAACAGATTTTGATGAATGGACAGTTTAGAGCGGGCCTAAAACTTAGGCTTAAAGACATTCTACCCTGGGAAGTACATTGACTGGTCTCTTCTTGATGAAGCTGGTATGTAGGAAGAGGTTGAGGACCTTTTTAAGGTTGACTATAGGAGCTTGTCACTTAACCCTTGGGTTCCAATTTTCAAATTTAATGAACCTATTTATATTGTTCCAACCTTAGAGTTCACCTTCACCCTAATTGTCAGCTTTAGGGTATACGTAATTGATAACCCTGATTACATGACTTTTTACTTGGGCGGGGAACAACGAAGCACGGGTATGCTTTAATTCATCAAGGCCCTAGGGATATACAGTGAATTTAAGAACAAAACCAACATCCTTTGGGATTATCTTTTGTTATGCAAAATCCCCACCTCCAACCCTAAGGGATTTGACTTTCCATACGCTTGACACCAAATGAGCACCGGAGCTTTTAGCCCGGGAAAAACAGTTGCCAACACCCTTAGAACAATTCCCCATCAGATCATAGCCCGATTCATTTCTAACACGGTTAATTACCATTATCACAGCAATGAGAAAATGTCCCATTTGGACATTTAGCTCACGGATCAAATCTTTCACAAAGAACACATCCATGTCCCGCACGTTATAGCTGACTATCTATTTGATAAGTATGGGACTAAAGGGGAAAAAGGCATAGTAGGTGGTGTATTTGTGACTAGGATAGCGAATCAATTAGGGATTGACATCTCGGGGTATACGGCTGATAAAATGGATAAATTTGGATATGCTGACTTTAAGGGAGGAAAAATTCTTAAGAAGGATCACAATAACCACATGAGGAGGTGGTTTGATTTAGAAAACATTAATGTGGATGAAGAGAATGAGGAAGAAGAAGATGAGAGGATGACGCACGGTTATGAAACGGGTAACATAGGATCGAGTAGTGGAGCACCCGGTGCGGGTAGTAGTGTTCTGGGAGGGTATGACCAAACTTGGCTTGCAAATCAATTTAATCAAATTAATATTAACCAAAGCAACCAGGAATACGAGGCAGGCTACAAATTTTTTGGCCTCCGTGCGGTGTCTCAATGGCAAGTCCATTGTGACCAACTAGGCCGCGCGGACCCGAACGCCCCTATGCCCTTTGATCCCACTTACAACCCGTATGATTTTGAGCATCCTAGAAGCCAACCTTTAATTGACTATGACCACAATGAAGTGTTAAGGAGAGCGGAGGAATTTGAGCATTTCGAGCGATTAAGACAACAACAACAACAACAACAACAACAACAACAAGAGCAAAACGATTGGAATAGGCTGGAAAATTATGAGGATTATCCCAACCCGGACCAATTCGAAAGCTCATATTACGGAGGGTATAATTGGTGGTAACTCTTATTGTTGTGCTCTCGTTCCCTTTATTTGTGGTTTAGTTAAAACTTTTGGTTCGTTGAATTGTGAAACTTTTATTTGAATATTTGGTATGTAATAATCATGGGCGGATGGTTTGGGAGTTTTTGAAAAATTTGTTGATGGTCATGATGATTCGTTTGGGTGATGGAAATAATTTAATTTGTGTTTGATTATTGGTAATGCTGTTAGGAATTCGAATCAGGAGGGTATGTATTTCCCGGATGAAACAATTATATTTGAATTTGGCATGTAATAATTCAGCAATAATTAGGTTTGTGATGTTTATATTCATTGTTGATTTTGTGTTTGATGTTGATAGATGTGTTGATTCGTTGAATTATGCACGTGTGATGTTGATCATTATAATCTTATGCTTGTTTATTAGAGCACAGAGACTATCTTTCGTTTGTGATCTTGTTTATTGATTAGTTTGGTTGAGTATATCATTATGTTGATGGATGTTTGTATGACTTTGTTGATATCTTTGGAGCATTATGAATTTATTGTGGGCGCGCATACTCCCCCTAGTATGGCCCCATAAATTTTGTACCTTGTGAGTATACTTGTCACGACCCTACTTTTTCCGTTATCTTTTACCGTTTATTATTTAACGTCCATTAATTGTTATTCGTGACACGTCATTTCTATGACCTATATTATTTTTTTTAAATAATATGCTAATTATTATGTGTTATATGAATATTTGTATTCGTATTTAAAAACGTGCGTTTCTACGTGTCGTGGATTTCTATGGCGAATCATTTCGGTTTTCAAACCAACGGTCAGATTTTTGAGATTTTTGAATCCCAGTTATTTTAAATATGATATTTTTATGTCATATGAATATATATAGTGTTTATAGATTTTATTTGTCGCGTGTACGTTATCTTTCCGAATATTTAATCGTGTAGCGGTGTTTTCGCGTTTCGGGCTTCGTTCAGGCGTTCGGGCTAAAAGAAATTTATCAATTATCAAAGATGGCCCACTAAGGGGCCCACCCTGAAATGTCCCGTTCTTATTGATTAAAAACGTTCCATATTAATTGATTTCGTTGCGAGGTTTTGACCTCTATATGAGACATTTTTCAAAGACTGCATTCATTTTTAAAACAAACCATAACCTTTATTTCATAAATAAAGGTTTAAAAAGCTTTACGTAGATTATCAAATAATGATAATCTAAAATATCCTGTTTACACACGACCATTACATAATGGTTTACAATACAAATATGTTACATCGAAATCAGTTTCTTGAATGCAGTTTTTACACAATATCATACAAACATGGACTCCAAATCTTGTCCTTATTTTAGTATGCAACAGCGGAAGCTCTTAATATTCACCTGAGAATAAACATGCTTTAAACGTCAACAAAAATGTTGGTGAGTTATAGGTTTAACCTATATATATCAAATCGTAACAATAGACCACAAGATTTCATATTTCAATACACATCCCATACATAGAGATAAAAATCATTCATATGGTGAACACCTGGTAACCGACAATAACAAGATGCATATATAAGAATATCCCCATCATTCCGGGACACCCTTCGGATATGATATAAATTTCGAAGTACTAAAGCATCCGGTACTTTGGATGGGGTTTGTTAGGCCCAATAGATCTATCTTTAGGATTCGCGTCAATTAGGGTGTCTGTTCCCTAATTCTTAGATTACCAGACTTAATAAAAAGGGGCATATTCGATTTCAATAATTCAACCATAGAATGTAGTTTCACGTACTTGTGTCTATTTTGTAAATCATTTATAAAACCTGCATGTATTCTCATCCCAAAAATATTAGATTTTAAAAGTGGGACTATAACTCACTTTCACAGATTTACTTCGTCGGGAAGTAAGACTTGGCCACTGTTGATTCACGAACCTATAACAATATATACATATATATTAAAGTATGTTCAAAATATATTTACAACACTTTTAATATATTTTGATGTTTTAAGTTTATTAAGTCATCTGTCCTCGTTAGTAACCTATAACTAGTTGTCCACAGTTAGATGTACATAAATAAATCGATAAATATTATCTTGAATCAATCCACGACCCAGTGTATACGTATCTCAGTATTGATCACAACTCAAACTATATATATTTTGGAATCAACCTCAACCCTGTATAGCTAACTCCAACATTCACATATAGAGTGTCTATGGTTGTTCCGAAATATATATAGATGTGTCGACATGATAGGTCGAAACATTGTATACGTGTCTATGGTATCTCAAGATTACATAATATACAATACAAGTTGATTAAGTTATGGTTGGAATAGATTTGTTACCAATTTTCACGTAGCTAAAATGAGAAAAATTATCCAATCTTGTTTTACCCATAACTTCTTCATTTTAAATCCGTTTTGAGTGAATCAAATTGCTATGATTTCATATTGAACTCTATTTTATGAATATAAACAGAAAAAGTATAGGTTTATAGTCAGAAAAATAAGTTACAAGTCGTTTTTGTAAAGGTAGTCATTTCAGTCGAAAGAACGACGTCTAGATGACCATTTTAGAAAACATACTTCCACTTTGAGTTTAACCATAATTTTTGGATATAGTTTCATGTTCATAATAAAAATCATTTTCTCAGAATAACAACTTTTAAATCAAAGTTTATCATAGTTTTTAATTAACTAACCCAAAACAGCCCGCGGTGTTACTACGACGGCGTAAATCCGGTTTTACGGTGTTTTTCGTGTTTCCAGGTTTTAAATCATTAAGTTAGCATATCATATAGATATAGAACATGTGTTTAGTTGATTTTAAAAGTCAAGTTAGAAGGATTAACTTTTGTTTGCGAACAAGTTTAGAATTAACTAAACTATGTTCTAGTGATTACAAGTTTAAACCTTCGAATAAGATAGCTTTATATGTATGAATCGAATGATGTTATGAACATCATTACTACCTTAATTTCCTTGGATAAACCTACTGGAAAATAGAAAAATGGATCTAGCTTCAATGGATCCTTGGATGGCTCGAAGTTCTTGAAGCAGAATCATGACACGAAAACAAGTTCAAGTAAGATCATCACTTGAAATAAGATTGTTATAGTTATAGAAATTGAACCAAAGTTTGAATATGATTATTACCTTGTATTAGAATGATAACCTACTGTAAGAAACAAAGATTTCTTGAGGTTGGATGATCACCTTACAAGATTGGAAGTGAGCTAGCAAACTTGAAAGTATTCTTGATTTTATGAAACTAGAACTTTTGGAATTTATGAAGAACACTTAGAACTTGAAGATAGAACTTGAGAGAGATCAATTAGATGAAGAAAATTGAAGAATGAAAGTGTTTGTAGGTGTTTTTGGTCGTTGGTGTATGGATTAGATATAAAGGATATGTAATTTTGTTTTCATGTAAATAAGTCATGAATGATTACTCATATTTTTGTAATTTTATGAGATATTTCATGCTAGTTGCCAAATGATGGTTCCCACATGTGTTAGGTGACTCACATGGGCTGCTAAGAGCTGATCATTGGAGTGTATATACCAATAGTACATACATCTAAAAGCTGTGTATTGTACGAGTACGAATACGGGTGCATACGAGTAGAATTGTTAATGAAACTGAACGAGGATGTAATTTTAAGCATTTTTGTTAAGTAGAAGTATTTTGATAAGTGTATTTAAGTCTTTCAAAAGTGTATAAATACATATTAAAACACTACATGTATATACATTTTAACTGAGTCGTTAAGTCATCGTTAGTCGTTACATGTAAGTGTTGTTTTGAAACCTTTAGGTTAACGATCTTGTTAAATGTTGTTAACTCAATGTTTATAATATCAAATGAGATTTTAAATTATTATATTATCATGATATTATCATGTATGAAGATCTCTTAATATGATATATATACATTAAATGTCTTTACAACGATAATCGTTACATATATGTCTCGTTTAAAAATCATTAAGTTAGTAGTCTTCTTTTTACATATGTAGTTCATTGTTAATATACTTTATGATATGTTTTCTTATCATAGTATCATGTTAACTATATATATATATCCATATATGTCATCATATAGTTTTTACAAGTTTTAACGTTCGTGAATCACCGATCAACTTGGGTGGTCAATTGTCTATATGAAACATATTTCAATTAATCAAGTCTTAACAAGTTTGATTGCTTAACATGTTGGAAACATTTAATCATGTAAATATCAATCTCAATTAATATATATAAACATGGAAAAGTTCGGGTCACTACAGTACCTACCCGTTAAATAAATTTCGTCCCGAAATTTTAAGCTGTTGAAGGTGTTGACGAATCTTCTGGAAATAGATGCGGGTATTTCTTCTTCATCTGATCTTCACGCTCCCAGGTGAACTCGGGTCCTCTACGAGAATTCCATCGAACCTTAACAATTGGTATCTTGTTTTGCTTAAGTCTTTTAACCTCACGATCCATTATTTCGACGGGTTCTTCGATGAATTGAAGTTTTTCGTTGATTTGGATTTCATCTAACGGAATAGTGAGATCTTCTTTAGCAAAACATTTCTTTAAATTCGAGATGTGGAAAGTGTTATGTACAGCCGCGAGTTGTTGAGGTAACTCTAGTCGGTAAGCTACTGGTCCGACACGATCAATAATCTTGAATGGTCCAATATACCTTGGATTTAATTTCCCTCGTTTACCAAATCGAACAACGCCTTTCCAAGGTGCAACTTTAAGCATGACCATCTCTCCAATTTCAAATTCTATATCTTTTCTTTTAATGTCAGCGTAGCTCTTTTGTCGATTTTGGGCGGTTTTCAACCGTTGTTGAATTTGGATGATCTTCTCGGTAGTTTCTTGTATAATCTCCGGACCCGTAATCTGTCTATCCCCCACTTCACTCCAACAAATCGGAGACCTGCACTTTCTACCATAAAGTGCTTCAAACGGCGCCATCTCAATGCTTGAATGGTAGCTGTTGTTGTAGGAAAATTCTGCTAACGGTAGATGTCGATCCCAACTGTTTCCGAAATCAATAACACATGCTCGTAGCATGTCTTCAAGCGTTTGTATCGTCCTTTCGCTCTGCCCATCAGTTTGTGGATGATAGGCAGTACTCATGTCTAGACGAGTTCCTAATGCTTGCTGTAATGTCTGCCAGAATCTTGAAATAAATCTGCCATCCCTATCAGAGATAATAGAGATTGGTATTCCATGTCTGGAGATGACTTCCTTCAAATACAGTCGTGCTAACTTCTCCATCTTGTCATCTTCTCTTATTGGTAGGAAGTGTGCTGATTTGGTGAGACGATCAACTATTACCCAAATAGTATCAAAACCACTTGCAGTCCTTGGCAATTTAGTGATGAAATCCATGGTAATGTTTTCCCATTTCCATTCCGGGATTTCGGGTTGTTGAAGTAGACCTGATGGTTTCTGATGCTCAGCTTTGACCTTAGAACACGTCAAACATTCTCCTACGTATTTAGCAACATCGGCTTTCATACCCGGCCACCAAAAATGTTTCTTGAGATCCTTGTACATCTTCCCCGTTCCAGGATGTATTGAGTATCTGGTTTTATGAGCTTCTCTAAGTACCATTTCTCTCATATCTCCAAATTTTGGTACCCAAATCCTTTCAGCCCTATACCGGGTTCCGTCTTCCCGAATATTAAGATGCTTCTCCGATCCTTTGGGTATTTCATCCTTTAAATTTCCCTCTTTTAAAACTCCTTGTTGCGCCTCCTTTATTTGAGTAGTAATGTTATTATGAATCATTATATTCATAGATTTTACTCGAATGGGTTCTCTGTCCTTCCTGCTCAAGGCATCGGCTACCACATTTGCCTTCCCCGGGTGGTAACGAATCTCAAAGTCGTAATCATTCAATAATTCAATCCACCTACGCTGCCTCATATTCAGTTGTTTCTGATTAAATATGTGTTGAAGACTTTTGTGGTCGGTATATATAATACTTTTGACCCCATATAAGTAGTGCCTCCAAGTCTTTAATGCAAAAACAACCGCGCCTAATTCCAAATCATGCGTCGTATAATTTTGTTCGTGAATCTTCAATTGTCTAGACGCATAAGCAATCACCTTCGTTCTTTGCATTAATACACAACCGAGACCTTGCTTTGATGCATCACAATAAATCACAAAATCATCATTCCCTTCAGGCAATGACAATATAGGTGCCGTAGTTAGCTTTTTCTTCAATAACTGAAAAGCTTTCTCTTGTTCATCATTCCATTCAAATTTCTTCCCTTTATGCGTTAATGCAGTCAAGGGTTTTGCTATTCTGGAAAAGTCTTGGATGAACCTTCTGTAGTAACCAGCTAGTCCTAAAAACTGGCGTATGTGTTTCGGAGTTTTCGGGGTTTCCCACTTTTCAACAGTTTCTATCTTTGCCGGATCCACCTTAATACCTTCTTTGTTCACTATGTGACCTAGGAATTGAACTTCTTCCAACCAAAATGCACACTTTGAAAACTTAGCGTACAATTCTTCCTTCCTCAATACTTCTAACACCTTTCTCAAATGTTCACCGTGTTCTTGGTCATTCTTTGAGTAAATAAGTATGTCATCAATGAAAACAATGACAAACTTGTCAAGGTATGGTCCACACACTCGGTTCATAAGGTCCATGAACACAGCTGGTGCATTAGTTAAACCAAACGGCATGACCATAAACTCGTAATGACCATAACGTGTTCTGAAAGCAGTCTTTGGAATATCATCTTCTTTCACCCGCATTTGATAATACCCGGAACGTAAGTCAATCTTTGAATAAACAGACGAGCCTTGTAGTTGATCAAATAAGTCGTCGATTCTCGGTAGTGGGTAGCGGTTCTTGATGGTAAGTTTGTTCAACTCTCGGTAGTCGATACACAACCTGAATGTACCATCTTTCTTCTTGACAAACAAAACAGGAGCTCCCCACGGTGATGTGCTTGGTCGAATGAAACCACGCTCTAAAAGTTCTTGTAATTGGCTTTGCAGTTCTTTCATCTCACTGGGTGCGAGTCTGTAAGGAGCACGAGCTATTGGTGCAGCTCCTGGTACAAGATCTATTTGAAATTCAACGGATCGATGTGGGGGTAATCCCGGTAATTCTTTCGGAAATACATCGGGAAATTCTTTTGCAATGGGAACATCATTGATGCTCTTTTCTTCAGTTTGTACTTTCTCGACGTGTGCTAGAACAGCATAGCAACCTTTTCTTATTAGTTTTTGTGCCTTCAAATTACTAATAAGATGTAGCTTCGTGTTGCCCTTTTCTCCGTACACCATTAAGGGTTTTCCTTTTTCTCGTATAATGCGAATTGCATTTTTGTAACAAACGATCTCCGCTTTCACTTCTTTCAACCAGTCCATACCGATTATCACATCAAAACTCCCTAACTCTACTGGTATCAAATCAATCTTAAATGTTTCGCTAACCAGTTTAATTTCTCGATTCCGACATATATTATCTGCTGAAATTAATTTACCATTTGCTAATTCGAGTAAAAATTTACTATCCAAAGGCGTCAATGGACAACTTAATTTAGCACAAAAATCTCTACTCATATAGCTTCTATCCGCACCCGAATCAAATAAAACGTAAGCAGATTTATTGTCAATAAGAAACGTACCCGTAACAAGCTCCGGGTCTTCCTGTGCCTCTACCGCATTAATATTGAAAACTCTTCCACGGCCTTGTCCATTCGTGTTCTCCTGGTTCGGGCAATTTCTAATAATGTGGCCTGGTTTTCCACATTTATAACAAACTACATTGGCATAACTTGCTCCGACACTACTTGCTCCGCCATTACTCATTCCGACACCATTTGTTCCTTTCGTTCTATTAACCCCTGGTCCGTAGACCTCACACTTCGCCGCACTATGACCATTTCTTTTACACTTGTTGCAAAATTTGGTGCAGAACCCCGAGTGATTCTTTTCACACCTTTGGCATAGCTGCTTCTGATTGTTGTTGTTGTTGCGGTTATTATTGTTGTTGGGATGATTGTTGTAGTTGCTGTTGTTGTTGTTGTTGTTGTTGTTGGGCCGTTTGTTGTAGTTGCGATTGATGTTGCGATTGTTGGGATAATTGTTGCGATTATTGTTGTAATTGCTGTTGTTGTTGTATTGGTGATTCTTATCACCGTTTTCCTCCCACTTTCTTTTGACTTGCTTCACATTGGCCTCTTCAGCAGTCTGTTCTTTAATTCTTTCTTCAATCTGGTTCACTAGTTTGTGAGCCATTCTACATGCCTGTTGTATGGAGGCGGGCTCGTGTGAACTTATATCTTCTTGGATTCTTTCCGGTAATCCTTTCACAAACGCGTCGATCTTCTCTTCCTCATCTTCGAATGCTCCCGGACACAATAGGCACAATTCTGTGAATCGTCTTTCGTACGTGGTAATATCAAATCCTTGGGTTCGTAACCCTCTAAGTTCTGTCTTGAGCTTATTGACCTCGGTTCTGGGACGGTACTTCTCGTTCATCAAGTGCTTGAATGCTGACCACGGTAGTGCGTACGCATCATCTTGTCCCCTTGCTCTAGATAGGTATTCCACCATGTTAACGCAGAACCTGTGAAGGTATGCGTAGCGTACTTCACTTTGTCCTCTTCAGTACACTTACTTATGGCAAACACCGATTCAACCTTCTCGGTCCACCGTTTTAATCCGATCGGTCCTTCAGTTCCATCAAATTCCAAAGGTTTGCAGGCAGTGAATTCTTTGTAGGTGCATCCTACACGATTTCTTGTACTGCTAGATCCAAGGTTATTGTTGGTATGTAGCGCAGCCTGTACTGCGGCTATATTTGAAGCTAGAAAAGTACGGAATTCCTCTTCATTCATATTCACGGTGTGTCGAGTAGTCGGTGCCATTTCCTTCAAAATAGTTAAATGGAACAAGTTAATCATACAGAATATTAAGAGTAGTTAATAGTATTTTGTAGCATAATATGAACTCATTTATAAAAGCTTTTTCTTCATATTAGCGTTTTATAAGTTTAAATTCGGGTAGTACCTACCCGTTAAGTTCATACTTAGTAGCTAATATACAATTCAACTACTACAATTCTATATGAAAAACTGATTGTAATAATATTTCGCGTTCAAACTTTTATACAATATTTTACAAACTTACAATACCGCTTATTTTACATAAAGCATGAAATATAGCACACAATAACTTTGATACAAGATAGTTGTGAAGACAATTCTAGCTAGTACACAAGTCGTTCGGCAAAGGCAATAAAGACACGTAATTCATACGTCCAGAAACAAGTCATGCATTCTGGTTTTACTAGGACTACTTCCCATCCTTGGTCTTGTGCAACATAACCGTTATGGCCGTTGATAAGACAGCTTGTTGTAACATCATCAAAGGGACGAGGGTTACGTAATGTCCAACAGTCCCGTAATAATCTAAAAACCTCATTTCTTACCCCAATTACCGACTCCGTCACTTGTGGAAACGTTTTGTTTAATAGTTGTAGCCCGATGTTCTTGTTCTCACTTTGGTGAGAAGCGAACATTACTAATCCGTAAGCATAACATGCTTCTTTATGTTGCATGTTAGCCGCTTTTTCTAAATCACGAAGTCCAATATTCGGATATATTGAGTCAAAATAATTTCTTAACCCGTTGCGTAAAATAGCATTTGGGTTCCCCGCAATATATGCGTCAAAGTAAACACATCGTAACTTATGGGTTTCCCAATGTGATATCCCCCATCTTTCAAACGAAAGTCTCTTATAAACCAAGACATTCTTGGAACGTTCTTCGAATGTCTTACAAACTGATCTCGCCTTAAATAGTTATGCCGAAGAATTCTGGCCGACTCTAGACAAGATTTCATCAATCATGTCTCCGGGTAGGTCTCTTAAAATATTGGGTTGTCTATCCATTTCGTGTTTTTAAACTGTAAAATAGACAAGAGTTAGTTTCATAAAAAAATACTTATTAATACAAGCAATTTTTACATATATCATAAAGCATAAGAACACTATATTACATATATTACACCACACGAATACAACTATCTTATTCCGACTCGCTCGTTTCTTCTTCTTCAGTTTTGGTTCGTTTTGCCAAGTTTCTAGGGATATATGATGTTCCCCTAATACGAGCCGTCGTTGTCCACATTGGTTTAGAAAAACCTGGTGGTTTAGAGGTTCCCGGGTCATTGTTACAACTTAAGGACTTCGGGGGTTGACGATACATATAAAGTTCATCGGGGTTGGAATTAGATTTCTCTATTTTTATGCCCTTTCCCTTATTATTTTCTTTTGCCTTTTTAAATTCAGTTGGGGTAATTTCTATAACATCATCGGAATTCTCGTCGGAATCCGATTCATCGGAGAATTGGTAATCCTCCCAATATTTTGCTTCCTTGGCGGAAACACCATTGACCATAATTAACTTTGGTCGGTTGGTTGAGGATTTTCTTTTACTTAACCGTTTTATTATTTCCCCCACCGGTTCTATTTCTTCATCCGGTTCCGATTCTTCTTCCGGTTCCGATTCTTCTTCCGGTTCCGACTCTTCTTCCGGTTCCTCTTCGGGAACTTGTGAATCAGTCCACAAATCATTCCAATTTACATTTGACTCTTCATTATTATTAGGTGAGTCAATGGGACTTGTTCTAGAGGTAGACATCTATCACATAATATCAAACACGTTAAGAGATTAATATATCACATAATATTCATATGTTAAAAATATATAGTTTCCAACAAAAATGTTAAGCAATCATTTTTAAAGAAAACACGGTCGAAGTCCAGACTCACTAATGCATCCTAACAAACTCGATAAGACACACTAATGCAAATTTTCTGGTTCTCTAAGACCAACGCTCTGATACCAACTGAAATGTCCCGTTCTTATTGATTAAAAACGTTCCATATTAATTGATTTCGTTGCGAGGTTTTGACCTCTATATGAGACATTTTTCAAAGACTGCATTCATTTTTAAAACAAACCATAACCTTTATTTCATAAATAAAGGTTTAAAAAGCTTTACGTAGATTATCAAATAATGATAATCTAAAATATCCTGTTTACACACGACCATTACATAATGGTTTACAATACAAATATGTTACATCGAAATCAGTTTCTTGAATGCAGTTTTTACACAATATCATACAAACATGGACTCCAAATCTTGTCCTTATTTTAGTATGCAACAGCGGAAGCTCTTAATATTCACCTGAGAATAAACATGCTTTAAACGTCAACAAAAATGTTGGTGAGTTATAGGTTTAACCTATATATATCAAATCGTAACAATAGACCACAAGATTTCATATTTCAATACACATCCCATACATAGAGATAAAAATCATTCATATGGTGAACACCTGGTAACCGACAATAACAAGATGCATATATAAGAATATCCCCATCATTCCGGGACACCCTTCGGATATGATATAAATTTCGAAGTACTAAAGCATCCGGTACTTTGGATGGGGTTTGTTAGGCCCAATAGATCTATCTTTAGGATTCGCGTCAATTAGGGTGTCTGTTCCCTAATTCTTAGATTACCAGACTTAATAAAAAGGGGCATATTCGATTTCGATAATTCAACCATAGAATGTAGTTTCACGTACTTGTGTCTATTTTGTAAATCATTTATAAAACCTGCATGTATTCTCATCCCAAAAATATTAGATTTTAAAAGTGGGACTATAACTCACTTTCACAGATTTACTTCGTCGGGAAGTAAGACTTGGCCACTGTTGATTCACGAACCTATAACAATATATACATATATATTAAAGTATGTTCAAAATATATTTACAACACTTTTAATATATTTTGATGTTTTAAGTTTATTAAGTCAGCTGTCCTCGTTAGTAACCTATAACTAGTTGTCCACAGTTAGATGTACAGAAATAAATCGATAAATATTATCTTGAATCAATCCACGACCCAGTGTATACGTATCTCAGTATTGATCACAACTCAAACTATATATATTTTGGAATCAACCTCAACCCTGTATAGCTAACTCCAACATTCACATATAGAGTGTCTATGGTTGTTCCGAAATATATATAGATGTGTCGACATGATAGGTCGAAACATTGTATACGTGTCTATGGTATCTCAAGATTACATAATATACAATACAAGTTGATTAAGTTATGGTTGGAATAGATTTGTTACCAATTTTCACGTAGCTAAAATGAGAAAAATTATCCAATCTTGTTTTACCCATAACTTCTTCATTTTAAATCCGTTTTGAGTGAATCAAATTGCTATGATTTCATATTGAACTCTATTTTATGAATCTAAACAGAAAAAGTATAGGTTTATAGTCGGAAAAATAAGTTACAAGTCGTTTTTGTAAAGGTAGTCATTTCAGTCGAAAGAACGACGTCTAGATGACCATTTTAGAAAACATACTTCCACTTTGAGTTTAACCATAATTTTTGGATATAGTTTCATGTTCATAATAAAAATCATTTTCTCAGAATAACAACTTTTAAATCAAAGTTTATCATAGTTTTTAATTAACTAACCCAAAACAGCCCGCGGTGTTACTACGACGGCGTAAATCCGGTTTTACGGTGTTTTTCGTGTTTCCAGGTTTTAAATCATTAAGTTAGCATATCATATAGATATAGAACATGTGTTTAGTTGATTTTAAAAGTCAAGTTAGAAGGATTAACTTTTGTTTGCGAACAAGTTTAGAATTAACTAAACTATGTTCTAGTGATTACAAGTTTAAACCTTCGAATAAGATAGCTTTATATGTATGAATCGAATGATGTTATGAACATCATTACTACCTTAATTTCCTTGGATAAACCTACTGGAAAAGAGAAAAATGGATCTAGCTTCAATGGATCCTTGGATGGCTCGAAGTTCTTGAAGCAGAATCATGACACGAAAACAAGTTCAAGTAAGATCATCACTTGAAATAAGATTGTTATAGTTATAGAAATTGAACCAAAGTTTGAATATGATTATTACCTTGTATTAGAATGATAACATACTTTAAGAAACAAAGATTTCTTGAGGTTGGATGATCACCTTACAAGATTGGAAGTGAGCTAGCAAACTTGAAAGTATTCTTGATTTTATGAAACTAGAACTTTTGGAATTTATGAAGAACACTTAGAACTTGAAGATAGAACTTGAGAGAGATCAATTAGATGAATAAAATTGAAGAATGAAAGTGTTTGTAGGTGTTTTTGGTCATTGGTGTATGGATTAGATATAAAGGATATGTAATTTTGTTTTCATGTAAATAAGTCATGAATGATTACTCATATTTTTGTAATTTTATGAGATATTTCATGCTAGTTGCCAAATGATGGTTCCCACATGTGTTAGGTGACTCACATGGGCTGCTAAGAGCTGATCATTGGAGTGTATATACCAATAGTACATACATCTAAAAGCTGTGTATTGTACGAGTATGAATACGGGTGCATACGAGTAGAATTGTTAATGAAACTGAACGAGGATGTAATTTTAAGAATTTTTGTTAAGTAGAAGTATTTTGATAAGTGTATTTAAGTCTTTCAAAAGTGTATAAATACATATTAAAACACTACATGTATATACATTTTAACTGAGTCGTTAAGTCATCGTTAGTCGTTACATGTAAGTGTTGTTTTGAAACCTTTAGGTTAACGATCTTGTTAAATGTTGTTAACCCAATGTTTATAATATCAAATGAGATTTTAAATTATTATATTATCATGATATTATCATGTATGAATATCTCTTAATATGATATATATATATACATTAAATGTCTTTACAACGATAATCGTTACATATATGTCTCGTTTAAAAATCATTAAGTTAGTAGTCTTGTTTTTACATATGTAGTTCATTGTTAATATACTTTATGATATGTTTTCTTATCATAGTATCATGTTAACTATATATATATATATCCATATATGTCATCATATAGTTTTTACAAGTTTTAACGTTCGTGAATCACCGATCAACTTGGGTGGTCAATTGTCTATATGAAACATATTTCAATTAATCAAGTCTTAACAAGTTTGATTGCTTAACATGTTGTAAACATTTAATCATGTAAATATCAATATCAATTAATATATATAAACATGGAAAAGTTCGGGTCACTACACACCCCCATGCCAATCGGCTGAACACTCCAAGGGGAGGGAGTGTTAGGCTCATTTTCTCATTTTTTGATTTTTATCATTTCATTAAACACTTTCTCAAAACCCTTATTTTCTTCCTAACTTTTCTTCCTTTCTTTTTCCTTCTTTGAGCCGTCGCCTACCACCATCACTTTCATCATCATCTTCATCAATCAAGAACACATTTCAAGAAGCATTCATTATTTTCGGATTCACCGCATCATCCTCTACGCGTCTATACTAATCTTTTCTTGATTAGGGTATAAACCCTAACCCTAGATTTTTCATTTTTATTCATTTTTACTATTTTTGATGTTATTATGATTGTATAGTACTTGTGTATTGTTGTATTGATGATTGTATGCGTAGAAATACTCGTTTATGTATGTTTTCGGCTTGATTTAATTGGGACAGTGGACTTTTTGATGAAATCAGTAAACTTAACAAAGTTTTTTGATAAAATAAAGTGTTTAGATGAGTTCCTCTCATCAAGACAATAATTTTGGACTTTGAATTCATGTTATTTCGAGTTTCGGATCAAAAGTTATGCTTGATTTAGTGTTTTAATGAGATTAAAATGTAAAAACGAATATGATCAGTTGGGGTTCGACTTTGTGATCATTTTTGGAGGCTCTAGGGTGTACTAGTGGGTTAGAATTGATGATTGGATGAACATTTATAACACCCTTAAACTCTTGCTAGAAAACGACAATTTTTTTTATAAAAGGGCCCGCCACCAGACCCAGGCCTATGCCGCGGGGCGGCTAGTCTGGGCGCGACGCGGCCTAACATTGATCTGCAGGTCAGTTTTGCAATTCTCCTGTCACCAGAGTACGCCTAATGGCGCGGCGCGGTGAAGTGTGTCGCGGCGCGGCCCAGTGCTGTCGCTGGTACTAAACTTTAACTTGTCTCAATTTCATAAATTTCACCATTTTACCCCCATAATACATTCAGGAACTTAACTTTTAACACTTCCATTCATCATTAAGAAATACAAATAATGCTTGGTCGTGCACAACCCATTGCACAATTTAAACATGTCTTTTTGACCCAAAATACCGAATTAGCACTTAATTCCAAAACGTAAATTAAACATCTTTTATCTTAATACACTTTTGACCTTTGGCGTTAATAAGAGACTATCATAAAACTAGGTTCAATTAAGAGACTTGCATACCACTTGCTAAGTGTCGAATGCTCCTCTAAAACCTTGTAGTCCCATACTTTCTCGATGCATAAGAACCTATCAAACATTAACAACATACGGGGTAAGCAATACGCTTAGTGAGTTAATGGTAAGTAAATGTCTTAAACTTAAAACATAAACACAAATATAACGTAACCATAACCTTCCAACCCGAAGGTTGATTTCATGTTTTGGACTTGATCATCTCGCGTCATAGGCATACATCTAATCTTAACATATAACATGGACATAGTCCAAACTTAACACAACATCATGGATATAAATCCAAGCTTACACATAACATGGACCTCGTCCAAGCTTACCCTTAACATGGACCTCGTCCAAGCTTACACTTAACATGGACCTCGTCCAAGCTTACACTTAACATGGATATCAATCCAAGCTTATCACGTGACATGAACATAGACATAAAGTCTAAGCTTTACACCTTGACATAGACACAAAGTCTAAGCTTTTCGCCTTACCATAGACATGAAGTCTAAGCTTTTCACCTTGACATAGATGTAAAGTATAATCTTTTACCTAATGAACTTAATCGACACCCTCTTGCACGGATGCAATCCGGGAGCATTAAGTCACTCATATCATCATATCTCGTATTCATACCACCACAAGTACACTTCCATAGTTAAGTTCAAAAATGTAGAAAAATTCATAAACATCTCTTTTACATAACTTGTGTTCTTGAATCCCGCGATTACCCTTGACCCGCCCATATTACCCTCATATAACTCACCTTGATTTAGAGCACTCCCTTGATTGGTTGAAGTTCCTTTGCTTTGACTAGCACCTATATAAGAGCTAATCTCATTATTTACACAATCGATCTAACATAAAGCATTCAAACAAATTAACCTCATAAGCATAAACTTTCACTTTCATTCATTTAACACTTGAGGCTTAATCTTGCTTAACCCTCTTTTTATCACTTCACATGAACATTTATAATATTCAAAATTCTTAAATATCATTAAACTTAGTTTTACATTTTCCATTTCAACAAATAGTGCCATACTTACAACTTTTTCAATATAAAATTTCCCAAGTTCAATTAAGACATGTTCTCAAATCATCAACCTCCTTCTAAATTTAGAGGTGAACCTTAAACATTGTCATTTCTTGAAAATATCTCTTATTGACTTTCACTTCTTAGCAACAAACACTAACTAGCAATTCCATCATCTCAAAATAAATCTTTCACACAATTTCATCAAAGTCATATATTTACTTTCATTGAGGCATTTCATCAAACACTTAGTGTGCAAAAACTTGTTATGACTACTAGCACATCAAAACACCTATCTTTCTCACCATGCTTATTCTTATCAATGTATATGCATAGAATATAAACCTTATCATCATACAAATTCATTTTTATGCATAACATAATCAAAAACTCACTTTAAATCAACACCCATTTCATTTATTTTCAAGAATTAGCTTTAACTTGTACCATTTTAATCAAATCCGAATTTGCTCAAACATCAAGCATAAACTTACTTCATAAACATGTAATAAGAGTAATCTAAGCATAAGCATTCATTAACTCATAGTGTAAGGTCCATACCTTGATTTTAGAGTTAAAAACCCTAACTTTTGCTATAAATTGAAGAAAGTAATGCAACAACTTGGTGCCATTGAAGAATAGGGATGACTAGAGATTAAATTAGAGTATTGCATGTATTCTAGGGCTTGAATTCTCCTCCTTTTTTCTCCTTGGCCGATTTCCACACACACACACACAGAGACTTGACATGTTTCTTGTCTTATGAAGATGAATGGAGAATGTTCTAAGATTTTAAATCATAAGTATTGCTCATTTTTCACCACTTAACACTTTTAGCCCCTCTCCACCCTAACATAGTATAGGTGGTCCTTAATACTAACTAACCACCTCATTTCATATTTTGCATGATTAGTCCTTTTTAGCAAAACACATAACTTGAAATTTTGGGATGTTACAACATTCATGTTCGGGTCATCGAAATCCGAGCCACGGATCACCCGGAATGGCTAAAACAAGATTTTTAGCGGATTAATGTTCTAAGTTGGTTCATGGCTGTAGGTCATGACTTGGGAACTGACTTTAAGGTGTTCTTGAGTACACTAAGGTGTCGATTGGTTTGGTTAGAGGAGGATATATATAAAATTCGTCGAAAACCGACACCCGGGGCTCAAGTTATGACCCGACGAACGTTTAATTAAACTTATGGTTATAAAATTGAACCTTAGGTTATAAATAATGTTTGGCATTATAATTAAATTACTTATGATATAAATGTAATTAAATTTAATTAAGACTTATGATATATATTTATTATATCATTTAATAATTACTTATGATTTAATTATTCATTTAATTAAATTTATGATTAATAATACATTTTATTATTAATGAAAATACTTATGATAAGTATTAAACTTATGTTATGAGATTATTATATCAATACTTATAATAAATATTAATTATTTATTTATTTATTATAAGGCTTAATTATTATTTAATTATAATTTAATTATTAAATACTTATGGTTTAATAATTATAATTAAAACTTATGATATGATTAATAATTCATTATTAATTAATAATACTTACGATATGATTAAAAATTTCTTATTAATTAATAATATTTATATTATGATTAATATTTAATTAATTAAATTAATATTTAATTAATTAATTAAACACTTATGTTATATTAATTATATCGTTTAAACTTATGTTAACTTTATAATTCAATTTAATTTAATTAAACTTATGATATGACATGATTATACATGTATGACTTTAAATAACATTATAACTTATGTTATTAATATAATTTACACTTTAATTTCAATGTTGACTAAGTTTGACCAAGGTTGACTTTTGAGTTGACTTTCGGTTAACTTTGACTATCAGTTGAATTTTGTTGACTTTTCTAATTAAGGAGACTTTCCAAAAATAGGAAACTTTACAAAAATAGAAACTTTCCAAAAATGAAAACCTGCTAAAAATAGAAACTTTCTAAAAATAGAAAGTACGTGTTATACGCTGTCCTGATCATACCGAAACATATTGGGTGTTGTTCTATGCTTATTTGCAACAAGTACTATAGTTATCATACTAAGACTTGACCTAAGTTAGTTATTTATATCGACCTGCATTATTTATAAGTTGGCGTTGTGATCATTCTTGATCACTTATTCATTTGCGGTTCACGTTTTCGTGTGGTTACTTCGTTTACGTTAAGGTGAGTTATAGTCCCATTTTTCATACTATTTAAAGTATTTTTGGGATGTGATTACATGCATTTTATTTTACGTTTAGACACAAGTGGCAATTAAATTTAAATTATTCATTATGAGTTGAACGAAAATATTTTCTAGTCTGGTAATTGTAATCACTGGTTTCTACCGGTGAACGCGAATCTTATGGATAGATCTATCGTGCTTGACAGCCCCTTTTCGAGCTACTCTCGCTAGCAATTTATAATCAGAATGTATTAGTACTTTGTTATTATTTGAAGATACACTTGTTCAGTGCATATTGTGTTTGGTAAGGGTATGGAAATGGTTAAGTGGTTACCAGGTGACTCATGGATTAATGGAATAGTATTTTATGTTTTCTAACATTTGAAATCTTGTAGTCTAAAGTTTATTCGTTATTTTAAAATCTATAATTCACTCAACATTTTTTTGACAGTTTACTCGCATGTTTTCACAGGTACTTGATTATTTGGGCTTCCGCTGTGATAGAGAGTCTGCATGCATTTTAGCAGATTTTGTAAACATTAAACTTTGCATTCTCTTTTTGGTTTGTTAAACTGTGGGTGTTTGGTTGACAATGTTTTGGTCAACTTTGGATATTTTAATAAGTTGGGTTTGTTTAAACTACTTATTTTGGTAAATTTCCTTTATAGGAAATTATTTCAAATAAAGAATGCAATGTTGTTTAATAAATTCATTTAAAGTTTCGATCAAGCTGTCGGACCAAGTGACAGAGCCGTTAAGGGTACTTGACGGGCCATCACAATACTTCAATTGTAGGGAATGCCATATGAACTTGGATCCTTCTTTTAGCTCAACAAGTGGTACAACGACATGCAAGCGACCTTGGTGACTACATATTACTCGAATGGTAACAACAAAGATCGTTTGATCTTAGTCTGTTTTTACTTTCTTTTCTCTCAACTTTTCAAATTTAAAATGCCCCTCATTTTCACTTATTCTATCGTTTTAATGCAATGAGGGCATTGCGTACACTAAATGTAGGGGGAGAGTTAAAATATCGGGCCATTTTAAACTTTTTCGGGTAAACGTATCACATACATTTCAAAGTTTCAAACTTGCAATGTCGAAAAGTTTTTGGAACAAGTTTTTAACCATTACAATAATTCATATCATAAACACTAAAATGGTTAAAACTTGCAAAATTTTCAAACTTTTTGGAAAAATAAAATCCTTTCCTTGTTTTTCCAAACTTGGAAGTAAAGTCTTCCTTTTATTTCATTCTTGAATTTCACCAAATGAAAGTAAAGTCCTTCACTTTTCATTTGATTTCGTGCGAAAATGATATAATCTGGAGGAAAATCAAACTTATGCACGAAAGTTAAAGTATTTCATGCATGTGCACCAAAACCAAGTGTTTAAAGCATTATGCTTTAACACTTCCGGATGAATCGAGTCCATCCATTTTAGGGAGTCAAGCCTCCCGAATTTCATTTTACTTGGTGTGAGAGACTTCCTAATCTACACCATTTCATATTAAAATGGGTTGTCTCATCATTTCACTATGTTTCAACCGATGTATCATACCGTGGAAAGAGGAGCCATCGACCTTCACCGTGTGCTATCTTCTTGATGAAGATTAATGACTTCGTGCTAGTGATGCTAGACAACACACACCATGGCCAAAAGCTATAGCACCCTTGTTCGATCAATTATGGAAAGGTAGTAACTACTTCTTATCTTTTCTCAACATAAGCATAAAAGCTTGTTATGTGGGAAGTAGATGAGTGAATAAAAGCTTCGAGCTTTGACACTCCTGGGAGAGTCAAGTCCTCCCATTGTCTCATTTTGAAAGTCAAGTCTTCCAAACTTGGAAGTAAAGTCTTCCAAGTTATGTGTGTTCCAAGCTTGGGAGTAAAGTCTCCCAAGTCAAGCTCGATCATTTGAAAGGAATTTAAAGTCTTCCTAGTGCTTTAAAATTTGGAATTAACGGACTCTCTTATTAAGCCACGTGGGGACCTAATTCCATGAACCTCCGTCAATGCTTTCGCCCTACTATGAGAGAAACCATAGAGTTGTGATAGAAAGCTTGATGAGTGCCGGTCATCCCGAGTCCGGGGTGACCAATAAAGGTGGGGTACCCAGTCCCTTACCTTTGTCACACCCACCTTAACCTTATACTTGGAATTGAAGATTATCATTTGGAATTGACGACCATTTTTGGAATTGACGAAAATAGGTGTTTTGGGGGCTTCAAGGTGCAAGAGGGATAACCATTGCGGGTTGAAGAGGTGAGCATTATTTTTGGAAGCGTATTCTTTAAACGATGTATTTCTCGATGAGTGATGATTTGTACGATATTCATGGCCCTTATTCATTTTGGGTGCATTTTACATTTTTTGAGTACACCTTGAGTTTGTTTGAGTAGATTTGTGTTAGATTGTGATCGATTTGTAGATTTGATATGATGGATTAGTTTGATGATTTTATGCCTATCCCGTGAATTGTACATATTTGGTCAAGGTCAAGGATGTCTAGTTCGAGTTTGTAAAGATTTGATACTTATTGATTGGTGTTTGATGGCCTTCTCGTAGATGAAGTTGACTTTGGGCGGGGGGAATGATTGGTTCAGGTAGACTTAGGCTTGAATTATGTTTGTGTTAGTATTTGAGGATTGAAGATTTGAAGCTTGCTTTGAGCTTGTGCTAGTGAAGAGATTGTTTGAGCTTGTTTTGAGCTTGTGTTAGTAGAAGGAGAGGATGATTGTGCTTGGTCCTAAGCAAGTGCAAGTCTTTGGAGAACACTCTAGTCATCAAGTGCATAATCATGGAAGGTATTAATTTGTGCCTAAACTTTTTACGCTTTGGCATTGTTCACTTATTCGTTCTGTATCTCCAAAGCTTGTTTTGTCGATTGTTTGCTTGAGGACAAGCAAAGATTCAAATGTAGGGGGTTTGATATCGCTCCATTTATATATGTTTTATCTCGCGATATCTACCTCACTTGTTCGGCTTTTGACTATCTTGGAGCCTATTTTGTGTGCTATTGAGCTAATTGGTAAATTGGGGGGCTAAGGACTTGATTTGGTGTAAAATTGACCAAATCTTGGGCAAAAGTGGCTAAGAAATTGGAAAGTGCAGAATCAGCTCAAAAAGCGCCGCTCCTCAACTAAGAGCGCCGCTCCTGTGGAGCAAAAGCGCCACACCAACTTAAAAAGCGACGTTCTTATGCACATTTCAACTCCATTCTTCATCAGTGAGCAAAAGCGCCATTCTTAAAGCTAAAAGCGCCGCTCCTAGCCAGCCAAAAGCATCGCTCCTACAACAAAGCGTCGCCCCTGAATTGAGCCAAAAGCGGCGATCCTGATCAAAAGCGCCGCTCCTCACTTAAGCCAAATGCGCCGCTCCTGAATAAAAAGCGGCGCTCATGTCGCTGTTTCAGCCCAAATTTTTAGCACTATAAAAGGAACGAGATTAGGTCATTTTCATATGCATCTTTAGAGAGCAGCTGTCTTAGGTCCGAATTTCACATACAAAACCCTAATTTTATCATCCATTGGTGTTTAAGGGTGGATTCAAGGAAGCTAGCTCAAGATCCATCATTGTTTATCTTAGATCTTCATCTTCTTTACATTTTGGGTTGTAATCTTCACTTTACTTTACATACTTTGCATTAATTACTTGTAATAACTTGAAGATGATGATTATTTATGTTTCTTTGCTTATTATTAGTTTAATCTTAACCATGATTGGCTAAATCTCTTGTGTTTGCTTATCTATGAATCTCTAATGCTAGTGTTTGCCCAAAATTAATTGAATATTGTTGTTTGAATGAATTACATTATCATGTGTTGTTGAGTTAGCTAAAGATCCATTGCTATGAGTTTGTTTTAGGCTTGACTTTGATTACATATGTTGAGTAACTCTCTTAGTGATTTGAGAAGTGAATCAGTGTGTGCTTCAACACCTTAGGTGATCTAGACAACTAGCATAGGAATTGCAAGTGATTGTGTTCTTGATCTAGGTTGGTTTTCAATTGGCCTTTAGTCAACATAGTAGTGCCGATTATCTTAAGTGATTTTGATAGTTGGGGGTTTTAAGTGATTTCAACTCAAGCTCAATCTCAATGACCAAATCATGCTTAACTCGATCTTAGGATACAATGCTTATGTAAATTCGCGGAGTGTTATTTGATTTGAGGTTTAGTAGTGATACTAAACATTTAATAATTCAATAACTAGTGCGATAGCAATTTGGGCAAAACGGGGCAAGCCAAGCATAGAGAGGATTAGATAAGTGAACACTTCTTAGTTAATTTGATTTAAGTCTTAATACTTCATTACTTGTTTCTTGCTACTAGTTTACTTGTTAAGTTTAGGTTTGTTTAATTGCGAAAGTTTTAGTTGTTAGTTAATATCAATCAAAACCCCCCAATCAAACAAACCCTAGGACAATCGATAGTTTCAAATACTCAACTTATACCGCTCTCTTGGGACGAACTTGATAAGAATACTTACATTGAAGTACTATAATAACCGGGTTTTAAGTGCTCGTTAGTTATGTGTGCTTATTTATAATGTTTAAATAATATATAAATTTAGAGGGTAAGATATGTACGTTGCACACAAACACCATCATATATCATCACCCCTTTTTAGTAGGGTTTGAGTTATTTAAAATGGGGAGTGATATGTACACAATCATTTTTGTTATGTACACAACCAATCATGCTTACAGTGGTGTATAGTACAACACTGTAAAACATGATTGGTTGTGTACATAACAAAAATGGTTGTGTACATATCATCACTCATTTAAAAAGGACTCTTATTGTAAATTAGTATTATCGTATTTGTTATTGTTATTACAATTATATTATAATTTAATTATTATTATTATACTATTATTATTATTATTGTTGTTGTTGTTGTTGTTGTTATTATTACTATCGTTATTATTATTTATTTAATTAGAAATTAAAATCAATGAAAATTTGATTAATACCATTTTCATGGTGTTTTTTTACCGAATGGTGGGAGGTCTCTTGAAAACAATCTCTTTATCCATAATAGAAGAACAGGGGACTTTTTCTACTCTTGGAGTGATCACCTATGGGTGGAAAAATGATTTCTCTTTTTCTTATATAAAGGTAGGAGTGTCTACATCTCACATTCTCATACCTCAGACATGTGAGAGTAGGTTCTGTTGTTGTTGGTGGTGTAGAATTATAATTACAGTATTTGGTGTTAAAATTTAAATCTTGTATTTGGTAATAGTTTTAGCGTTGAGCTATTTAAAGTTGGTTGCTTTATTTATGATGTCTACATCTCACATTCTCATACCTCAGACATGTGAGAGTAGGTTCTGTTGTTGTTAGTGGTGTAGAATTATAATTACAGTATTGGATGAACATTCATGTTTGGGTTATCGAAATCCGAGCCACGGATCACCCGGAATGGCTAAAACAAGATTTTTAGCGGATTAATGTTCTAAGTTGGTTCATG
Organism: Rutidosis leptorrhynchoides; assembly: GCF_046630445.1. Lineage (NCBI taxonomy): Eukaryota > Viridiplantae > Streptophyta > Magnoliopsida > Asterales > Asteraceae > Rutidosis > Rutidosis leptorrhynchoides. Next base: position 372,090,141 of record NC_092341.1, on the reverse strand, counting down.
GCTTTAGGTCATGACTTGGGAACTAACTTTAGGGTGTTCTTGAGTACACTAAGGTGTCGGTTGGTTTGGTTAGAGGAGGATATATATAAAATTCGTCGAAAACCGACACCCGGGGCTCAAGTTATGACCCGACGAACGTTTAATTAAACTTATGGTTATAAAATTGAACCTTAGGTTAGAAATAATGTTTGGAATTATAATTAAATTACTGATATAAATGTAATTAAATTTAATTAAGACTTATGATATATATTTGTTATATCATTTAATAATTACTTATGATTTAATTATTCATTTAATTAAACTTATGATTAATAATACATTTTATTATTAATGAAAATACTTATGATAAGTATTAAACTTATGTTATGAGATTATTATATCAAGACTTATAATAAATATTAATTAATTATTTATTTATTATAAGGCTTAATTATTATTTAATTATAATTTAATTATTAAATACTTATGGTTTAATAATTATAATTAAAACTTATGATATGATTAATAATTCATTATTAATTAATAATACTTACGATATGATTAAAAATTTCTTATTAATTAATAATACTTATATTATGATTAATATTTAATTAATTAATTAAACACTTATGTTATATTAATTATATCGTTTAAACTTATGTTAACTTTATAATTCAATTTAATTTAATTAAACTTATGATATGATATGATTATACATGTATGACTTTAAATAACATTATAACTTATATTATTAATATAATTTACACTTTAATTTCAATGTTGACTAAGTTTGACCAAGGTTGACTTTTGAGTTGACTTTCGGTGACTTTGACTATCAGTTGACTTTTGTTGACTTTTCTAATTAAGGAGACTTTTCAAAAATAGGAAACTTTCCAAAAATAAAAACTTACCAAAAATAGGAACTTTCTAAAAATGAAAACCTGCTAAAAATAGAAACTTTCTAAAAATAGAAAGTACGCGTTATATGCTGTCCTGATCATACCGAAACATACCGAGTGTTGTTCTATGCTTATTTGCAACAAGTACTATAGCTATCATACTAAGACTTGACTTAAGTTAGTTATTTATATCGACCTGCTTTATTTATAGGTCGGCGTTGTGATCATTCTTGATTACTTATTCATTTGCGGTTCACGTTTTCGTGTGATTACTTCGTTTACGTTAAGGTGAGTTATAGTCCCGTTTTTCATACTATTTAAAGTATTTTTGGGATGTGATTAAATGCATTTTGTTTTACGTTTAGACACAAGTGACAATTAAATTTAAATTATTCATTATGAGTTGAACGAAAATATTTCCTAGTCTGGTAATTGTAATCACTAGTTTCTACTGGTGAACGCAAATCCTATGGATAGATCTATTGTGCTTGACAACCCCTTTTTGAGCTACTCTCGCTAGCAATTTATAATCAGAATGTATTAGTACTTCGTTATTATTTGAAGATACACCTGTTCAGTATATATTGTGTTTGGTAAGGGTATGGAAATGGTTAAGTGGTTACCAGGTGACTCATGGATTAATGGAATAGTATTTTATGTTTTCTAACATTTGAAATCTTGTAGTCTAAAGTTTATTCGTTATTTTAAAACCTATAATTCACTCAACATTTTTGTTGACAGTTTACTCCATGTTTTCACAGGCACTTGATTATTTAGGCTTCCGCTGTGATAGAGAGTCTGCATGCATTTTAGCAGATTTTGTTAAACATTAAACTTTGCATTCTCTTTTTGGTTTGTTAAACTGTGGGTGTTTGGTTGACAATGTTTTGGTCAACTTTGGATATTTTAATAAGTTGGGTTTGTTTAAACTACTTATTTTGGTAAATTTCCTTTATAGGAAATTATTTCAAATAAAGAATGCAATGTTGTTTAATAAATTCATTTAAAGTTTCGATCAAGCTGTCGGACCAAGTGACGGAGTCGTTAAGGGTACTTGACGGGCCATCACAATACTTCAATTGTAGGGAATTCCATATGAACTTGGATCCTTCTTTTAGCTCAACAAGTGGTACAACGACATGTAAGCGACCTTGGTGACTACATATTACTCGAATGGTAACAACAAAGATCGTTTGATCTTAGTCTATTTTTACTTTCTTTTCTCTCAACTTTTCAAATTTAAAATGCCCCTCATTTTCACTTATTCTATCGTTTTAATGCAATGAGGGCATTGCGTACACTAAATATAGCGGGAGAGTTAAAATATCGGGCCATTTTAAACTTTTTCGGGTAAAAGTATCACATACATTTCAAAGTTTCAAACTTGCAATGTCGAAAAGTTTTTGGAACAAGTCTTTAACCATTACATTAATTCATATCATAAACACTAAAATGGTTAAAACTTGCAAAATTTTCAAAATTTTTGGAAAAGTAAAGTCCTTTCCTTATTTTTCCAAACTTGGAAGTAAAGTCTTCCTTTTGTTTCATTCTTGAATTTCACCAAATGAAAGTAAAGTCCTTCACTTTTCATTTGATTTCATGCGAAAATGATATAATCTTGAGGAAAATCAAACTTATGCTTGAAAGTTAAAGTCTTTCATGCATGTGCACCAAAACCAAGTGTTTAAAGCATTATACTTTAACACTTCCGGATGAATCGAGTCCATCCATTTTAGGGAGTCAAGTCTCCTGAATTTCGTTTTACTTGGTGTGAGAGACTTCCTAATCCACACCATTTCACATTAACATGGGTTGTCTCATCATTTTACGATGTTTCAACCGATGTATCATACCGTGGGAAGAGGAGCCACCGAGCTTCACCGTGTACTATCTTCTTGATGAAGAGCAATGAATTCGTGCTAGTGTTGCTAGACAGCACACGCCATGACCAAAAGCTATGGCACCCTTGTTCGATCAATTATGGAAAGGTAGTAACTACTTCCTATCTTTTCTCAACATAAGCATAAAAGATTGTTATGTGGGAAGTAGATGAGTGAATAAAAGCTTCGAGCTTTGACAATCCCGGGAGAGTCAAGTCCTCCCATTGTCTCATTTTGGAAGTCAAGTCTTTCAAACTTGGAAGTAAAGTCTTCTAAGTTATGTATGTTCCAAGCTTGGGAGTAAAGTCTCACAAGTCAAGCTCGATCATTTGAAAGGAAGTTAAAGTCTTCCTAGTGCTTTAAAATTTGGAATTAATGGACTCTCTTATTTAGCCACGTGGGCCCTAATTCCATGAACCTCCGTCAATGCTTTCGCCCTACTATGAGAGAAACTATAGAGTTGTGATAGAAAGCTTGATGAGTGCCGGTCATCTCGAGCCCGGGGTGACCAATAAAGGTGGGGTACCCAGTCCCTTACCTTTGGCATACCCACCTTAACTTATATACTTGGAATTGACGATTATCATTTGGAATTGACGACCATTTTTGGAATTGACGAAAATAGGTGTTTTGAGGGCATGAAGGTGGAAGAGGGATAGCCATTGCAGGTTGATGAGGTGAGCATTATTTTTGGAAGCGTATTCTTTACACGATGTATTTCTCGATGAGTGATGATTTGTACGATATACATGGCCCTTATTCATTTTGGGTGCATTTTACATTTTTTGAGTACACCTTGAGTTTGTTTGAGTAGATTTGTGTTAGATTGTGATCGATTTGGAGATTTGATATGATTGATTAGTTTGATAAGTTTATGGCTATCCCATGAATTGTACATATTTGGTCAAGGTCAAGGAGGTGTAGTTCGAGTATGTAAAGATTTGATACTTATTTATTGGTGTTTGATGACCTTCTCGTAGATGAAGTTGACTTTGGGCGGGGGGAATGATTGGTTCCGGTAGACTTAGGCTTGAATTATGTTTGTGTTAGTATTTGAGGATGGAAGATTTGAAGCTTGCTTTGAGCTTGTGCTAGTGAAGAGATTGTTTGAGCTTGTTTTGAGCTTGTGTTAGTAGAAGGAGAGGATGTTTGTACTTGGTCCTAAGCAAGTGCAAGTCTTTGGAGAACACTCTAGTCATCAAGTGCATAATCATGGAAGGTATTAATTTGTGCCCAAACTTTTTGCGCTTTGGCATTGTTCACTTATTCGTTCTGTATCTCCAAAGCTTGTTTTATCGATTGTTTGCTTGAGGACAATCAAAGATTCAAATGTAGGGGGTTTGATATCGCTCCATTTGTATATGTTTTATCTCGTGATATCTACCTCACTTGTTCGGCTTTTGACTATCTTGGAGTCTATTTTGTGTGCTATTGAGCTAATTGGTAAATTGGGGGGCTAAGGACTTGATTTGGTGTAAAATTGACCAAATCTTGGGTAAAAGTGGCTAAGGAATTGGAAAGTGCAGAATCAGCTCAAAAAGCGCCGCTCCTCAACTAAAAGCGCCGCTCCTGTGGAGCAAAAGCTTCGCACCAACTTCAAAAGCGATGTTCTTATGCACATTTCAGCTCCATTCTTCATCAGTGAGCAAAAGCGCCATTCTTAAAGCTAAAAGCGCCGCTCCTAGCCAGCCAAAAGCGTTGCTCCTACAACAAAGCGTCGCCCCTGAATTGAGCCAAAAGCGGCGATCCTGATCAAAAGCGCCGCTCCTCACTTAAGCCAAAAGCGCTGCTCCTGAATAAAAAAACGGCGCTCATGTCGCTGTTTCAGCCCAGATTTTCAGTACTATAAAAGGAACGAGATTAGGTCATTTTCATATGCATCTTTAGAGAGCAGCTGTCTTAGGTCCGAATTTCACATACAAAACCCTAATTTCATCATCCATTGGTGTTTAAGGGTGGATTCAAGGAAGCTAGCTCAAGATCCATCATTGTTTATATTAGATCTTCATCTTCTTTACATTTTGGGTTGTAATCTTCACTTTACTTTACGTACTTTGCATTAATTACTTGTAATAACTTGAAGATGATGATTATTTATGTTTCTTTGCTTATTATTAGTTTAATCTTAGCCATGATTGGCTAAATCTCTTGTGTTTGCTTATCTATGAATTTCTAATGCTAGTGTTTGCCCCAAAATCAATTGAATATTGTTGTTTGAATGAATTACATTATCATGTGTTGTTGAGTTAGCTAAAGATCCATTGCTATGAGTTTGTTTTAGGCTTGACTTTGATTACATATGTTGAGTAGCTCTCTTAGTGATTTGAGAAGTGAATTAATGTGTGCTTCAACACCTTAGGTGATCTAGACAACTAGCATAGGAATTGCAAGTGATTGTGTTCTTGATCTAGGTTGGTTTTCAATTGGCCTTTAGTCAACATAGTAATGACGATTATCTTAAGTGATTTCGATAGTTGGGGGTTTTAAGTGATTTCAACTCAAGCTCAATCTCAATGACCAAATCATGCTTAACTCGATTTTAGGATATAATGCTTATGTGAATTCACGGAGTGTTATTTGATTTGAGGTTTCGTAGTGATGCTAAACATTTAATAGTTCAACAACTAGTGCGATAGCAATTTGGGCAAAACGGGGCAAGCCAAGCATAGAGAGGATTAGATAAGTGAACACTTCTTAGTTAATTTGATTTAAGTCTTAATACTTCATTACTTGTTTCTTGCTACTAGTTTACTTGTTAAGTTTAGGTTTGTTTAATTGCGAAAGTTTTAGTTGTTAGTTAATATCAATCAAAACCCCCCAATCAAACAAACCCTAGGACAATCGATAGTTTCAAATACTCAACTTACACCTCTCTCTTGGGACGAACTTGATAAGAATACTTACATTGAAGTGTTATAATAACTGGGTTCTAAGTGTTCGTTAGTTATGTATGCTTATTTATAGTGTTTAAATCATATATAAATTTAGAGGGTAAAATATGTACATTGCACACAAACACCATCATATATCATCACCCCTTTTTAGTAGGGGTTGAGTTATTTAAAATGGGGAGTGATATGTACACAACCATTTTTGTTATGTAGACAACCAATCATGCTTACAGTGGTGTATAGTACAACACTGTAAAACATGATTGGTTGTGTACATAACAAAAATGGTTGTGTACATATCATCACTCATTTAAAAAGGACTCTTATTGTAAATTAGTATTATCGTATTTGTTATTGTTATTATTATTATTATTATTATTATTATTATTATTATTATTATTATTATTATTATTATTATTATTATTATTATTATTATTATTATTATTATTATTATTTAATTAGAAATTAAAATCCATGAAAATTTGATTAATACCATTTTCATGGCGTTTTTTTACCGAATGGCGGGAGGTCTCTTGGAAACAATCTCTTTATCCATAATATAAGAAGAGGGGACTTTTTCTACTCTTGGAGTGTTCACTTATGAGTGGAAAAATGATTTCTCTTTTTCTTATATAAAGGTAGGAGTGCCTACATCTCACATTCTCATACCTCAGACATGTGAGAGTAGTTTCTATTGTTGTTGGTGGTGTAGAATTATAATTACAGTATTTGGTGTTAAAATTTAAATCTTGTATTTGGTAATAGTTTTAGCGTTGAGCTATTTAAAGTTGGTTACTTTATTTATGATGTCTACATCTCACATTCTCATACCTCAGACATGTGAGAGTAGGTTCTGTTGTTGTTGTTAGTGTGAATCATTGCCTCATTGGAGTTTTCTAATGCTCATAAAATACAAATTTTATTTTCTCTTTTTTCTATTACTGTCCCATTCCATTGATTTTTATTAATACAGACGGTTTGAAGATCTCCGGACTTGGATGACAATGATTCTATTCGTGACCATGAAGACCATTAAAGTAAAATCGTATATTCTGCTTTTACATAAGATGTTTTGATTGATTTATATTATCACTTTTGGCATTTCGTTTATTCTTTAAGGCTTTATATGATATGATGCACATGGCAGGATGCTTATAGAATAAATAGAGGTTTGGATATATGCCTGGTATAAAGGTCATTGTGGAACTAGTGGCCAAGAAGTTACAGCTTAAGACATAGTCACACACGGGAATCTCCCTAAAGAACTCCTTTCAGTGTATTGATTTCGGACAAAAGGCACACGGGAAGAACTGTGAGGGTAATATGAATGTAAGGACTCCAACGATTTATTTTTCTTTTCTTGAACTTTTTTGTGGCATATAAAGGCTCTTCAATAGTTCAAAATCTCTTTGTTTTTTAAAACTTAGCTGAAAAGGAAACAAGTTAAATGGGTTTGACTGACCAACGGGTCACATGTAACCAAGTTCTACAATGCTTATAAGTATTTAGAGATATATTTATCTACATATTTGTACCCGTTTACACGCATATTAATGCAAATCACTCTTATTGACCCGCTTATAAGTAGAAAGATTATCTTTTTCACATAAACTTTTACTTTGACGCATAATTGACAACTGAAAGCTTTAGAACATGCTTGAAAACTAGAGAAAAAAGTTGAAGCCAGCATCAGCAATTTCATCATAAAGTTGATCATGTTCTTGCATCATCTTAGCCCATACGTGCAATACCTCTGTCTAAACAAATTGCTTATAGCGTTTTAATGCAACTTGTAGCTATATATATTATATCAGTTGGCGCAATATATTTATGTTATAACGCTTTAGTTATTAGATTACCCTTATTTTCTTCTCTAATTTTTTTTCCATTTTTTTAATTTGATTGTCTATGTACTAATGAATCTACGGTTTGAAATATTTGCATTTAAGCAATATGAAAGTGATGTTCAATTGTGTTTTGCTACTTTCAGTGCTAATCAATAGATTTTAGTGTTTTGAGTATGATTCACTCTTAAAGGACAAAGTCTCATGACCCAAGTCTCTCAAGTCTGTCTATCACTTATTGTATGAATTGATTTATGTAATGTTTATGTTTGGTCACGAGTTCCTATTGACTATTCAGAGTTTAATTTGTTATGTATCTGTTTGTACAGTAGTAGATAGATGAAAACAGGACAAGATACAATAATGGCCCAGGCTCAGTAGCAATTCGCTATGCAGGTAATATTCATTGTTTTCTGTATAATTTATTAAGTTCACAACACATACCAATTTAACTAAACTATTTAAGTATATACTTGGTATGTAGAAAATGGCAATGCATATTGGTGGTTATAATCTTCCTGGACCAGGGACAGGGGTTAAAGCACCTAACGAGACTACAACTAAAGTTTTGTGCTTAACTGAGGTACTTAAAATGACTCATTTCTTATTTGTTCTTTGAAACGTTTGTGCATATAGCATTTAAATGAGCATATGATCTTGGATGAAGATTATTACTAATGATGACCTGATGGATGGACAAGAATACACACAGTGTCATAAGTACTTTTGTGGGTGAATTCCTTAAGAGCCCATGCGGCTTCATCAAGTTTTGATCTCTTATTCTCATTTAAATGCAATGAAAATGTCCTCTATAAGTTAATCTCTCGATCTCTTGATCTCTTGCAACGAACGGGCTCTTAAAATGTCCTTTATAAGTTAATTTAATGGCTGCATATTATACCTTAAATTGGCTTACAAAATGCAAATACCAAGATGTTCGTTAATTTACGTAACAAGCACGTAACTGTATCCTTTTAGTGTTGCACTGCTTGACTTATATCTAATGTCTCTCAACTCAGTGTGCGTCACGTAAATGTTGTTATTGTTGGAAATTTAGTGTAATTTTGGGTTTTAATCTACACTTGTAAATGGGTTTGGAGGTACGGAGTGTACACCCATTAAGTGATAGATTACCCGGACCCAAAAGTGGTTTTCCATTATTTACTATCATGACTTGGTCTACCTGAAATTTGACTAAGTGTTTTCAGTACTAAGTTTTCTTAGTAAGCTGAAATTTGGCTAAGTGTTTTCTGCTGGTTGTTCTGCATTGCTGGTCCTTGTACTGGTTGTTCTGCATTGCTGGTCCTTGTGCTGGTTGTTCTGCATTGTTGGTCCCTGTGCTGGTTGTTCTGCGCAGCTGGTCCATGTGCTGGTTGTTCTGCGCAGCTGGTCCCTGTGCTGGTTGTTCTGCACAGCTGGTCCCTGTGCTGGTTGTTCTGCGCAGCTGGTCCTGTTTGCTGGTTCCTCTGCGCTGCTGGTCCTGTATGCTGACTTTTGCGCTGCTGGTCCTGTATGCTGATTTTTGCGCTGCTGGTCCTGTTTGCCGATTTTTGCGCTGCTGGTCCTTTTGCAGTGCTGGTTCTTAAGAGACAGCAGTAAGAAAACACTTAACACAATTTTGAGTGATTACGGAAGAATTATTCTTGCACCCACTTTTGCTTTAGTGGTTGAAGGAATAATACTTGTTTATTATAAAGTGATCACTCATGCTTTGATAGTTGTAAAATATAATATTTGTTTATTGTAAAAGTAACAACTTTTACTTTAATGATGGAAGTGATAATATTTGTTTATAGAAATATTCTTCCTGTAACCACTTTTGAATATTATAGAAGATACTTTTATTAATCAATCGGCCAATTGATTTTAATAAAAGACTCTTTCATGATAAGGGTGTATATAAATATATTAACCAATATGCATGAGGAGATACACAAGTTACGAACACCAAAATATTCTTCTGCAAAAGGAATTCTTGTTTCTGCCAAAACAAGAATTTAATCTCTGTCTTATCCCAAAGTGATATTCGTGTAACCCAGGCTATAAGGGTCGAATAATTACTTTCGGAAAGTGATACCACGATTCAGTGATTTATCCGGCTATCGATTATTTTACCCTACACGAAAGAAATTTAATAAAACCTCCAACAATCGAAAGTAATTATTCGTTATAATCGATGGCGGCTACGATGAAACACATGACGGCGAATTTCTCCAAACTTGATAAGTTTGAGGGAATTGATTTTAGGAGATGGCAAAAGAAGATGCACTTCTTTCTGAGCAGCATGAGTGTGGTGTACGTACTCAGCACACCAATTCCTGAAGATCATGGTGATGATGCCACTATTGAACAAATTCGGAAAAGGTGCAAGTGGGAGAACGATGACTACATCGCTAGAGGTTTAATCCTCAATGGTATGGCTGATTCCCTTTTTGATATTTACCTAAATGTTGAATCTTCTAAAGAACTATGGGACTGTTTAGAAACCAAGTATATGTCTGAGGATGCTTCTAGTAAAAAGTTCCTTGTGAGTAATTTTAATAATTACAAGATGGTCGATTCTAGACCGGTCTTGGAACAATACAATGAGCTCATTCGTATACTTGGTCAATTCACACAACATAAGATGAACATGGATGAGTCTATTCAAGTCTCAAGCATAATTGATAAACTACCTCCATCTTGGAAAGAATTTAAACATTCTTTGAAACATAAGAAGGAGGAGTTAACTCTTGTTGAGTTGGGTAGTCATCTGCGTATTGAGGAATCCCTCAGGTTGCAGGATAATGACAAGCCAAAGAGCAACGAAGTTGCTGGTACGTCTGTTGTCAATATGGTGGAACATAAAAAGTTCACTAGTAATAATGACAAAAAGAGCAAACGTAAACATCAAGGTTATAACAAGGCTGATCCGAACAAGAAGTCTAAATTGACTTGTTGGAAGTGTGGTAAAACTGGACACATGAAAAAGGATTGCAAGGTTATTTTTGATAATAATAATGTCAAAGGATCTAGCACAAGCGGTTCGGGAAATGGTTTAAACAACCACAACTCGAAAGGTCAGAATATATTTAATAATTCAAATGAGAATTATTATGTTTCATATATATCTGAGGCTTATTTTGTGCAGGATGATGATGTCGCGTGGTAGGTTGACTCGGGAGCCACCACCCATGTATGCAAGGATAGATTTTGGTTCAAGACTTACGAGTCCGTGACTGATGGATCAATTCTTCATATGGGAAATGAGTCAACAGCCTCTGTTCATGGACGTGGAAGTGTGGATTTGTGTTTTAGTTCTGGAAAAACTATTTTTTTGTTTGATGTTTTGCATGTACTACAAATAAGAAAAAATTTGGTTTCCAGTAGTGTGTTAAATTGTTGTGGTTATAAACAAGTGATTGAATCTGATAAGTTTGTTTTGTCAAAACATGGTATGTTTGTTGGTTTTGGTTATTTATGCAATAGAATGTTTAGACTTAACATTAATCACTTGAATGTTAATTTTGCTTTTATATCTACTTCTAGCATAAATAATTATACACTTTGGCATGCTAGACTAGGACATATACACTTTAAAAGAATGCAAGATATGTCTAAAGATGGATTAATACCGGCTTTTGACATGAACAATGAAAAGTGTAAAACGTGTATGTTAACAAAGATCACTAAGAAACCATTTCAAAATGTACATCGTGATACTGAAATTTTGGAATTAATACATAGTGATTTATGTGATTTGCATGCTACTCCTACTTTAGGGAACAAGAAATATTTTGTGACTTTTATTGATGATGCTTCTAGATTTTGCTATGTTTATTTGTTACATACTAAGGATGAAGCATTAGATAAATTTAAAATATTTAAAACTGAAGTAGAATTACAACAAAAGGCTTTGATTAAAAGACTTAGAACAGATAGGGGAGGTGAATACATTGACCAATCGTATTTCCAATCCGTTGGTATTATCCATGAGACCACAGCTCCTTATACTCCACAACAAAATGGTATATCTGAAAGGAAGAATAGGGTCCTTAAGGAAATGGTTAATTCCATGTTATCCTATTCGGGTTTAAGTGAAGGATTTTGGGGGGAAGCTATGTTAACAGCTTGTTATTTGCTTAATAGAGTTCCTAACAAAAGAAACAAGATTACACCTTATGAACTTTGGAATAAAAGGAAACCTAACTTGAATTATCTTCGGGTATGGGGCTGTAGGGCGGTTGTAAGACTACCTGATCCCAAGAAGAAAAGTTTAGGTGAAAGAGGTATAGATTGCATATTTGTTGGATATGTTGAACATTCCAAGGCATATAGGTTCTATGTAATAGAGCCTAATGAGTTTGTCTCAATCAATTCTGTGATTGATTCAAGGGATGCAATCTTTGATGAAAATCGATTTTCATCTATACCTAGACCAAAGGATATGATTCCAAGTAACAATGGAATCAATAAGGATTGTAATGATGAAGTCTCTGAAAAGGCTGTTGATCAGTCACTTGAGCTTCGGAAAAGCAAAAGAAAAAGGAAACCTAAATCATTTGGACCAGATTTTCAACTATACTTAGTTGAAGGTTCTAGGGATGATGTTTCTACCCAATATTCGTATTGTTTCAATGTTGATGATGATCCTAAAACATATGATGAAGCAATGAGGTCTCAGGATGTTGCATTCTGGAAAGAGGCAATTAATGATGAGATAGATTCTATCATGGGCAATAACACTTGGGTGTTAGCTGATCTACCTCCTGGTTGCAAACCTTTGGGTTGCAAATGGATTTTCAAAAAGAAGATGAAGGTGGATGGAACTATTGAAAAGTTCAAGGCAAGGTTAGTCATTCAAGGCTTTAGACAAAAGTCTGAAATTGACTATTTTGATACTTATGCTCCCGTGGCACGTATCACTACCATTAGACTGCTGATTGCTTTGGCTACGATTCACAATCTAGTTATTCACCAGATGGATGTGAAGACAGCATTCTTGAATGGTGAATTGGATGAGGAGGTTTATATGAACCAACCTCAGGGCTTTGTCATGCCAGGAAATGAAGGCAAGGTGTGCAAACTTGTGAAATCCTTATATGGTTTGAAACAAGCACCTAAGCAATGGCATCAAAAGTTTGATGAAGTGATTTTATCTAGTGGTTTTAAATTAAACCAAGCAGATAAATGTGTATATAGTAAATTTGATGATTCTGGTAAAGGAGTTATAATTTGTCTATATGTTGATGACATGTTAATCTTTGGGACTGACCAAAGTCAGGTTGATTTAACAAAAGAATTTTTGTCATCAAAATTCTCCATGAAAGATATGGGGGAGGCTGACGTTATCCTTGGCATTAGGATCAAACGTGAAAGCAAAGGAATTTCGATTTGTCAATCTCATTATATTGAGAAGGTGTTGAAAAAGTTCAATTGCTTTGAATGTAATCCTGTGAGTACCCCTGTTGATCCAAGTGAGAAGCTTATGCCTAATCAAGGTGAAGCTGTATCACAACTTGAGTATTCTCAGGTGATTGGCTGTTTGATGTACGCCATGACTTGTACAAGGCCGGATATTGCTTTTGCTGTGGGAAAACTAAGTAGATATACTAGTAATCCTAGTACTCATCACTGGCAAGCAATTAGGCGGGTACTGAAGTACTTGAAGAAAACTATGGACTATAGTTTATCTTATAATGGGTTTCCTTCGGTAATAGAAGGATATTCTGATGCGAGTTGGATAACCAATATTGAAGATCATTCTTCAACGAGTGGTTGGGTGTTCTTGCTTGGGGGAGGTGCTATTTCATGGGCTTCTAAGAAGCAGACATGTATTACCAACTCAACGATGGAATCTGAGTTTGTTGCTTTAGCTGCTGCTGGTAAAGAAGCAGAATGGCTTAGAAACTTGATCCATGAGATACCATTATGGCCTAAACCTATAGCACCCATGTCTATCCATTGTGATAGTGCTGCGACATTGGCAAAGGCTTATAGCCAGATGTACAATGGAAAGTCTAGACACTTAGGTGTCAGACATAGCATGATTCGTGAACTCATCATGAATGGGGTGATTTCTATAGTGTTCGTGAGGTCACAACAGAATTTAGCTGATCACTTGACGAAGGGATTGGCAAGAGACTTGGTGAACAAGTCTGCTGTGGGGATGGGTTTAAAGTCCACATAAATTTCTAATTATAAGATACCCAATTCCCTTCTGATGAAAATTAGAAGTTGAATTCAATGTGGAAGGCTTATACTTAGAAATTTGGAGTACAAAAAATTTTGTATCATCCCAAGGTATGGTATGTACTCGGACCTGTTGAATGTGAGGATGAAGTTTAGCTTCTTAATGGTTTATTTAAAAAAGTGCAATAGCAGGTGCATGACTGAAATGAACTACCTTTGTGAATGTGAAGTTTTGCCGCTTCAACAAAGCTTGGACTTTTGCTTTAGATACATTCATGAATGGATATGGACACATGGCTTGTAAAGTGTCAGGATAGCTTTAGAGTATTTGAAAACTTATGTGTATGTTATTTTCAGTTATTCAAATGGGTTGAAGGGTTCAATTCTTAGAACACCCCGATTCTCGAATATTTGGAATGTGTAATGTACTAAGGTGAAAATTCAATCTTCAAGATATTTTCATTTATGCATGAGTTTTGTTTTAATTTGTTTAATTCTCATGAAACGAATTGCACTAAATTGGGGAGGATTGTTGGAAATTTAGTGTAATTTTGGGTTTTAATCTACACTTGTAAATGGGTTTGGAGGTACGGAGTGTACACCCATTAAGTGATAGATTACCCGGACCCAAAAGTGGTTTTCCATTATTTACTATCATGACTTGGTCTACCTGAAATTTGACTAAGTGTTTTCAGTACTAAGTTTTCTTAGTAAGCTGAAATTTGGCTAAGTGTTTTGTGCTGGTTGTTCTGCATTGCTGGTCCTTGTACTGGTTGTTCTGCATTGCTGGTCCTTGTGCTGGTTGTTCTGCATTGTTGGTCCCTGTGCTGGTTGTTCTGCGCAGCTGGTCCTTGTGCTGGTTGTTCTGCGCAGCTGGTCCCTGTGCTGGTTGTTCTGCGCAGCTGGTCCTGTTTGCTGGTTCCTCTGCGCTGCTGGTCCTGTATGCCGACTTTTGCGCTGCTGGTCCTGTATGCTGATTTTTGCGCTGCTGGTCCTGTTTTCCGATTTTTGCGCTGCTGGTCCTTTTGCAGTGCTGGTTCTTAAGAGACAGCAGTAAGAAAACACTTAACACAATTTTGAGTGATTACGGAAGAATTATTCTTGCACCCACTTTTGCTTTAGTGGTTGAAGGAATAATACTTGTTTATTATAAAGTGATCACTCATGCTTTGATAGTTGTAAAATATAATATTTGTTTATTGTAAAAGTAACAACTTTTACTTTAATGATGGAAGTGATAATATTTGTTTATAGAAATATTCTTCCTGTAACCACTTTTGAATATTATAGAAGATACTTTTATTAATCAATCGGCCAATTGATTTTAATAAAAGACTCTTTCATGATAAGGGTGTATATAAATATATTAACCAATATGCATGAGGAGATACACAAGTTACGAACACCAAAATATTCTTCTGCAAAAGGAATTCTTGTTTCTGCCAAAACAAGAATTTAATCTCTGTCTTATCCCAAAGTGATATTCGTGTAACCCAGGCTATAAGGGTCGAATAATTACTTTCGGAAAGTGATACCACGATTCAGTGATTTATCCGGCTATCGATTATTTTACCCTACACGAAAGAAATTTAATAAAACCTCCAACAGTTATTATACTGTTATATGTGTATTGTTGATTCAGTTTTTTCCCAATTTGACATGTGGTTATTGATATCTTTATTTGCAATCCGTATTTTTCAGTTGACCAAACGAGCTGGATGGGTGAAAATAGACTTTTCAGGACCCGTGTCCATTGCAGACCATATGTACTGGATGGGGTTAATGGCTCACATTGCTTTTGATACTCCTGGAGTCAACCGAGACAAGTTAGTTTTTATTGATACATTATTATTAATTTTATGCGCTACTTCAAAATATTCAAATTGTGACTAATTTTTAACTTATGTTCTCTCATCTTCCAGGTGCATAAAAATGGCAATCGTGCATTATATTGCAGAAGGTACCTCATATTATTTCTTAATTCTATAATCTTATTTTGTATGTTAGGCCCCGTTGCCCCCACGAAAGTTGAAACCCAGAATGTATTGGTATGACAAATGTCGGGTCTTTGGGGATTAGGTGGCAAAATGGGTAAGGGTTAAATTTGTACTAACTGAGATATTTTGTCTTTTGTTTGGAGTTTATCGTTCATAATAATGTTTTTTATGCGCTCTGATGATTATGTATGTTGTTTGTCCTATGTTAAACTACTCTTTTTATCATCTAAATAAGTCATTTGATTCATAGTAGGTAATATTTTATACATACATAATCTATTATTTGTAGGGTATTTGTATTGTTTCAAGTAAGGCAGAAATCCATGTGTTCTACACCTGTTAGTTCTAAAGGAGAATCATTATTAGTTCTAAAGGAGAATCACGTGCAGGTGAAGTAGCTGAAAGTCAAACTTTTACTGTAATTTCAACAATATAATAAGTTAGTGATGATATGTATAAATGTACATGTATTACTCTCTTGACTGTTGCAGTTTAGATTAGTGTTATAATGCCTGAGTGTATAATATGTTATAATTGAGATGACGATGATTTGATTTTATCTTTTGAGATGATTAATGTTATTTTTGTAGGTGGTATAGCTATAATATGCTAATGACAGTGGTAACCATAATATCAGGCAATGTTAGTCTTGCTAAAGTGATCCTAATAGTAATTTAAATTTCTCTGGCAATATTTTTATAAACAAATAGATGTTTTCATGCATTTTTTTTGGTAGGAGAACAATTTGTTTATACAGTAGTGGAATTCTGTGTTTAAGGCTCAAATAGTAGTTTAAATGTCTTTTATAAGATAAGTATATTATTTTAAAAAAATAGATATATTAAAGTATTTTTTTGGTAGGATAATATTTTTTTATACTGTTGTGGGATTCCATATGTTGTAGTATCATACTAAAATTTCGCCACTACTAGATATTTTAAAGTATTTTTTTGGTAGGATAATATTTTTTTACACTAAAATTTCGAAATCGACTGGGGGCGGGCGCCCCCTGCCCCCCCTCTAAATTCGCCACTACTAGTATGTATGCAGTATCTGTGCGTATGTTAATGTTTGAGCAAAGCTAATTTTATTATTTAATATACTAGATTTTAAGATCCCGTGCGTTGCACAGTAGCTCTAAATAATAGTTTTTGTAATCGTTACAATTTTGTACAGCATTGTTTATTGTTGATATTAATTTAGTGACGAAACACTTGAGTAGTCTATGTATTGCAAGTAAAGAAATGGTAAAATTGAGTTTCGTAATATTATAAATCAATAGCCTTAAAATGCAACAATGAGTTATTGACAGTAGTTCTAAACTAAAATAGTATTTCACAGGCAAAAGCCATTACAACTACAACTATTTCACAGGTTGCGAACAAATACCAAGCACATGTGTTAACAATTACATACATAAAATTAAAACGAAAATTAGCCTACTGTAGCCAATCCTATATAACCCTCTTGACATCTACCCTCAAGCATAACCCATTAAACTGAAAAAGATAAATTAAATAAGAGCAAAACAATTCTATGACTTTGCAGTCTTACATAACACGGATAATATGCTTGATTGATCTCCAGGAGAACATATTAATAAAATCACTTTGTTTTCATCTATTTGTTGAATTCCCCCTTTAGAACTTTTCACCTTTACAATGATATACATTCATAATAAAATGATGTTTACTATAATAAAGTGCTAATATAATAAATTGCCCTGGAGAATTATGTAGTAAAAAAAAAAGACAGGAAGTCACTTTCACCCCAGTTGACTGTTTGAACAGGTTTTTATTTTAGCTTCTCTTTACCCTGACCCGTTAGCAATAACACACAACCTGACTTGACCAATTCGACCCATTTAAGGCTTTAAACGGGCTATAAAAGGCTTACCTTTTAGCACAACCGTCGAACCATCTATTGAGATTGTTATTCGTTGGCGTAGAAACTGGTGCTAAAGAACCCAAAGACTGATATTTAACGTGTATTTCAAGTAGCCTGTAGATGATTAGTTTAGTTATTTGATATCATTTAATAATAACTACGGAGTATATAAGTATACACACATATGGAATATAAGATAATGACAACTTACCAAGACTAAAGTATCAAACTACGGTCGAATAAATATCATCATAACATATTTGAGAGCTGCCACCTGAGTTCACAAGAAACATGGATAACATTATCTTACAAGTGCTGACATCAGATAACTTGACATATGTCCAAGACAATTGGAAAATGTAAAATTCAATAAACACACACATATATAGAAAGCTATTAAATAAAATTTTAGCATGTATAGATCATGTGTGGCAATTGCAACCCATCCTCTTAAATTCGGGTTGAAGTGACATTATGTCATTTTAAATAAGTCACAGTTAAAAGACTTAATTATAGAATACACAACGTCTAATGGGTCTAAGAGTCATCTGAAATCATTCAAAATGCATACTCCCACCGAAATGTGCTTGATTAAAAAGTCTTTTGTAATTATATATCATTAATGGCCCAAAAGAAGATTGTAGCCAAACTGTCCAGTCCCGACCCACGTTTGAACTTGCAACTATTAAACAACCCAACCCGACCCACCCACCCATATTTCCACCTGTAGCATAAAATAAGAAATATCCCACCAATTGAAGAATAGCAAAGTGTGAGAAAAAATAGGGTATCAATGACTAACCATTATAATATTTTGCATCATGAAAAGGCAACATCTAACTGTTTGATAGACCGATATCTCCTGATCAGAGAAGTCTTCATTATGATTTTAAAACACAAAATGAAGTCATATTCTCCAAATGTGCTATAAAATCCCCTTTGACCCATACTCTAATAATCTAGCAGTCATGTTCTCTACATGTGTCATAAAAAAATCCCTTTAACCCATACTGTTATGAGCTTAAATTCATGTTCTCTACATTAGAGATGTAAATTTCGACCAAATTACTTACAAGTGAGTTCAACAATCCTAATAAATCTCGCTATCTTAATCTTTCTCAATCTTGAAGGACATAACCATCCAAAAGTCATCACATTTCTCAACATCCTTCATAAAAACAACAAACATGTTAGATCAAACATGGTACATATAAAGGATTCATGTAGAACGGGTACGCAACAATGAATCTTAATTCTTAATTATACAATACCAAATAACATACAGTAGCGGCACACGAAATTTAAAAGAAATTTTTGTGGCAATTGGCAACCCAAACTTATGGCTCTAACAGAGTAATAACAGACCCAGTTGCAGAGGTGGCAACTTGGACCCAATATGACCCGGTTGCATTTGGCAACCCAAACTTTGGTACCAAGCTTTGATTTAATCAAGCTGAGTAGATGAAACATGTTAAAAAAAACCGGGAAATTAAAATTACTAAAGTACCATAAATGAACACCTTGAATACCTCTGTAGGTTGGATCAATTATCATTTTCCTTTTACTTGCCACAAACTAATCAGGACTTAAGAATATTTTTTAAGTGACATTTAATTTCCCACTTGATTGAGATGATGAAGCATTCCCATATTTTGCGAACAAACCTCTTCTTAAAATCATTTATTTCTGGAATTTGTTCATTGATGAAAACCTTGGTAGTAATAGTTTGATTATGGATTGATAAAATATCTGAAACATTGCAACCCTGACATTCATTAATCATAAATTAGACTACAAACATTGCAATTGAACAATGAATCTAATTTTTTTTTACCATCACATCTGATGACAATTAGCTTTTACGGTTTTTCATCACTTAATCACATTTGATTTATGCCTTTTACCAAACCGATCATAAGCAGCAATACCAAGGAGAGATGAGCTAACGGTGGTAGTAAAATTAGTGTCAACACATTCATCACGTACAAAATCGAACCATCTTTCTCTAAAAGTCTTTTTTCTACTTGACATTGGATAGGAAACCGATTGAGTACAATATGTTAGTAATGTATTTTAGGTCACTTTTTAAGGTATATTAATATCATTGACAACCACATACAAATATAAGCAAAGGTTATAAACAAACATTAACAAAACATAAAAACCAAATACAAAGATAAAAAATCAATTACCGTGTAATCGAAAGAGGCTGAAAATGCACATGTTGAAACAACAAACTTTAACAATCTGCATAACACGGAAAAGATTATATCACACCTCCACCGTATCAGGCCCATGTTAACGACATTTATTTACAGGAAAAACTAACAATCAGATCGGAGAAAAAAATTACAAAGAAACAGGTATACAGTTAACGAAATCTTAAAAAAAAAAAAAAAAAAAAAAAAAAAAAAAAAAAAAAAAAAAACCAAACCTAACCTGTTAAATCGAAGTATCTACACCCAAAAACATCCAGTAACGCAACGCTTTTGAATCCATGTAAAGGTATACAATATACAAGCTGGATATAATCAGTCACCACGACTGTAAGTAATCGTCCTGAGGTATCAATTACAGTTTATGTCATTCCTTTAAGCGTTTTTTTTTTATTGATTTTAGGTTTATGAATATCGCTTTCGACCCTTAATCGCTGTAACCAAAGCTGTAAACCCCAAAATCACTGCAAGCCCTAAATCGCTGCAAAGAAAGTTGCAAAGCCTGAATCGCTGCAAACTCTAAATGGCGGCAAACAAAGCTACAAACCCAAAATCGCTGCAAACCATAAATCGAACCCTAATACCTCGCTTTCGAATAACCGTCATCGTAACGAATAACCTTCCGGCTATTTGGAAAAAAGTGGCTATAATTTATGAAATTGGTACCGCTAAGATGATAAAATCGCAATGGATTAATTAGTGATACTGTCGTTATCAATTACGGCGGCGTTAAGCCGTGATCGGCGGTTAGAAATTGGGGCTTTTTCATTTTGGAAGAAAGAGGAAGTGGGTGTATTAAACATCGGGATTTTTTGTTTCTGGTCTATAAAATTGATATATTAGCCAAGCTTTCATGGTACACGTGTATTTTTGAAGTAATTAAGCAATTTAATTGTAATTAGCAGAGTTAATTACATGTGGACCGTCATTAGCGGGTTAAATAATGGACTGCCACGTCAGACTTAAAATTCACGGTTTGTAAAAGTTAAAGAAAAGAAGATAAAGATATTATAATCCCTACTACCTTGATTCTCATTGTGTATTCAAAGTAAATAAACGATACATTTATATATCCTCCTGTGTTTCAATTTTTTTAATTTAAAATCTTTGTGTTTTATAAACAATTAAACACTGAATTTTTTTTATTTGTATTAATAATATCATTAAGATATATTGATAAATCTCTTTATAATTATTTTGGGGTACGACTGGTACTCAACAATTTATGTTTATTTTATTCAGTTTGTGTATCTTTGTTTATGATTGTATGTTAATGTTTATGATACATTGATTTAGTGTCTGTTTCAAGAAGTAGAAAAGATTTGAAGGTTGATATAATTTTTTAAGGTCAAAAAGAACTAAGGAAACGTATTTGAAGATTGGAACTAAGGAATTAAGATACATTGATAAATATCTTTGTATTGAGCTGCTTTAACATGCTTGCAGGGTTGCTGCATGTTTCCATGTATTCCTTTTTATATGTTTTTAACATATGTTGCCTTTCTAAAAAAGTTTAATTTATTGAAAATATGTTTCTATCAAATGTAGATTAGGTGATTAGGTGATCTGTAATTCCGAACATGTATATCTGAATTGTATTTACTTAATAAAATCCGGCGTGGAGCTGACCTTTGAATTGTTCCAAACATGTATATTTGAATTGTTAACTAAGCTCTAAACCCCTAAAATTTTTGTGTCATGTTCTCAAATTTTTTGAGAGGGGCGGGGGCATATTTTTGAGATTGACACACTGGCCATTCAAATACCAAGGACCGGCCCTGTCTTTAAACCAGTTGATTTTCGTCTTCAACTTTGCGGTTTCAGTCTTGACTTCTCAATATCGTTTTTCGTTGTAGGAATTGCTACTTCTCAATATCTTTTTTCGTTGTAGGAAAAATTGATGTTGGTGTGAAAGTTTGTTATTGTGTTTGATATTGGTGCAATATGGTTTCACTCTGTATTTTTGCTCTTAAGATTATTACTCTGTATTTTTGCTCTTAAGTTTCAGGTTGTAGACATGTTTGGATGTGGTCTCCATGTTTGTGCCGTTTATAATTCTTGGTTAAGTGAATTATCTCCTTCTTGTTCAGTCATTCATCCTTTTATTGAAAACATAAATAAAAAACTAGTATTTCTATTGATTATAATGAAGTATCACTGAGCTTGTAAAAGTGGATAAGCATTTTCGTCTTCTTCGAAGCTTGCTGATGAACTCATGGTAAGCTATTTTACAAGGAAAATAACATTTAATTATTTGAAATTGATAAGCATTTTTTTTTTTAAATTTCACATATGCTTTTTAAAGGCTTTCCTAAGAAATGTAATGCTTTAAAAACACTACGAGACGATGTTTTAAAATATGTATATTGGACATAAGTTCAGTTTGAATTCAAGGTTATCTGATTATTGTTATATAACTGATAATAACTATTTGAATTCAGGTAGTTGCAAAATTGCTTGATTCAGTGTACTTGAATTAAATGAACTTGAGTTGCCACTGGATTGCAGTTTCTAGTAGAGTTGGAGTTGCAGTGAAAGTGAGACCTCAAAATAAAATACTAAAGAATTTAAACATTTGTCACTATTAGGTAATAAATCATCTTTTTATGTTAATGTTCCTTAATTACCCTTCAAAAGTAGACCGATGATCCTGTAGTCATTTGGCTGGCTATTGAAAGAAAAAGCTTGCTTAGATTCGGTATTAAATTAAAGAAAAACACGGGATAATAAACCTAAATCAGGGGTCTGTGAAAATAATCTCATTCTAATGTGTATACAGGGAATAAAAACGCAGGCTTTCAATTTTGAATAACAAAAACCGTAATCTTCAAAAGCCGCAATCAACTAGAGCGATTAAATCGTGATTCAGCCGTAGTTAATCGCAAAATGATCCCAACACCCACGTGAATCAGTCAGAGGTAATCGTATTACGATTTAATACTAATTCGAACAATGTAGTTGTTAATTAAATGTCTTTGTGATAGGAGTTTATCTCCAATTAACAACGGCGCTGTTTCAGAGTCAGAATACGATCATCAACCATGGATGATGCAGAAAATCGATTGACGATATATGTTACTTTAAGGAATCCACTTTCAGTATTCCCAGACTTGTACCCATTTTGTGTGATTGACGAGGAAAAGAAGAACATGAGCAAGCAGTCTAAGCCCACTATTGTTGAAGGTGATAATACATCTAAGACACATTGGCTTGACGGAAGCAGCATTAAGAAGCCGACGGGTTACGGTGGTAGGGAGCGGCACATGGTGACAGACTAACATGCGATCTTCTGCCAGGTAGATGTTTATTGTCCCTCGGTTTTTAATGACTAATGTGTACTCTAGGTGGTTTGAAATGGCTGCAAAAATTACTCTATGCTGTGTTTTTGTAGTATTTTAAGTTGATTTGTTGGAAAATCTCTATATATGAATTTTATTTCATCGACTCAATAAGTCCGTGTATAATTTTACTTTATTGAGGTCATTGGAGCTTTTAGTTTACTTTATTGAGTAATATGAGCTCTATATGTTTGTTTTTGGGAAATAGATATACTTAGTTAATTATACGCCATTTGGTTTTTTGTTTTGTTTTGATGTTTTTAGCCAGTTTTGTTCGTGACAATTTACATAAAGAACTGACTTTAGCTGCTCAATAAGTTCTGGGATGATGTTACTTGATTCATGACACTTAGGTTTTTTTTGCTTGCTATTTTTTGTATTCTCTCATCTTATATGTAATGATGATGGTAAAGTATCTGAGTTCAAAGGAAGTTGTAGATACAATTATAAATAGAGGTGGCTAATTGGGCGGGCTGGGGAAAATTTAAAATTGGTTTAGGATACAAAGACATATTGTGTTTCAGATATTGGAGATGGTGATACAAAGACACATGGTACAATGGATACACTAAAAAGACATGGGAGCTACATAAGTTATAATCCCTCTATTTGAAATAAGTTTGTTGCCATAATGGGTGATGGTCAAATTGGGTTTAAGTCAAGAGATAGACATAAAGAGTTATCCTTGAAAATGCATGATACTCTTATGTTATATGATTTGGCCTTGCTTTGTAATATCCATTGTTATCCTTGAAAAAAGGTAAGTTATACTAATATCAAAGTTAATCATGTCTCATTGATGATCGGTAAGTTATACTACCAGATTCATAAACCCTAATTGCAAATCTTTGAGATTTACTTTGATTGTTTTTTTACTGTTCTTTGATTATTTTATGTTTGATTCAGCAGGTGGTGAATTATTGAATTATTGGTGAAGTTGGATTGATTATTGCTTATTATTATTAAAGATTAAATATTTTGCCTTATTGGATGAGTTTATATTTATGTTTCTAGGAAAACATTAGATGAACAGGTGAGGTACTTGATATCATAAACCTTTTGGGCAAACGCTTAAAGATCAAAGATCTTGCTTGAAGTAGAACATGGGATTTATAGACGAGGACGAGACTCTGACACATGAGGCAAATAACAAAGAAGTAGTTGATTTGGACGACTCTGGCACTCAAAGCTTCTTGCTTGACAATTGAAAGAATGAAGAGAGAAGCTTAGCGAGAGTTTAGCTAAGAAAAGATACATGCTTTCTATTCAGTAACCTTAAGGTAAAAAACTATTTCTGGTAACATCCTTTATGATATTTTGTTATGTTTTTTTCACTTTTTTTGTATTTTTAGTTTCAGATCTCATATTGTAGGTTACTAATTTGTAACTTTAATTCAATTATCTTTTAGTTGTCATGCATCTAATATTGTGACCTGGTATTTGAGTCATGAATGTATCCCCTATTTTTTTACGGTTTCAAATATATCGTGAACCTTAAATTGATTAGCAAACTGAAATTGATTTTTAACCATTTAAGTTCTTTTGATTAAACATGATATCTATTTATTACTCTGATGCAGACAACATTGTCTGGTGCTTGATATAAATTACATAGGTGAGTGGTAAGAGTAAATCATTATTTGATAGTCTTAGTGGGAATTAAAGATTATTTATAAGCATTTGATCTGTAATTAGATTGTTAATGTGATTTGGTTTGGGAATTGGGTTGTACATAATAAGTAATGATATCAAACTATTGGATATGTAATAAGTTTGTCATGTTTTATGACACTCCGGCTATGGAATCACATGATGTGCGCATGACTTGACTATTATGAAGTATAAAAACTATATATCTTTATAATAACCATAACCGTAGTTCACTGATAGGTATGTAAGCTTATTTGCTGCTGAATTTATCAATTTTTTTTCCTAGCGTTTGGTTATAAATTTTAATTTTTGTAACTATTGTTTTTTATTTATATATTGGTGTACAGATCGTAAGGTTTTTAATACTTCACATAATACATTTTTGGTTAACAAAGTATGGTAAGAAAATGATACTTCGGAAGGGAAAACGTTTTTGTGTCTGATTATTGCTTTGAACTTGAGTTTGGGTTGTACATCATTGGAGCCAAATTATCAACCTACCGTGACTTTTGTTGTGGTTCCTAAACGTCATCGCACTAGATTTTGTGCCAACAATCACTATGATCACAAATATGTAAGTCTTAATGCTTATAGTAACTAACATGTGGGTTGAATTGTAGACATTTAGTCACTATGTTTATGGTTAAGATCATATGCCAAGGAATTTAGTATAAAAAATATACAAAAATTAGTTATATATGAATTCTACACAAGTCTAACTATGATTTTTTTTAATCTAAGCATATATTTGTAATAACAAATTACCGAATCATGTTACTCTAACTTTTTGTTTAAAACTTGCAAATATGGTGGTTCTATTATAAAAAAAACTCAAACTACAACTAAATATCTTTTGTGAAATTATCAATAATCTTCTATATAATATATAACAACTTATAAAAAATAAAAATGATTTTGGGACGGAGGAGTATACACGGAGTAATTGATTGTATACGGAGTATATTGTATGTGTTTTAGGGTATAATGTTTAAGGTTTAGGGTTTAGTGTGTAAGGTTAAGGGTTGGTGGTTAAGGGTTTAGGGTTGATTTAGGGTTTAGATATAGGGTTTAGGGTTTAGTGTATAGGGTTTAGGGTTTAGTGTTTATGGTTTAGAGTTTAGGGTTTACTGTTTAGGGTTTAGTGTGTAGGGTTTAGTGTTTAGGGTTTAGTTTGTAGGGTGTAGTGTGTAGTATGTAGTGTTTAGGGTTTAGTGTTTAGGGTTTAGGGTATAGTTTGTAAGGGGTTGGTGGTTTAGGGTTGAGGGTTTATGGTTTAGAGTTTAGTGTATAGGGTTTAGAGATTAGGATTTAGGGTTTAAGGTTTAGTGTTTAGGGTATAGCGTTGGTGGTTTAGGGTTTAGAGTTAGTTTAGGTTTTAGAGTTTAGAGTTTAGATATAGGGTTTAGGGTTTAGAGTTTGTGTATAGGTTTTTTGATTTATTGTTTAGGGTTTAAGGTTTAGATTTATAAATTTATGATTTAGGGTTTGGGTTTTAAGGTTTTGGGTCGGTTTCAATTTATGATTTAATGTATAGGGTTTACGGTTTAGTGTTTAGGGTTAAGGGTTTAGGGTTTAGGATTTAGAGTTTAGTCTTAAGAGTTTAGGGTTTAGTTTTTATGGTATAAACTTTAGGGTTTACGGTTTAGGGTTTTATGGTTTATGGTTTAAGGTTTAGGGTTTACATATAAGGTTTAGGGTATAGTGTATACGGTTTAGTTTATAGGGTATAGATTTTAGAGTTTAGGGTTTAGGGTATAAGGTTTAGGGTTTAGATTTTAGAATTTATGGTTTGGGGTTTAGGGTATAGTGTTTAAGGTTTAGGGTTTAGTGCGAAAGGTTAAGGGTTGGTGGTTAAGGGTTTAGGGTTGATTTTGGGTTTGAGGTTTAGGGTTTAGATATAGGGTTTAGTGTATAGGGTTTAGGGTTTAGGGTATAGTGTTTAGAGTTTAAGGTTTCGTGTTTAGGGTTTAGAGTTTAGGTATTAATGTTTAGGGTTTAGTGTTTAGTGTGTAGAGTTTAGAGTTTAGGGTTTAGGGTTTAGGGTTTAGGGTTTAGGGTTTAGGGTTTAATGTGTAGGGTTTAGTGGCTAGGGTTTAGGGTTGGTGGTTTAGGATTTAGGGTTTATAGTTTAGAGTTTAGTGGTTAGGATTTATGGATTTAGAGTTTTGGGTTTAGGGTTAGTGTTTAGGGTATCATTGGTGGTTTGAGGTTTAGGTTTGGTTTAGGTTTTAGAATTTAGGGTTTAGATATAGGATTTATGTATACCTGTTTCTTTGTAATTTTTTTCTCCGATCTGATTGTTAGTTTTTCCTGTAAATAAATGTCGTTAACATGGGCCTGGTACGGTGGAGGTGTGATATAATCTTTTCCGTGTTATGCAGATTGTTAAAGTTTGTTGTTTCAACATGTGCATTTTCAGCCTCTTTCGATTACACGGTAATTGATTTTTTATCTTTGTATTTGGTTTTTATGTTTTGTTAATGTTTGTTTATAACCTTTGCTTATATTTGTATGTGGTTGTCAATGATATTAATATACCTTAAAAAGTGACCTAAAATACATTACTAACATATTGTACTCAATCGGTTTCCTATCCAATGTCAAGTAGAAAAAAGACTTTTAGAGAAAGATGGTTCGATTTTGTACGTGATGAATGTGTTGACACTAATTTTACTACCACCGTTAGCTCATCTCTCCTTGGTATTGCTGCTTATGATCGGTTTGGTAAAAGGCATAAATCAAATGTGATTAAGTGATGAAAAACCGTAAAAGCTAATTGTCATCAGATGTGATGGTAAAAAAAAATTAGATTCATTGTTCAATTGCAATGTTTGTAGTCTAATTTATGATTAATGAATGTCAGGGTTGCAATGTTTCAGATATTTTATCAATCCATAATCAAACTATTACTACCAAGGTTTTCATCAATGAACAAATTCCAGAAATAAATGATTTTAAGAAGAGGTTTGTTCGCAAAATATGGGAATGCTTCATCATCTCAATCAAGTGGGAAATTAAATGTCACTTAAAAAATATTCTTAAGTCCTGATTAGTTTGTGGCAAGTAAAAGGAAAATGATAATTGATCCAACCTACAGAGGTATTCAAGGTGTTCATTTATGGTACTTTAGTAATTTTAATTTCCCGGTTTTTTTAACATGTTTCATCTACTCAGCTTGATTAAATCAAAGCTTGGTACCAAAGTTTGGGTTGCCAAATGCAACCGGGTCATATTGGGTCCAAGTTGCCACCTCTGCAACTGGGTCTGTTATTACTCTGTTAGAGCCATAAGTTTGGGTTGCCAATTGCCACAAAAATTTCTTTTAAATTTCGTGTGCCGCTACTGTATGTTATTTGGTATTGTATAATTAAGAATTAAGATTCATTGTTGCGTACCCGTTCTACATGAATCCTTTATATGTACCATGTTTGATCTAACATGTTTGTTGTTTTTATGAAGGATGTTGAGAAATGTGATGACTTTTGGATGGTTATGTCCTTCAAGATTGAGAAAGATAAAGATAGCGAGATTTATTAGGATTGTTGAACTCACTCGTAAGTAATTTGGTCGAAATTTACATCTCTAATGTAGAGAACATGAATTTAAGCTCATAACAGTATGGGTTAAAGGGATTTTTTTATGACACATGTGGAGAACATGACTGCTAGATTATTAGAGTATGGGTAAAGGGGATTTTATAGCACATTTGGAGAATATGACTGCATTTTGTGTTTTAAAATCATAATGAAGACTTCTCTGATCAGGAGATATCGGTCTATCAAACAGTTGGATGTTGCCATTTCATGATGCAAAATATTATAATGGTTAGTCATTGATACATATTTTTTCTCACACTTTGCTATTCTTCAATTGGTGGGATATTTCTTATTTTATGCTACAGGTGGAAATATGGGTGGGTGGGTCGGGTTGGGTTGTTTAATAGTTACAAGTTCAAACGTGGGTCGGGACTGGACAGTTTGGCTACAATCTTCTTTTGGGCCATTAATGATATATAATTACAAAAGACTTTTTAATCAAGCACATTTCGGTGGGAGTATGCATTTTGAATGATTTCAGATGACTCTTATACCCATTAGACGTTGTGTATTCTCTAATTAAGTCTTTTAACTGTGACTCATTTAAAATGACATAATGTCACTTCAACCCGAATTTAAGAGGATGGGTTGCAATTGCCACACATGATCTATACATGCTAAAATTTTATTTAATAGCTTTCTATATATGTGTGTTTATTGAATTTTACATTTTCCAATTGTCTTGGACATATGTCAAGTTATCTGATGTCAGCACTTGTAAGATAATGTTATCCATGTTTCTTGTGAACTCAGGTGGCAGCTCTCAAATATGTTATGATGATATTTATTCGACCGTAGTTTGATACTTTAGTCTTGGTAAGTTGTCATTATCTTATATTCCATATGTGTGTATACTTATATACTCCGTAGTTATTATTAAATGATATCAAATAACTAAACTAATCATCTACAGGCTACTTGAAATACACGTTAAATATCAGTCTTTGGGTTCTTTAGCACCAGTTTCTACGCCAACGAATAACAATCTCAATAGATGGTTCGACGGTTGTGCTAAAAGGTAAGCCTTTTATAGCCCGTTTAAAGCCTTAAATGGGTCGAATTGGTCAAGTCAGGTTGTGTGTTATTGCTAACGGGTCAGGGTAAAGAGAAGCTAAAATAAAAACCTGTTCAAACAGTCAACTGGGGTGAAAGTGACTTCCTGTCTTTTTTTTTACTACATAATTCTCCAGGGCAATTTATTATATTAGCACTTTATTATAGTAAACATCATTTTATTATGAATGTATATCATTGTAAAGGTGAAAAGTTCTAAAGGGGGAATTCAACAAATAGATGAAAACAAAGTGATTTTATTAATATGTTCTCCTGGAGATCAATCAAGCATATTATCCGTGTTATGTAAGACTGCAAAGTCATAGAATTGTTTTGCTCTTATTTAATTTATCTTTTTCAGTTTAATGGGTTATGCTTGAGGGTAGATGTCAAGAGGGTTATATAGGATTGGCTACAGTAGGCTAATTTTCGTTTTAATTTTATGTATGTAATTGTTAACACATGTGCTTGGTATTTGTTCGCAACCTGTGAAATAGTTGTAGTTGTAATGGCTTTTGCCTGTGAAATACTATTTTAGTTTAGAACTACTGTCAATAAGCATTTTAAGGCTATTGATTTATAATATTACGAAACTCAATTTTACCATTTCTTTACTTGCAATACATAGACTACTCAAGTGTTTCGTCACTAAATTAATATCAACAATAAACAATGTTGTACAAAATTGTAACGATTACAAAAACTATTATTTAGAGCTACCGTGCAACGCACGGGCTCTTAAAATCTAGTTTTATATAAAATACACAAACAATATTTACTACAACGGATTTTGTTAAAGAAAACTAAGTTCTATCTTTGATATTTTCAAATCAAAGATGTTCACACATATGTAATTACCACAAAGTTATGAATGATATTAGAGATAATATCAGTTAATCAATCTATATAGCACATACCTCAATCTATCAAATTAAATTATATATTAAACTCTAACTTGATTCCTGCAATCTTCTTATTATATTTATATTGAAACAGAAGAATAATAAACGAAAATTAAACATAAAAATCAATAGAGAAGAAATACCATAAGATGAGGAGAATTGTTACATACTTCGCACTTGCAGCCTTGAATTGTTGCAAGATTTTGTATAGGTCGCTGTATGTTATTGATAGCGGCTTGAATCTTACCGAGTAATTATTATTATTATTATTATTACTAAAGGGTATTTTAGAGATGGGGTGTATGTAAAATTGATTTATTAGATAATATTTTTCGTGGATGATTAAGAACCGTTAGATCAAGGGGTATTGTAATGTAATTTTTTAATCTAATGGTGATTAAGGAGGTTTTGAAAACATTTATTATCTCTTTTAATGTATATAGTGAATAGTGATAGTGAATAGTGAATAGTGATAATATGATATAACATTTTACATTTTAAATTTATTTTACTTAGAAGTACCCATGCAACGCACGAGCTCTTAAATCTAGTATAATATTAAATACTCCGTAGTAACTTTAAGCTCTGGATATGTTTATCGAAGATAAAATCTTATTTTATTGATATTTTAATACTGATATTGATTTGATATTATATAAGTACTTGTATAGACATAACTAGATGTGGAGCCCTCGCTTCGCGCCGGGGGCTCCGTTTTGAATGCGAGTTAAAAAAAAAAGTCTTGATCTATTTTGTAAAAAAGAAATTTTTTCGACATCTAACATTGAAGGGTTGTTCCTTTTGTGAAAGTTGCCTCTTTTAGCGTTCTGGTTTTATTTAAAAAAAAAAGTTAGTAAAGTGGGGGTTCGATTTGTATTTTAATAAAAGTTAGGGGGTTAAGTTTGTGAAATTTAAAAAAAATATACGTATAAAGTGGGAGTTCGATTTCTATTTTAATAAAAGTTAGAGGGTTAAGTTTGTGAAAATTGAGTATTAGTAAAAAAAAAAGTTAGTAAAGTGGGGGTTCGATTTGTATTTTAATAAAAGTTAGGGGGTTAAGTTTGTGAATTTTGGGAAAAAATATACGTATAAAGTGGGGGTGCGATTTGTATTTTAATAAGAGTGTAAAGTGGGGTGCGATTTGTATTTTAATAAAAGTTGGGGGTTAAGTTTGCGAAAAGTGGAAAAAGGAATAGTACTATTCATTTGCCCTTTGCCTTTTAGATGTAGGTATATAATAAGAGTATAAAGTGGGGGTGCGATTTGTATTTTAATAAAAGTTGAGGGGTTAAGTTTGCGAAAAGTGAAAAAAGGAATAGTACTATTCATTTGGCCTGTGCCTTTTAGATATAGGTATATAATAAGAGTGTAAAAAAAAAAAAGTTAAGTTAGTAAAAAAATATAGGTATATAGTTAAGTTTGTGAAAATTGAGTATTAGTAAAAAAAAAATTAGTAAAGTGGGGGTTCGATTTGTATTTTAATAAAAGTTAGGGGGTTAAGTTTGTGAAATTTGGAAAAAATATACGTATAAAGTGGGGGTGCGATTTGTATTTTAATAAGAGTGTAAAGTGGGGTGCGATTTGTATTTTAATAAAAGTTGGGGGATTAAGTTTGCGAAAAGTGGAAAAAGGAATAGTACTATTCATTTAGCCTTTGCCTTTTAGATATAGGTTAGGGGGTTAAGTTTGTGAAATTTGGAAAAAATATACGTATAAAGTGGGGGTGCGATTTGTATTTTAATAAGAGTGTAAAGTGGGGTGCGATTTGTATTTTAATAAAAGTTGGGGGGTTAAGTTTGCGAAAAGTGGAAAAAGGAATAGTAATATTCATTTGGCCTTTGCCTTTTAGATATATGTATATAATAAGAGTATAAAGTGGGGGTGCGATTTGTATTTTAATAAAAGTTGAGGGTTAAGTTTGCGAAAAGTGGAAAAAGGAATAATACTATTCATTTGACCTTTGCCTTTTAGATATAGGTATATAATTAAATTTTCTACCCACACTTGTGCTCACTTGGCCCTGAAAAACACCTTAACTCTAATTTATTTGATTTAATAGGATTGACAACAATAGCAATGTATTCATCTCCCTCGTGTCCCTTGGTTGTATCTTTGATCTTCAACTTGTAGAGTGTAGCCGAAATAACATACTCAACAGATCTTTTATATGCTTCAATTGTTTTCCCTTCAAAATCTTGTCTAAGTCTTTCTTTTTTTTTCGCTTCGTTCACAGAAAATGTTTCGACTTTTTTGACCATTGGATCATCAAGATTTTTGATCGGTTCCCACGCTCTAAAAACCCTTGAAGATATGGGATGAAAGTTTGAAAGAAACAAAATGAAAATCATGAGAAATATAAGAGAATAGGAAGTGTGCAGTGAGTGTGAATTCATAGTCATTTCGATCTTTTAACGTTGAAATTGGAGTTGGAATTTGGGAGATGGAGTGAGCTAGCTTTTGGCTATTTATAGAATGTGAAAATGTTGCATTAAATAGCTTACAAACAAATTTTTTAAATTAACGTGACATGGGATCATGAAAGGAAGAGATATTATTTAATACAAATAATTAATGTAATTGTTATATAGAAAAGTGTCAGAAAATGATCATAAGATAACTCTAAGAGAGGTCTCAACCATGACAGGATTTCTTCCAGGACTAACCAACCATTCAGCGCCACATCAGCACTTCTTTTTCAGGGCTAAATCCAGGACTAAACACTCTCAACAATGACACTCATCCTTCCATTTTTTATTTCTTTTTTAATTTTTTTATAATATCAAATAATTACAATCTCTTTCTCTTTTATATATAATAACAAAGTGTTAAATAGATCATCTAAACTAGCCACCACTAATCTTAGCCATCCATTCAATTCCTCATCTATGATCTTGACCATTGATTGTTTTCTAAACTTGATTATGACCTCATAATCATGAGCTTCAATTAATTGATTACTAAAATACCCCTTCAATACAAAACAACACGGGAACAAAGATGGAAAAAGGGTTACAGGAAAAACCCTAGGTTGTTCATCATTCTCACAAACATGAATTATTCGGTAAGATTGTTTGGTTGTTTACTTTAGCATTATTCATTAATTTTAACTATATGGAGGCCTTTCTGACTCATCTCCAAAAAGGGTGTCCTCCCCATATAGCTGCATCTTTCCCAACTTTACCCTTTATTTTATTTTTCCACTTTCTTTCTTCAATCTTCTTCTTTCTTAAACCAAACTTTTCTTCTACCGTTATCATCTGACAATATTACCAGAAGAGTTATGAACACCAACCACAGAAGCCACAAGAATGTCGTGATTTACTAGTATTTAAAAAAACGAAGCCCTAATACGAGGAAATCAACAAAATAGAAGATTAAAACATGAAAGTGAAAGTGATATTGATAGCAGGTGAGTTAATAGAGTGAGATAGATTATAGGGATTTCGATTAGGTTCATTTGGCCAGAGCATATTGATTTGATAAAAGAGTGGAAGATTGAGTAATGGGTTTTGGCCCAAAACTTTTAGGAAATTGAAAATAGACATAAAAGTAATCTCAAAAAGAAAATATGGAGATAACCACGAGTATGGAACATTCTGGGTTCCTTAAGTTGTCTAACTTATCATTATTTATATTTATATTTATTAGTTTGGTGATACGTAGGAATTAAAAAAAAAAAAAAAAAGGTGAATACAAATTTTAATAATTATTTAGTTTGAGGGCAAAATAGTCAATTTTTCATTCAGATCGTTTATTCAGCACAAAAAGTAAACGGCAATATAATTCAGCAGTTATATCCATACTGCCATCTATATCCATACTGTCATCTATATCCATATAGAGCTTAATGAAAAAAAAAGTAAACAGCCCCTTATTCATGTATACTATTGATTCTTTACAAATCGGATACTTCTTCATCATCTTCAAAAGTTATTCAAAATTAGTTCCGCCTATACCATCGATTCATCTATACGATCGATTGTATGTTCCAATCTAGCCGTTTGCATCGATTCGTAAATCGTAAATCAATCACGAAATTTTGTAGATCTAAGTGCTTTTCCGGTAATTCATCTACTCGTAAATCATTGATAACCGATAGTAATCTTAATTAAAGTATCGATAATCATTATGGTTGTTAATTTTTATAAATTCATGTCGATTTGTGTATTTTTTGTATGTTTGCTTTGTGTCATCAGGTTGTATAAAAAGATATTTTGGGTGCTTTTGTTTGTAGATTAGTGTTCGAGCTTTCATCATGTTCGAGCTTCCTTCTGTTTCACGGTAATTTTTGAATTTATCATTACGTTTTTGTGTTAAATTTTGGTGTATCTTCTGGTGTTGTAGAGGTTAGTTATAAGTGTTTTGTTTTTTAAGAATCTTGATTCTTTTTAGTGGTTGAATAAAATTTTTAATTGACTTAATGGCAGGTAAGAAAAGCAAAAGAAATTTGTTCATGAGGAGCGTGTGACCGATGAAGTTCTTAGTCATAATGACATTAGTCTTGTGCATCTCTGTGTCACTTAGACAAGTGGTTAAGATGAGTATATTGTAGTGTCACATGGAACTTCCACTACTTCAGATTCAACTACCTACAACTGGTAAACACTTCGTTTATATATATATATATATATATATATATATATATATATATATATATATATATATATATATATATATTTTTTTTCATTGGTTTGTGCTATTTTATGATCATCATCTATGCTATAGTTTTGTACTCATGTTGGACAGTGTCTTATCTTTGGTCTCTGCACAAGGAGTGAAGTTGAAAAACCAAAAGCTAAAACTAGTGGCATGGCGAAATGGAGTTAAGGAATTTTTGACCTCGAATGCGTTATTTGCTCGAAAACTAAATCATAAAGGTAACATTATCTTCTTATATGGTGTAGCAGATCATAACAAAATTTTAAGCATTTCTTTTAGAAGTTTGTTGTGCTAAATATTCAACTTAACATCTATTTATGTTTTCATCATTGAGGGTTTTGGGTGTATGGTGTATCCACGACTATACATACTTCTTGAAAATTATGAAGAATCCATCGTATGATGTCTACGTGTTATCACCTAGAAATTACTTTGTGTTTACACCTTTACCTTTAATTGTAAACGTTGTGACGGAAGTTCACAGCGTTGTAGATCGAACCAATTCGCACAACGTTGTCAAAAAGGTAATTGTAGTGCCTTAATTAACATCTTTTCATCAATTAGCATGTTAGTACTGTACAAATGCTTTTTTGCCCATGAATTGTTTGGTTTTAGATTTACAGAGACTATGTTTTTTATTGTATCCACTATAAACCAAACCTTTGCTTGAATTGATGTGCTACTATATAAATATTAGATATATTATATTTTATGTGAAAATCTATGCATAGTAACTTTCACTTGACTCTTATTTTTATCATACGTTTGTATTGATTTTCTACATTTTGTGTGGAAATCTAATAATATGTGGTCATATATCATAATTTGTGGTCATATAAGCAACTATCAATGCCTATGTAAGATGGAAATTATAAGTTTGTAGGAAGCTGAATGTTTCAAGATCGATGGAGAAATCTTATATAGTGTTTAATGGTGAGTTGGGTACCATATAACCTTGGGTTTAACAAATGGGTCAAGGTCTCAATGGATGACTACATGGAAAGGTATGGATACTTAATGGGTTTATCTATACATGAAAGTAGACATTAATATATATGGAAGAAAATTAGTTCTTTAAGGGGTTTCTTATACATGCAGGTAGACATTGGTATATATGGGTACCAACTGAAATGTCCCGTTCTTATTGATTAAAAATGTTCCATATTAATTGATTTCGTTGCGAGGTTTTGACCTCTATATGAGACG
This sequence comes from Rutidosis leptorrhynchoides, assembly GCF_046630445.1. NCBI lineage: Eukaryota > Viridiplantae > Streptophyta > Magnoliopsida > Asterales > Asteraceae > Rutidosis > Rutidosis leptorrhynchoides. The sequence continues at coordinate 372,053,970 of NC_092341.1, read as the reverse complement.
TTTTTCAAAGACTGCATTCATTTTAAAACAAACCATAACCTTTATTTCATCAATAAAGGTTTAAAAAGCTTTACGTAGATTATCAAATAATGATAATCTAAAATATCCTGTTTACACACGACCATTACATAATGGTTTACAATACAAATATGTTACAACAAAATAAGTTTCTTGAATGCAGTTTTTACACAATATCATACAAGCATGGACTCCAAATCTCGTCCTTATTTAAGTATGCGACAGCGGAAGCTCTTAATAATCACCTGAGAATAAACATGCTTAAAACGTCAACAAAAATGTTGGTGAGTTATAGGTTTAACCTATATATATCAAATCATAATAATAGACCACAAGATTTCATATTTCAATACACATCCCATACATAGAGATAAAAATCTTTCATATGGTGAACACCTGGTAACCGACATTAACAAGATGCATATATAAGAATATCCCCATCATTCCGGGACACCCTTCGGATATGATATAAATTTCGAAGTACTAAAGCATCCGGTACTTTGGATGGGGTTTGTTAGGCCCAATAGATCTATCTTTAGGATTCGCGTCAATTAGGGTGTCTGTTCCCTAATTCTTAGATTACCAGACTTAATAAAAAGGGGCATATTCGATTTCAATAATTCAACCATAGAATGTAGTTTCACGTACTTGTGTCTATTTTGTAAATCATTTATAAAACCTGCATGTATTCTCATCCCAAAAATATTAGATTTTAAAAGTGGGACTATAACTCACTTTCACAGATTTTTACTTCGTCGGGAAGTAAGACTTGGCCACTGGTTGATTCACGAACCTATAACAATATATACATATATATCAAAGTATGTTCAAAATATATTTACAACACTTTTAATATATTTTGATGTTTTAAGTTTATTAAGTCAGCTGTCCTCGTTAGTAACCTACAACTAGTTGTCCACAGTTAGATGTACAGAAATAAATCGATAAATATTATCTTGAATCAATCCACGACCCAGTGTATACGTATCTCAGTATTGATCACAACTCAAACTATATATATTTTGAAATCAACCTCAACCCTGTATAGCTAACTCCAACATTCACATATAGAGTGTCTATGGTTGTTCCGAAATATATATAGATGTGTCGACATGATAGGTCGAAACATTGTATACGTGTCTATGGTATCTCAAGATTACATAATATACAATACAAGTTGATTAAGTTATGGTTGGAATAGATTTGTTTCCAATTTTCACGTAGCTAAAATGAGAAAAATTATCCAATCTTGTTTTACCCATAACTTCTTCATTTTAAATCCGTTTTGAGTGAATAAAATTGCTATGGTTTCATATCGAACTCTATTTTATGAATCTAAACAGAAAAAGTATAGGTTTATAGTCGGAGAAATAAGTTACAAGTCGTTTTTGTAAAGGTAGTCATTTCAGTCGAAAGAACGACGTCTAGATGACCATTTTAGAAAACATACTTCCACTTTGAGTTTAACCATAATTTTTGGATATAGTTTCATGTTCATAATAAAAATCATTTTCTCAGAATAACAACTTTTAAATCAAAGTTTATCATAGTTTTTAATTAACTAACCCAAAACAGCCCGCGGTGTTACTACGACGGCGTAAATCCGGTTTTACGGTGTTTTTCGTGTTTCCAGGTTTTAAATCATTAAGTTAGCATATCATATAGATATAGAACATGTGTTTAGTTGATTTTAAAAGTCAAGTTAGAAGGATTAACTTTTATTTGCGAACAAGTTTAGAATTAACTAAACTATGTTCTAGTGATTACAAGTTTAAACCTTCGAATAAGATAGCTTTATATGTATGAATCGAATGATGTTATGAACATCATTACTACCTTAAGTTCCTTGGATAAACCTACTAGAAAAGAGAAAAATGGATCTAGCTTCAACGGATCCTTGGATGGCTCGAAGTTCTTGAAGCAGAATCATGACACGAAAACAAGTTCAAGTAAGATCATCACTTGAAATAAGATTGTTATAGTTATAGAAATTGAACCAAAGTTTGAATATGATTATTACCTGGTATTAGAATGATAACCTACTGTAAGTAACAAAGGTTTCTTGATCTTGGATGATTACTTGGAATGGATTTAGAAAACTTGGAAGTAAACTTGCAATCTTGGAAGTATTTTTGATTTTATGAAACTAGAACTTTTGGAATTTATGAAGAACACTTAGAACTTGAAGATAGAACTTGAGAGAGATCAATTAGATGAAGAAAATTGAAGAATGAAAGTGTTTGTAGGTGTTTTTGGTCGTTGGTGTATGGATTAGATATAAAGGATATGTAATTTTGTTTTCATGTAAATAAGTCATGAATGATTACTCATATTTTTGTAATTTTATGAGATATTTCATGTTAGTTGCCAAATGAGGGTTCCCACATGTGTTAGGTGACTCACATGGGCTGCTAAGAGCTGATCATTGGAGTGTATATACCAATAGTACATACATCTAAAAGCTGTGTATTGTACGAAGACGAATACTGGTGCATACGAGTAGAATTGTTGATGAAACTGAACGAGGATGTAATTATAAGCATTTTTGTTAAGTAGAAGTATTTTGATAAGTGTATTGAAGTCTTTCAAAAGTGTATAAATACATATTAAAACACTACATGTATATACATTTTAACTGAGTCGTTAAGTCATCGTTAGTCGTTACATGTAAGTGTTGTTTTGAAACCTTTAGGTTAACGATCTTGTTAAATGTTGTTAACCCAATGTTTATAATATCAAATGAGATTTTAAATTATTATATTATCATGATATTATCATGTATGAATATCTCTTAATATGATATATATACATTAAATGTCTTTACAACGATAATCGTTACATATATGTCTCGTTTAAAAATCATTAAGTTAGTAGTCTTGTTTTTACATATGTAGTTCATTGTTAATATACTTAATGATATGTTTACTTATCATAGTATCATGTTAACTATATATATATCCATATATATGTCATCATATAGTTTTTACAAGTTTTAACGTTCGTGAATCACCGGTCAACTTGGGTGGTCAATTGTCTATATGAAACATATTTCAATTAATCAAGTCTTAACAAGTTTGATTGCTTAACATGTTGGAAACATTTAATCATGTAAATATCAATCTCAATTAATATATATAAACATGGAAAAGTTCGGGTCACTACTGTACCTACCCGTTAAATAAATTTCGTCCCGAAATTTTAAGCTGTTGAAGGTGTTGACGAATCTTCTGGAAATAGATGCGGGTATTTCTTCTTCATCTGATCTTCACGCTCCCAGGTGAACTCGGGTCCTCTACGAGCATTCCATCGAACCTTAACAATTGGTATCTTGTTTTGCTTAAGTCTTTTAACCTCACGATCCATTATTTCGACGGGTTCTTCAATGAATTGAAGTTTTTCGTTGATTTGGATTTCATCTAACGGAATAGTGAGATCTTCTTTAGCAAAACATTTCTTCAAATTCGAGACGTGGAAAGTGTTATGTACAGCCGCGAGTTGTTGAGGTAACTCAAGTCGTAAGCTACTGGTCCGACACGATCAATAATCTTGAATGGTCCAATATACCTTGGATTTAATTTCCCTCGTTTACCAAATCGAACAACGCCTTTCCAAGGTGCAACTTTAAGCATGAACATCTCTCCAATTTCAAATTCTATATCTTTTCTCATGTCATAACCCGTCCTTAACCATAAGAACGTGTTAGATAACGTATGATTTCATTGCGAGGTATTGACCTCTATATGCGACATTTTTAAAAGAGAAACTGCATATATTATACATTACAAACCATAACCATTATTTTTGTTACAAGCTTTAGACAATAAAAAGATGATTATCGTTTAGCGATAATCTTCGACTTACAAACTTTACATATAATGATAACAACACGATTTCGAGCATATTTTACAACACAAATCCTTGGGTATGCAGTTTTATTTTTGACACAAATATGCGTACGCAAGATCCTGCTCAAATTCAACATAATGCAGCGGAAGCTTTAGTAATCACCTGAGAATAGACATGTTTTAAAAGGTCAACATAAAGTTGGTGAGATATAGGTTTAATGCCGGCAGCAATATATATATATAGACCACAAGATTTCGTATATAAACAGTTTAATAAAAATATTCTAAGTGGTTGAGCACTTGGTAACCATACTTAACATTTAATCACGTCGCATATTCCCTTTATTATGAAATCTTACTACACCGTACCAAATGTAGTCACGAAACGAAGTACTGTGCAACCGTTGAATACTGGTCGTCCAGTCCGGTTGGGGTTGTCAGGCCCGATAGATCTATCAACAGGATTCGCGTTTACAATACCGCTGTAAATAACAGTTACCAAGCTACAGGGAAGTATGCCAGTGGTACAACTCAACGTAGAATATATTTTTCAGTTACTTGTGTCCATAACGTAAAACATAAAATACATGTATTCTCATCCCGAAATATTTAGAGTTTAAAAGTGGGACTATATACTCACTTTCGTCTTGAAGATATATATATAATTTGACTTGGTCTCCGGTTGATATCACGAACCTATCCATATATAATATATCAATACCTTTTCTTTTTAAACAAACGTCACATATATATACTTGTTATACTTTGAATAATTCCTTAGTCCGTAGTTAGCAGTTCGTTGTTAGTAATTCAATTTTAATGGTTCATTTTTAGATGTTTAATATACCCGCAATGAAATAAATAAAACCCCCAACGAAATAAATAAAACCCCATCGTATATGTATTGGTCGAGATTAATCTTGACCCATGGTACCGGTGTTGTCAAATGACGTGTTGCGTACATAAAGTACCGGTGTTGTCAAATGACGTGTTGCGTACAATCATGGGATCTTATGATTAATCTTCTCGTGTTGTTTACGGGTGATCCTGAACCATATAAAATTGAATTATAAGTACATATATATAAAATATCATGTTAACTTAAAAAGATGTGATTTATTTAATTTGTTCCCAATTATTTTCGTGGCTAAACTAGTCTTGGATATCCGATTTTGTTTCGGTCATAGTTTCTTCGTTACAACTCCGTTTTCGTTGATTCAACTTGCCATCTCCTTGGATCGAGTCCCTCTTTAAGACTATGAACTGTAAATACCTTAGTTTGTATTCAAAATCACACGGCATAGGTCAAACTTTAGTGAAACTTATGAAGTTAATCATTTTCCATCATGTAAACAACCTCAAATGATTATTTTTCTAAAAATACTTATACTTTGAGTTAAATCATGAAATTTTTATGTGTTATCATATTCATAGTAAAAATCATTTTTCCAGAAAATAAACCTCCAATTCAAAGTTTAAGATGGTTTTTAATTATCCAACCCAAAACAGCCCCCGGTTGCACTCCGACGTCGTAAATTCAGTTTTTAAGGTGTTCTTTGAAAAACCAAGTTATACCTTGTTAAGTTAGCATATAATTAAGATATGTTACAGGTCTTGAAGTATTTTAAAAGTTAAGTTAGAAGGATCTATTTAGTTTGCGAACAAGTTTGAAATCATTCAAACTATGTTCTAGTTTATAAACTCTTATATATATAGCTTTAAATATATGAATTGAAAAAGAGTTGAAGTAGAGTTTTTACCTCAAGTTTAAAATGTAAAGTTGCTGGAAAGAAGTAGTAAAATAAAAGTTGAGAGAGTTCTTGCAAGTGTGTGTGAAAATTGGAAGTAAAATTTGGAAAATGAATGTGTAAAAATGAGTTAGAAATGGTGCTTATTTATAGGCTTGAAAATTTGGTTTTTAGTGAAAATATCTAAGATAAGTTAAAATTTATTATGTCATGAATGACATATTATTCCAATAATTGAAGATTTCTATTGGTATATACCAATAGTAAATACTTCTAGAAGCTGTGTATAGTACCCTAGATATACGTATAGGATTATTGAGGAAACGGAACGAGAATTCAAATATAACTATCTTTTGTAAATATACTTATATTGTTTTATGTATAAAAGCCCTTTAAAAATGATTAAATACATTACTTATACGATATATGTATAAACATTATAAATCATCAGTATTTATGTCAAATAACGTTACGTAGGTTATTGTTTTGAAAACTTAAGTTAGTAGTTTCAAAATATACTTATGACTTTTTGTTATTAATACAAAATGAGATATTAAAACATCCTTAGATCATGTTAAATATGTATGTATAATTATCATATATTGTATAGTTCGTGATATCATCGGTCAAACTAGACGGTCAAACGTTGTGTAAAACTCTTTTCAAAAACATAAGTCTCAACAATTTGGATTGCTTATCATGTTGGTAAGGTTTAATTTATGTAAATATTAATCTCATAAGTATAGAACGATCGGAAAAGTGCGGGTCGTTACAGTACCTACCCGTTAAATAAATTTCGTCCCGAAATTTTAAAATTGTACCTATTTTGCGTCATCGAGAAACAAGTGTGGATACTTTTGTTTCATCTGATCCTCTCGTTCCCAAGTAAACTCAGGACCTCTTTGAGCATTCCAACGAACCTTAACGATTGGTATGTTGCTCTGCTTGAGCTGTTTAACTTCACGATCCATGATTTCGATTGGTTCTTCGATGAATTGTAGTTTCTCATCGACATGGATTTCTTCAAGAGGAATGGTGAGGTCTTCCTTTGCAAGACACTTCTTAAGGTTTGAGACGTGAAAGGTATTGTGTACTCCGGCGAGTTGTTGCGGTAACTCGAGTCGATAAGCTACCGGTCCAATGCGTTCGATGATCTTGAACGGGCCTACATATCTTGGGTTCAGTTTACCTCTTTTACCGAAACGTATTACACCTTTCCAAGGTGACACCTTTAGCATAACCATGTCCCCAATCTGAAACTCTAATGGTTTCCTTCGGACATCGGCGTAGCTCTTTTGGTGACTTCGGGCTGTTTTCAATCTCTCCTTGATTTGTACTATCTTCTCAGTCGTTTCGTGTATGATCTCGGGACCAGTTAATTGTCGATCTCCTACTTCATTCCAACAGATAGGAGATCTACACTTCCTTCCATACAATGCTTCGAATGGTGCAGCTTTAATGCTTGCATGATAACTATTATTATACAAAAATTCTGCTAACGGTAGATACTTATCCCATCCGTTTCCAAAATCGATCACACATGCCCTGAGCATGTCTTCAAGAGTCTGAATCGTTCTTTCACTCTGCCCATCGGTTTGCGGATGATATGCGGTACTCATATCTAAACGAGTTCCTAGTGCCTCCTGCAGTGATTGCCAGAACTTTGAGGTAAATCTACTATCACGATCGGATATAATGGAAATAGGTATTTCATGCCTTGAAACAATTTCCTTTATATACAATCGTAATAGTTTCTCCATTCTATCCTTTTCCTTTATAGGCAAGAAATGGGCAGATTTGGTAAGACGATCAACAATCACCCAAATGGTGTCGTATCCCCAGGCAGTCTTTGGTAACTTCGTGATGAAATCCATGGTAATACCATCCCATTTCCATTCTGGGATTTCTGGTTGTTGAAGTAACCCTGATGGTTTTTGGTGTTCTGCCTTGACCTTGGAACAAGTTAAACACTCCCCAACATATGTTGCAACGTCTGTCTTTAAGTTAGGCCACCAATAATGTGTCTTAAGATCTTGATACATCTTTCCAACTCCAGGATGTATCGAGTATCTTGTCTTATGTGCCTCGTTCAATATCAATTTCCTTAATCCACCCAACTTCGGTACCCAAATACGGTTTGCAAAATATCGAATTCCATCTTCCCGTATAACGAGTTGCTTCTCATACTTCTTCATTATTTCATTTCCTATATTTTCTTTAGTAAGTGCTTCTCGTTGAACTTCTTTGATTTGTGAGTTGAGATTCATGCGAATTTTTATGTTCATCGCTCGTACTCGAATTGGTTCTCGTTCCTTTCTGCTTAGTGCGTCAGCCACCACATTCGCTTTCCCGGGATGATAACGAATTTCACAATCATAGTCGTTTATTAACTCGACCCACCTACGTTGCCTCATGTTCAGCTGTTTCTGATCAAAAATATGTTGAAGACTTTTATGATCAGTAAACACAGTGCATCTAACCCCATATAAGTAGTGTCTCCATATCTTTAACGCAAACACGACTGCTCCCAGTTCTAGATCATGCGTCGTATAATTCCGCTCGTGAATCTTCAATTGTCGAGATGCATATGCAATAACTCTCTTTCGTTGCATAAGAACGCAACCAAAACCTTGTCGTGAAGCGTCACAATATATTTCAAAATCATCGTTCCCTTCTGGTAACGATAAAATAGGCGCCGTAGTTAACTTCTTCTTCAGTAATTGAAATGCGTTCTCCTGCTCCGAGGTCCATTCGTATTTCTTCCCTTTTTGCGTTAATGCTGTCAACGGCTTAGCTATTCGGGAAAAATCTTGAATAAACCTTCTATAATAACCGGCTAAACCCAAAAATTGGCGTATCTGCATTGGTGTTTTAGGAGTCTCCCATTTTTCAATGGCTTCAATTTTTGCTGGATCAACCTGAATTCCTTTGCTACTAACAACGTGGCCAAGAAATTGCACTTCTTTCAACCAGAAAGCACACTTAGAAAATTTAGCGTATAGCTGTTCTTTTCTCAACAACTCTAATATCAACCTTAAATGCTGCTCATGCTCTTGCTCACTCTTGGAATAGATAAGAATGTCATCAATGAAAACGATAACAAACTTATCTAAATACGGACTACAAACTCGATTCATGAGGTCCATGAATACAGCTGGCGCATTCGTCAATCCAAACGGCATGACCAAAAATTCGTAATGACCATAACGTGTCCGAAAAGCAGTTTTCGGAATGTCCTCTTCTTTGACACGTAGTTGATGATAGCCCGATCTTAGGTCGATTTTCGAATAAACACATGATCCCTGGAGTTGATCAAATAAGTCGTCAATTCTCGGTAGTGGATACCGATTTTTGATAGTTAACTTATTTAATTCACGATAATCTATACACATCCTAAAAGATCCATCTTTCTTTTTAACAAATAGAATCGGAGCTCCCCACGGTGAAGTACTTGGTCGTATGAATCCATGATCCAGTAATTCTTTTAACTGACTCTGAAGTTCTTTTAACTCGGACGGTGCAAGTCTATATGGAGCACGAGCCACTGGTGCGGCTCCTGGTACTAAATCTATTTGAAATTCTACAGATCTAAATGGAGGTAATCCCGGCAACTCTTCCAGAAAAACTTCAGGAAAATCTCTTGCCACAGGCACGTCATTGATGCACTTCTCTTTTTCTTTCTTTTTGACTTTATTAACATGTGCTAAGATAGCATAGCACCCTTTCTTCAAGCACTTTTGAGCTTTCAAATAACTAATGAGTTTTAGCTTTGAGTTACCCTTCTCTCCATAAATCATTACTGGCGTTTTATTCTTACGAGGAATGCGAATTGCCTTCTTGGCACACACAACTTCAGCTCCTACTTTGGACATCCAGTCCATGCCGACTATTACATCAAAACTTCCTAATTCTACGGGTATTAAGTCAATTTTAAATGTTTCTCCGGCTAAATTTATTTTACAATCACGGCAAATTTTATCGGCTTTAATTAGTTTACCATTAGCTAACTCAATCATGTACTTAGCATCTAGAGGTAATGATGAACAATTCAATTTAGCGTGAAAGTCTCTACACACGTAACTTCTATCAGCACCAGTATCAAATATAATAGATGCGGATAAGTTATTAATGGTAAACGTACCCGTAACAAGCTCCGGGTCTTCACATGCCTCTCTAGCATTAATAACAAATGCTCTCCCACGTGCAGATCCATTATTCTTCTCTGGATTCGGACACTGGCTCTTATAGTGACCTTGTTTTCCACACCCATAACAAGTAATGGTAGCCAAAGCAGTTCTATTTGCATTGGTGGCAGGAGTCTTGGTACCATTTGTATTTGTAACGAGAGCCCTACAATCTTCAGCAAGATGACCCTTTCGATTACATTTGTTGCATACCACATTACAGTAGCCAGAGTGATGTTTGTGGCATCGGTTGCATAAAGGATTTTGTCCTTTGTAACCAAAGCTTGAACCACTACCTGCACCTTGTATGGTTTCTTGTTTCTTAAAAGATTGTTGTTGGTTACCTCGATCATAATTTCCATTCCACTTTCTTTTGTTACCTGATACCTTCACATCAGTATTGGATGCTTTCTTATCCATGATGACCTGATCCATTAGCTCGTTTGCCATGGTTATAGCTTCATGAATTGTCTTAGGTTTCGATGCTGTAACGTTTGCCTTGACCTTTCTGGGCAAACCATCTTTGTACATTTCAATCTTCCGTTCTTCGGTTGGAACCAATTCAGGACATAGCAAAACTAATTCCATGAATCGCTGATTGTAGTTGGTGATTTCAGTACCAATAACCTTCAGACTTCGTAACTCATCTTCCAACTTCCTAACCTCGTTCCTTGGACAATATTCGTTGATTAACATTGTTTTGAATTCTTCCCACGGAGTATCATAAGCTACATCTCCTCCTACAGCCTTCACATAATTTTTCCACCACGTGAGTGCACTATCTTGTAAAGTGCACGATGCATACTTGGTCATGTCCTTTTCAACACAACCACTGATTTTAAACACAGTCTCCATCTTTTCTATCCACCGGGTTAAACCGATTGGTCCTTCTGTTCCACTGAATGATGAGGGCTTGCAAGCTTGAAAAGTTTTGTAAGTGCACCCCACACGAGGATTTGGGTTAACTGCAGCACCTCTTGCAGCCTCGACCCATAACATTCTGTCGTTCACTCGTTGATTGATGAGTTCCTGGATTTCTTGTTCCGTCATTCGGTTTAATCGCGCCATATTCTTCTATAAGAATGAAAAGAAAATAATTATTCACATGGAATATTATAGATGTAGTGTATATTTACAGTACATTATAGCTTATTAATAATATGAACCAGGTATTATTATAAAAGCCTTTTCTTCTTATTAGCGTTTTATAATTATATCTAGGGTAGTACCTACCCGTTAATGTCCATACTTAATAGCTTAGTACAGAATCAATTACTACCATCTAAATAATACTTAACCATGGAAAATTATTGCATTTCACACTTCACTATTTTACATATGCTTATCTTATATCGAACATTAAGCAAACCACACTAATAATATTATACAAAACATTATATGATCCCATGGTTTAATACGGCAGCGCATCGTTTGGTCTATTTTCTAGGACGTTTAGGTTCAAGGAATGGCCTAACGCTTATCCTAGCTGTCTGCCTATATTTTGGCTGTGGGGCTGAAGAACTGGATGCCGGGACAGCACGAATAGGAATAGCGGGAATAGGGGTGGTAGTGTCTAGTGGAGTTGGTGCCACATCATCCTTACTAAACTCGGGATTTGAATTTTCTAATTCATTAGCCTTTCGTTTCTTTCCTAGTTCGAACTCGTCTTTTGTAATTTCCTGTATTTCTTCCTCGGGTTCACTTTCCTCCTCGGGTTCACTTTCCTCCTCGAGTTCTCTATAGTCGGTTCATCCGGAATTTGTGAGTCTTCCCCAAAGATATTATTTTCGTCATCGGATAGGTTAATGACTGGAACACCATCTGAAGATTCTGGTTCGGAGTCGCTGAATGTGATAACAAGTTTTGAGCCCAACATCTATCATACAACAACTAACCCATTAGTACTACATAATATTTACATATAAATTTTAACCAACAATGATAAGCAATGGTTTTTAAATCAGACCCGGTCAAAGTCCAGACTTACTAATGTATCCTAACGACTTATCGGTTAGACACACTAATGCAAACCTGGTTCGCTAAGACCACCGCTCTGATACCACATGTCATAACCCGTCCTTAACCATAAGAACGTGTTAGATAACGTATGATTTCATTGCGAGGTATTGACCTCTATATGCGACATTTTTAAAAGAGAAACTGCATATATTATACATTACAAACCATAACCATTATTTTTGTTACAAGCTTTAGACAATAAAAAGATGATTATCGTTTAGCGATAATCTTCGACTTACAAACTTTACATATAATGATAACAACACGATTTCGAGCATATTTTACAACACAAATCCTTGGGTATGCAGTTTTATTTTTGACACAAATATGCGTACGCAAGATCCTGCTCAAATTCAACATAATGCAGCGGAAGCTTTAGTAATCACCTGAGAATAGACATGTTTTAAAAGGTCAACATAAAGTTGGTGAGATATAGGTTTAATGCCGGCAGCAATATATATATATAGACCACAAGATTTCGTATATAAACAGTTTAATAAAAATATTCTAAGTGGTTGAGCACTTGGTAACCATACTTAACATTTAATCACGTCGCATATTCCCTTTATTATGAAATCTTACTACACCGTACCAAATGTAGTCACGAAACGAAGTACTGTGCAACCGTTGAATACTGGTCGTCCAGTCCGGTTGGGGTTGTCAGGCCCGATAGATCTATCAACAGGATTCGCGTTTACAATACCGCTGTAAATAACAGTTACCAAGCTACAGGGAAGTATGCCAGTGGTACAACTCAACGTAGAATATATTTTTCAGTTACTTGTGTCCATAACGTAAAACATAAAATACATGTATTCTCATCCCGAAATATTTAGAGTTTAAAAGTGGGACTATATACTCACTTTCGTCTTGAAGATATATATATAATTTGACTTGGTCTCCGGTTGATATCACGAACCTATCCATATATAATATATCAATACCTTTTCTTTTTAAACAAACGTCACATATATATACTTGTTATACTTTGAATAATTCCTTAGTCCGTAGTTAGTAGTTCGTTGTTAGTAATTCAATTTTAATGGTTCATTTTTAGATGTTTAATATACCCGCAATGAAATAAATAAAACCCCCAACGAAATAAATAAAACCCCATCGTATATGTATTGGTCGAGATTAATCTTGACCCATGGTACCGGTGTTGTCAAATGACGTGTTGCGTACATAAAGTACCGGTGTTGTCAAATGACGTGTTGCGTACAATCATGGGATCTTATGATTAATCTTCTCGTGTTGTTTACGGGTGATCCTGAACCATATAAAATTGAATTATAAGTACATATATATAAAATATCATGTTAACTTAAAAAGATGTGATTTATTTAATTTTTTCCCAATTATTTTCGTGGCTAAACTAGTCTTGGATATCCGATTTTGTTTCGGTCATAGTTTCTTCGTTACAACTCCGTTTTCGTTGATTCAACTTGCCATCTCCTTGGATCGAGTCCCTCTTTAAGACTATGAACTGTAAATACCTTAGTTTGTATTCAAAATCACACGGCATAGGTCAAACTTTAGTGAAACTTATGAAGTTAATCATTTTCCATCATGTAAACAACCTCAAATGATTATTTTTCTAAAAATACTTATACTTTGAGTTAAATCATGAAATTTTTATGTGTTATCATATTCATAGTAAAAATCATTTTTCCAGAAAATAAACCTCCAATTCAAAGTTTAAGATGGTTTTTAATTATCCAACCCAAAACAGCCCCCGGTTGCACTCCGACGTCGTAAATTCAGTTTTTAAGGTGTTCTTTGAAAAACCAAGTTATACCTTGTTAAGTTAGCATATAATTAAGATATGTTACAGGTCTTGAAGTATTTTAAAAGTTAAGTTAGAAGGATCTATTTAGTTTGCGAACAAGTTTGAAATCATTCAAACTATGTTCTAGTTTATAAACTCTTATATATATAGCTTTAAATATATGAATTGAAAAAGAGTTGAAGTAGAGTTTTTACCTCAAGTTTAAAATGTAAAGTTGCTGGAAAGAAGTAGTAAAATAAAAGTTGAGAGAGTTCTTGCAAGTGTGTGTGAAAATTGGAAGTAAAATTTGGAAAATGAATGTGTAAAAATGAGTTAGAAATGGTGCTTATTTATAGGCTTGAAAATTTGGTTTTTAGTGAAAATATCTAAGATAAGTTAAAATTTATTATGTCATGAATGACATATTATTCCAATAATTGAAGATTTCTATTGGTATATACCAATAGTAAATACTTCTAGAAGCTGTGTATAGTACCCTAGATATACGTATAGGATTATTGAGGAAACGGAACGAGAATTCAAATATAACTATCTTTTGTAAATATACTTATATTGTTTTATGTATAAAAGCCCTTTAAAAATGATTAAATACATTACTTATACGATATATGTATAAACATTATAAATCATCAGTATTTATGTCAAATAACGTTACGTAGGTTATTGTTTTGAAAACTTAAGTTAGTAGTTTCAAAATATACTTATGACTTTTTGTTATTAATACAAAATGAGATATTAAAACATCCTTAGATCATGTTAAATATGTATGTATAATTATCATATATTGTATAGTTCGTGATATCATCGGTCAAACTAGACGGTCAAACGTTGTGTAAAACTCTTTTCAAAAACATAAGTCTCAACAATTTGGATTGCTTATCATGTTGGTAAGGTTTAATTTATGTAAATATTAATCTCATAAGTATAGAACGATCGGAAAAGTGCGGGTCGTTACATCTTATAATGTCAGCGTAGCTCTTTTGTCGACTTTGGGCGGTTTTCAACCGTTGTTGAATTTGGATGATCTTCTCGGTAGTTTCTTGTATAATCTCCGGACCCGTAATCTGTCTATCCCCCACTTCACTCCAACAAATCGGAGACCTGCACTTTTTACCATAAAGTGCTTCAAACGGCGCCATCTCAATGCTTGAATGGTAGCTGTTGTTGTAGGAAAATTCTGCTAACGGTAGATGTCGATCCCAACTGTTTGTGAAATCAATAACACATGCTTGTAGCATGTCTTCAAGCGTTTGTATCGTCCTTTCGCTCTGCCCATCGGTTTGTGGATGATAGGCAGTACTCATGTCTAGACGAGTTCCTAATGCTTGCTGTAATGTCTGCCAGAATCTTAAAATAAATCTGCCATCCCTATTAGAGATAATAGAGATTGGTATTCCATGTCTGGAGACGACTTCCTTCAAATACAGTCGTGCTAACTTCTCCATCTTGTCATCTTCTCTTATTGGCAAGAAGTGTGCTGATTTGGTGAGACGATCAACTATTACCCAAATAGTATCAAAACCACTTGCAGTCCTTGGCAATTTAGTGATGAAATCCATGGTAATGTTTTCCCATTTCCATTCCGGGATTTCAGGTTGTTGAAGTAGACCTGATGGTTTCTGATGCTCAACTTTGACCTTAGAACACGTTAAACATTCTCCTATGTATTTAGCAACATCGGCTTTCATACCCGGCCACCAAAAATGTTTCTTGAGATCCTTGTACATCTTCCCCGTTCCAGGATGTATTGAGTATCTGGTTTTATGAGCTTCTCTAAGTACCATTTCTCTCATATCTCCAAATATTGGTACCCAAATCCTTTCAGCCCTATACCGAGTTCCGTCTTCCCGAATATTAAGATGCTTCTCCGATCCTTTGGGTATTTCATCCTTTAAATTTCCCTCTTTTAAAACTCCTTGTTGCGCCTTCTTTATTTGAGTAGTAAGGTTATTATGAATCATTATATTCATAGATTTTACTCGAATGGGTTCTCTGTCCTTCCTGCTCAAGGCATCGGCTACCACATTTGCCTTCCCCGGGTGGTAACGAATCTCAAAGTCGTAATCATTCAATAATTCAATCCACCTACGCTGCCTCATATTCAGTTGTTTCTGATTAAATATGTGTTGAAGACTTTTGTGGTCGGTATATATAATACTTTTGACCCCATATAAGTAGTGCCTCCAAGTCTTTAATGCAAAAACAACCGAGCCTAATTCCAAATCATGCATCGTATAATTTTGTTCGTGAATCTTCAATTGTCTAGACGCATAAGCAATCACCTTCGTTCGTTGCATTAATACACAACCGAGACCTTGCTTTGATGCGTCACAATAAATTACAAAATCATCATTCCCTTCAGGCAATGACAATATAGGTGCCGTAGTTAGCTTTTTCTTCAATAACTGAAAAGCGTTCTCTTGTTCATCATTCCATTCAAATTTCTTCCCTTTATGCGTTAATGCAGTCAAGGGTTTTGCTATTCTGGAAAAGTCTTGGATGAACCTTCTGTAGTAACCAGCTAGTCCTAAAAACTGGCGTATGTGTTTCGGAGTTTTCGGGGTTTCCCACTTTTCAACAGTTTCTATCTTTGCCGGATCCACCTTAATACCTTCTTTGTTCACTATGTGACCGAGGAATTGAACTTCTTCCAACCAAAATGCACACTTTGAAAACTTAGCGTACAATTCTTCCTTCCTCAATACTTCTAACACCTTTCTCAAATGTTCACCGTGTTCTTGGTCATTCTTTGAGTAAATAAGTATGTCATCAATGAAAACAATGACAAACTTGTCAAGGTATGGTCCACACACTCGGTTCATAAGGTCCATGAACATAGCTGGTGCATTAGTTAAACCAAATGGCATGACCATAAACTCGTAATGACCGTAACGTGTTCTGAAAGCAGTCTTTGGAATATCATCTTCTTTCACCCGCATTTGATGATACCCGGAACGTAAGTCAATCTTTGAATAAACAGACGAGCCTTGTAGTTGATCAAATAAGTCATCGATTCTCGGTAGTGGGTAGCGGTTCTTGATGGTAAGTTTGTTCAACTCTCGGTAGTCGATACACAACCTGAATGTACCATCTTTCTTCTTGACAAACAAAACAGGAGCTCCCCACGGTGATGTGCTTGGTCGAATGAAACCATGCTCTAAAAGTTCTTGTAATTGGCTTTGCAGTTCTTTCATCTCGCTGGGTGTGAGTCTGTAAGGAGCACGAGCTATTGGTGCAGCTCCTGGTACAAGATCTATTTGAAATTCAACGGATCGATGTGGGGGTAATCCCGGTAATTCTTTCGGAAATACATCGGGAAATTCTTTTGCAATGGGAACATCATTGATGCTCTTTTCTTCAGTTTGTACTTTCTCGACGTGTGCTAGAACAGCATAGAAACCTTTTCTTATTAGTTTTTGTGCCTTCAAATTACTAATAAGATGTAGCTTCGTGTTGCCCTTTTCTCTGTACACCATTAAGGGTTTTCCTTTTTCTCGTATAATGCAAATTGCATTTTTGTAACAAACAATCTCTGCTTTCACTTCTTTCAACCAGTCCATACCGATTATCACATCAAAACTCCCTAACTCTACTGGTATCAAATCAATCTTAAATGTTTCGCTAACCAGTTTAATTTCTCGATTCCGACATATATTATCTGCTGAAATTAATTTACCATTTGCTAATTCGAGTAAAAATTTACTATCCAAGGGCGTCAATGGACAACTTAATTTAGCACAAAAATCTCTACTCATATAGCTTCTATCCGCACCCGAATCAAATAAAACGTAAGCAGATTTATTTTCAATAAGAAACGTACCCGTAACAAGCTCCGGGTCTTCCTGTGCCTCTGCCGCATTAATATTGAAAACTCTTCCGCGACCTTGTCCATTCGTGTTCTCCTGGTTCGGGCAATTTCTAATAATGTGGCCCGGTTTTCCACATTTATAACAAACTACATTGGCATAACTTGCTCCGACACTACTTGCTCCGCCATTACTCGTTTCGACACCATTTGTTCCTTTCGTTCTATTAACCCCTGGTCCGTAGACCTCACACTTCGCCGCGCTATGACCATTTCTTTTACACTTGTTGCAAAATTTGGTGCAGAACCCCGAGTGATACTTTTCACACCTTTGGCATAGCTGCTTCTGATTGTTGTTGTTGTTGCGGTTATTATTGTTGTTGGGATGATTGTTGTAGTTGCTGTTGTTGTTGTTGTTGTTGTTGGGCCGTTTGTTATAGTTGCGATTGATGTTGCGATTGTTGGGATAATTGTTGCGATTATTGTTGTAATTGCTGTTGTTGTTGTATTGGTGATTCTTATCACCGTTTTCCTCCCACTTTCTTTTGACTTGCTTCACATTGGCCTCTTCAGCAGTCTGTTCTTTAATTCTTTCTTCAATCTGGTTCACTAGTTTGTGAGCCATTCTACATGCCTGTTATATGGAGGCGGGCTCGTGTGAACTTATATCTTCTTGGATTCTTTCCGGTTATCCTTTCACAAACGCGTCGATCTTCTCTTCCTCATCTTCGAATGCTCCCGGACACAATAGGCACAATTCTGTGAATCATCTTTCGTACGTGGTAATATCAAATCCTTGGGTTCGTAACCCTCTAAGTTCTGTCTTGAGATTATTGACCTCGGTTCTGGGACGGTACTTCTCGTTCATCAAGTGCTTGAATGCTGACCACGGTAGTGCGTACGCATCGTCTTGTCCCACTTGCTCTAGATAGGTATTCCACCATGTTAACGCAGAACCTGTGAAGGTATGCGTAGCGTACTTCACTTTGTCCTCTTCAGTATACTTACTTATGGCAAACACCGATTCGACCTTCTCGGTCCACCGTTTCAATCCGATCGGTCCTTCGGTTCCATCAAATTCCAAAGGTTTGCAGGCAGTGAATTCTTTGTAGGTGCATCCTACACGATTTCCTGTACTGATAGATCCAAGGTTATTATTGGTATGTAGCGCAGCCTGTACTGCGGCTATGTTTGAAGCTAGAAAAGTACGGAATTCCTCTTCATTCATATTCACGGTGTGTCGAGTAGTCGGTGCCATTTCCTTCAAAATAGTCAAATGGAACAAGTTAATCATACAGAATATTAAGAGTAGTTAATAGTATTTCGTAGCATAATATGAACTCATTTATAAAAGCTTTTTCTTCATATTAGCGTTTTATAAGTTTAAATTCGGGTAGTACCTACCCGTTAAGTTCATACTTAGTAGCTAATATACAATTCAACTACTACAATTCTATATGAAAAACTGATTATAATAATATTTCGCGTTCAAACTTTTACACAATATTTTACAAACTTACAATACCGCTTATTTTACATATAGCATGAAATATAGCACACAATAAATTTGATATAAGATGGTTGTGAAGATAATTCTAGCTAGTACACAAGTCGTTCAGCAAAGGCAATAAAGACACGTAATTCATACGTCCAGAAACAAGTCATGCATTTTGGTTTTACTAGGATTACTTCCCATCCTTGGTCTTGTGGAACATAACCGTTATGGCCGTTGATAAGACAGCGTGTTGTAACGTCGTCAAAGGGACGAGGGTTACGTAATGTCCAACAGTCCCGTAACAATCTAAAAACCTCATTTCTTACCCCAATTACCGACTCCGTCACTTGTGGAAATGTTTTGTTTAATAGTTGTAGCCCGATGTTCTTGTTCTCACTTTGGTGAGAAGCGAACATTACTAATCCGTAAGCATAACATGCTTCTTTATGTTGCATGTTAGCCGCTTTTTCTAAATCACGAAGTCCAATATTCGGATATATTGAGTCAAAATAATTTCTTAACCCATTGCGTAAAATAGCATTTGGGTTCCCCGCAATATATGCGTCAAAGTAAACACATCGTAACTTATGGATTTCCCAATGTGATATCCCCCATCTTTCGAACGAAAGCCTTTTATAAAACAAGGCATTCTTAGAACGTTCTTCGAATGTCTTACAAACTGATCTCGCCTTAAATAGTTGTGCCGAAGAATTCTGACCGACTCTAGACAAGATTTCATCAATCATGTCTCCGGGTAGGTCTCTTAAAATATTGGGTTGTCTATCCATTTTGTGTTTTTATACTGTAAAATAGATAAGAGTTAGATTCATAAAAAAAAATACTTATTAATACAAGCAATTTTTACATATATCATAAAGCATAAGCACACTATATTACATATATTACACCACACGAATACAACTATCTTATTCCGACTCGCTTGTTTCTTCATCTTCGGTTTTGGTTCGTTTTGCCAAGTTTTTAGGGATATATGATGTTCCCCTAATACGAGCCGTCATTTTCCACATTGGTTTAGAAAAACCTGGTGGTTTAGAGGTTCCCGGGTCATTGTTACAACTTAAGGACTTCGGGGGTTGACGATACATATAAAGTTCATCAGGGTTGGAATTAGATTTCTCTATTTTTATGCCCTTTTCCTTATTATTTTCTTTTGCCTTTTTAAATTCAGTTGGGGTAATTTCTATAACATCATCTGAATTCTCGTCGGAATCCGATTCATCGGAGAATTGGTAAACCTCCCAATATTTTGCTTCCTTGGCGGAAACACCATTGACCATAATTAACCTTGGTCAGTTGGTTGAGGATTTTCTTTTACTTAACCGTTTTATTATTTCCCCCACCGGTTCTATTTCTTCATCCGGTTCCGATTCTTCTTCCGGTTCCGATTCTTCTTCCGGTTCCGACTCTTCTTCCGGTTCCTCTTCAGGAACTTGTGAATCAGTCCACGAATCATTCCAATTTACATTTGACTCTTCATTATTATTAGGTGAGTTAATGGGACTTGTTCTAGAGGTAGACATCTATCACATAATATCAAACGCGTTAAGAGATTAATATATCACATAATATTCACATGTTAAAAATATATAGTTTCCAACAAAATTTGTTAAGCAATCATTTATGAAGTAAACACGGTCGAAGTCTAGACTCACTAATGCATCCTAACAAACTCAATAAGACACACTAATGCAAAATTCTGGTTCTCTAAGACCAACGTTCGGATACCAACTGAAATGTCCCGTTCTTATTGATTAAAAATGTTCCATATTAATTGATTTCGTTGCGAGGTTTTGACCTCTATATGAGACCTTTTTCAAAGACTGCATTTATTTTAAAACAAACCATAACCTTTATTTCATCAATAAAGGTTTAAAAAGCTTTACGTAAATTATCAAATAATGATAATCTAAAATATCCTGTTTACACACGACCATTACATAATGGTTTACAATACAAATATGTTACAACAAAATAAGTTTCTTGAATGCAGTTTTTACACAATATCATACAAGCATGGACTCCAAATCTCGTCCTTATTTAAGTATGCGACAGCGGAAGCTCTTAATAATCACCTGAGAATAAACATGCTTAAAACGTCAACAAAAATGTTGGTGAGTTATAGGTTTAACCTATATATATCAAATCATAATAATAGACCACAAGATTTCATATTTCAATACACATCCCATACATAGAGATAAAAATCATTCATATGGTGAACACCTGGTAACCGACATTAACAAGATGCATATATAAGAATATCCCCATCATTCCGGGACACCCTTCGGATATGATATAAATTTCGAAGTACTAAAGCATCCGGTACTTTGGATGGGGTTTGTTAGGCCCAGTAGATCTATCTTTAGGATTCACGTCAATTAGGGTGTCTGTTCCCTAATTCTTAGATTACCAGACTTAATAAAAAGGGGCATATTGTAGTGACCCGAACTTTTCCATGTTTATATATATTAATTGAGATTGATATTTACATGATTAAATGTTTCCAACATGTTAAGCAATCAAACTTGTTAAGACTTGATTAATTGAAATATGTTTCATATAGACAATTGACCACCCAAGTTGATCGGTGATTCACGAACGTTAAAACTTGTAAAAACTATATGATGACATATATATGGATATATATATATAGTTAACATGATACTATGATAAGAAAACATATCATAAAGTATATTAACAATGAACTACATATGTAAAAACAAGACTACTAACTTGATGATTTTTAAACGAGACATATATGTAACGATTATCGTTGTAAAGACATTTAATGTATATATATCATATTAAGAGATATTCATACATGATAATATCATGATAATATAATAATTTAAAATCTCATTTGATATTATAAACATTGGGTTAACAACATTTAACAAGATCGTTAACCTAAAGGTTTCAAAACAACACTTACATGTAACGACTAACGATGACTTAACGACTCAGTTAAAATGTATATACATGTAGTGTTTTAATATGTATTTATACACTTTTGAAAGACTTCAATACACTTATCAAAATACTTCTACTTAACAAAAATGCTTACAATTACATCCTCGTTCAGTTTCATCAACAATTCTACTCGTATGCACCCGTATTCGTACTCGTACAATACACAGCTTTTAGATGTATGTACTATTGGTATATACACTCCAAAGATCAGCTCTTAGCAGCCCATGTGAGTCACCTAACACATGTGGGAACCATCATTTGGCAACTAGCATGAAATATCTCATAAAATTACAAAAATATGAGTAATCATTCATGACTTATTTACATGAAAACAAAATTACATATCCTTTATATCTAATCCATACACCAACGACCAAAAACACCTACAAACACTTTCATTCTTCAATTTTCTTCATCTAATTGATCTCTCTCAAGTTCTATCTTCAAGTTCTAAGTGTTCTTCATAAATTCCAAAAGTTCTAGTTTCATAAAATCAAGAATACTTTCAAGTTTGCTAGCTCACTTCCAATCTTGTAAGGTGATCATCCAACCTCAAGAAATCTTTGTTTCTTACAGTAGGTTATTATTCTAATACAAGATAATAATCATATTCAAACTTTGGTTCAATTTCTATAACTATAACAATCTTATTTCAAGTGATGATCTTACTTGAACTTGTTTTCGTGTCATGATTCTGCTTCAAGTACTTCGAGCCATCCAAGGATCCTTTGAAGCTAGATCCATTTTTCTCTTTTCCAGTAGGTTTATCCAAGGAACTTAAGGTAGTAATGATGTTCATAACATCATTCGATTCATACATATAAAGCTATCTTATTCGAAGGTTTAAACTTGTAATCACTAGAACATAGTTTAGTTAATTCTAAACTTGTTCGCAAACAAAAGTTAATCCTTCTAACTTGAATTTTAAAATCAACTAAACACATGTTCTATATCTATATGATATGCTAACTTAATGATTTAAAACCTGGAAACACGAAAAACACCGTAAAACCGGATTTACGCCGTCGTAGTAACACCGCGGGCTGTTTTGGGTTAGTTAATTAAAAACTATGATAAACTTTGATTTAAAAGTTGTTATTCTGAGAAAATGATTTTTATTATGAACATGAAACTATATCCAAAAATTATGGTTAAACTCAAAGTGGAAGTATGTTTTCTAAAATGGTCATCTAGACGTCGTTCTTTCGACTGAAATGACTTCCTTTACAAAAACGACTTGTAACTTATTTTTCCGACTATAAACCTATACTTTTTCTGTTTAGATTCATAAAATAGAGTTCAATATGAAACCATAGCAATTTGATTCACTCAAAACGGATTTAAAATGAAGAAGTTATGGGTAAAACAAGATTGGATAATTTTTCTCATTTTAGCTACGTGAAAATTGGTAACAAATCTATTCCAACCATAACTTAATCAACTTGTATTGTATATTATGTAATCTTGAGATACCATAGACACGTATACAATGTTTCGACCTATCATGTCGACACATCTATATATATTTCGGAACAACCATAGACACTCTATATGTGAATGTTGGAGTTGGCTATACAGGGTTGAGGTTGATTCCAAAATATATATAGTTTGAGTTGTGATCAATACTGAGATACGTATACACTGGGTCGTGGATTGATTCAAGATAATATTTATCGATTTATTTCTGTACATCTAACTGTGGACAACTAGTTGTAGGTTACTAACGAGGACAGCTGACTTAATAAACTTAAAACATCAAAATATATTAAAAGTGTTGTAAATATATTTTGAACATACTTTGATATATATGTATATATTGTTATAGGTTCGTGAATCAACCAGTGGCCAAGTCTTACTTCCCGACGAAGTAAAAATCTGTGAAAGTGAGTTATAGTCCCACTTTTAAAATCTAATATTTTTGGGATGAGAATACATGCAGGTTTTATAAATGATTTACAAAATAGACACAAGTACGTGAAACTACATTCTATGGTTGAATTATCGAAATCGAATATGCCCCTTTTTATTAAGTCTGGTAATCTAAGAATTAGGGAACAGACACCCTAATTGACGCGAATCCTAAAGATAGATCTATTGGGCCTAACAAACCCCATCCAAAGAACCGGATGCTTTAGTACTTCGAAATTTATATCATATCCGAAGGGTGTCCCGGAATGATGGGGATATTCTTATATATGCATCTTGTTAATGTCGGTTACCAGGTGTTCAACATATGAATGATTTTTATCTCTATGTATGCGATGTGTATTGAAATATGAAATCTTGTGGTCTATTATTATGATTTGATATATATAGGTTAAACCTATAACTCACCAACATTTTTGTTGACGTTTTAAGCATGTTTATTCTCAGGTGATTATTAAGAGCTTCCGCTGTCGCATACTTAAATAAGGACGAGATTTGAAGTCCATGCTTGTATGATATTGTGTAAAAACTGCATTCAAGAAACTTAATTTGTTGTAACATATTTGTATTGTAAACCATTATGTAATGGTCGTGTGTAAACAGGGTATTTTAGATTATCATTATTTGATAATCTACGCAAAGCTTTTTAAACCTTTATTGATGAAATAAAGGTTATGGTTTGTTTTAAAATGAATGCAGTCTTTGAAAAACGTCTCATATAGAGGTCAAAAACCTCGCAACGAAATCAATTAATATGGAACGTTTTTAATCAATAAGAACGGGACATTTCACATATTAGATTTCGATAATTCAACCATAGAATGTAGTTTCACGTACTTGTGTCTATTTTGTAAATCATTTATAAAACCTGCATGTATTCTCATCCCAAAAATATTAGATTTTAAAAGTGGGACTATAACTCACTTTCACAGATTTTTACTTCGTCGGGAAGTAAGACTTGGCCACTGGTTGATTCACGAACCTATAACAATATATACATATATATCAAAGTATGTTCAAAATATATTTACAACACTTTTAATATATTTTGATGTTTTAAGTTTATTAAGTCAGCTGTCCTCGTTAGTAACCTACAACTAGTTGTCCACAGTTAGATGTACAGAAATAAATCTATAAATATTATCTTGAATCAATCCACGACCCAGTGTATACGTATCTCAGTATTGATCACAACTCAAACTATATATATTTTGGAATCAACCTCAACCCTGTATAGCTAACTCCAACATTCACATATAGAGTGTCTATGGTTGTTTCGAAATATATATAGATGTGTCGACATGATAGGTCAAAACATTGTATACGTGTCTATGGTATCTCAAGATTACATAATATACAATACAAGTTGATTAAGTTATGGTTGGAATAGATTTGTTACCAATTTTCACGTAGCTAAAATGAGAAAAATTATCCAATCTTGTTTTACCCATAACTTCTTCATTTTAAATCCGTTTTGAGTGAATCAAATTGCTATGGTTTCATATTGAACTCTATTTTATGAATCTAAACAGAAAAAGTATAGGTTTATAGTCGGAAAAATAAGTTACAAGTCATTTTTGTAAAGGTAGTCATTTCAGTCGAAAGAGCGACGTCTAGATGACCATTTTAGAAAACATACTTCCACTTTGAGTTTAACTATAATTTTTGGATATAGTTTCATGTTCATAATAAAAATCATTTTCTCAGAATAACAACTTTTAAATCAAAGTTTATCTTAGTTTTTAATTAACTAACCCAAAACAGCCCGCGGTGTTACTACGACGGCGTAAATCCGGTTTTACGGTGTTTTTCGTGTTTCCAGGTTTTAAATCATTAAGTTAGTATATCATATAAATATAGAACATGTGTTTAGTTGATTTTAAAAGTCAAGTTAGAAGGATTAACTTTTATTTGCGAACAAGTTTAGAATTAACTAAACTATGTTCTAGTGATTACAAGTTTAAACCTTCGAATAAGATAGCTTTATATGTATGAATCGAATGATGTTATGAACATCATTACTACCTTAAGTTCCTTGGATAAACCTACTGTAAAAGAGAAAAATGGATCTAGCTTCAACGGATCCTTGGATTGCTCGAAGTTCTTGAAGCAGAATCATGACACGAAAATAAGTTCAAGTAAGATCATCACTTGAAATAAGATTGTTATAGTTATAGAAATTGAACCAAAGTTAGAATATGATTATTACCTTGTATTAGAATGATAACCTACTGTAAGTAACAAAGGTTTCTTGATCTTGGATGATTACTTGGAATGGATTTAGAAAACTTGGAAGTAAACTTGCAATCTTGGAAGTATTCTTGATTTTATGAAACTAGAACTTTTAGAATTTATGAAGAACACTTAGAACTTGAAGATAGAACTTGAGAGAGATCAATTAGATGAAGAAAATTGAAGAATGAAAGTGTTTGTAGGTGTTTTTGGTCGTTGGTGTATGGATTAGATATAAAGGATATGTAATTTTGTTTTCATGTAAATAAGTCATGAATGATTACTCATATTTTTGTAATTTTATGAGATATTTCATGCTAGTTTCCAAATGATGGTTCCCACATGTGTTAGGTGACTAACATGGGCTGCTAAGAGCTGATCATTGGAGTGTATATACCGATAGTACATACATCTAAAAGCTGTGTATTGTACGAGTACGAATACGGGTGCATACGAGTAGAATTGTTGATGAAACTGAACGAGGATGTAATTGTAAGCATTTTTGTTAAGTAGAAGTATTTTGATAAGTGTATTGAAGTCTTTCAAAAGTGTATAAATACATATTAAAACACTAATTGTATATACATTTTAACTGAGTCGTTAAGTCATCGTTAGTCGTTACATGTAAGTGTTGTTTTGAAACCTTTAGGTTAACGATCTTGTTAAATGTTGTTAACCCAATGTTTATAATATCAAATGAGATTTTAAATTATTATATTATCATGATATTATCATGTATGAATATCTCTTAATATGATATATATACATTAAATGTCTTTACAACGATAATCGTTACATATATGTCTCGTTTAAAAATCATTAAGTTAGTAGTCTTGTTTTTACATATGTAGTTCATTGTTAATATACTTAATGATATGTTTACTTATCATAGTATCATGTTAACTATATATATATCCATATATATGTCATCATATAGTTTTTACAAGTTTTAACGTTCGTGAATCACCGGTCAACTTGGGTGGTCAATTGTCTATATGAAACATATTTCAATTAATCAAGTCTTAACAAGTTAGATTGCTTAACATGTTGGAAACATTTAATAATGTAAATATCAATCTCAATTAATATATATAAACATAGAAAAGTTCGGGTCACTACAGATGTAACATCATGTCTTAGGTTATTTGTAACATTAGGGGTTTGCATAATTTTCTGATGTTGTGTTGTACTTTATTTTATTGAGCGTCGCTCTGACATCTTTTTGGTTGATCTTGCTTGCAGGTTATGTCTTCATATAGATATGACACAGTTCATAATCGTTGATATAGAACCATATGAGCACGTAGGTGGTAGTGTAACCCTATTTATGTAAGTGGGTCAAGTTCAGTCTTTCTAATATGGTCTGTTTTATGTCTTATACTAAAACTATACTATTATTATGTGCTTATTGAATATAACTCAAATCGTTTCGATAAAGTTATTGTTTATAAAATCCATTATTTGAGGAGATTGAGAGTTGAAAAGAAGAAACCATTAGTGCAAATGCTTCTTATAGGATACGGGTTTTAATAGGATACGGGTTTTGACCTTTATTTGCGGTTCAAAGTTTATTTTTGTTTCGAAGGTTGAAATGAAGTTGTTTGTGGGTGTTATAGCTTTGTATTTAAGCAACATTACAACGAGAAGAAGGTCTTGCAGGTTTGCCCATATTTAGTTACGGTTACAGATTCTTTCTAAATCTTAAGAATTAACGTATATACATGCTATTTGTTTGCCTGGTTTATTCACATATAGAGATGAGTATGCATGCTATTTGTTTGCCTGGTTTATTCACATATAGAGATGAGTCATTTGGTCAAAAACTAAATGGGTCATTTGGTCATAAAGTACAGTAGTTCAAATTACATCAAACACTCATATATTAAACTATTTGGTCATAAAATGCAGTAGTTTAAACCAAAATAGGTCATTTAGTCATATATACTGCAGTTTATAAAATACAGTAGTTTAATGTATAAATGGGTCATTTGGTCATATATACTACAATTTATAAAATACGGTATTTAATGTATAAATGAGTCATTTGGTCATTTAGTTCCAAAATACAGTAGCTTAAACTAAATGAATCATTTGGTCGTAAAATACGGTAGTTTAAATTAAAAGGGTCGTTTGGTAAATGGGTCATTTAGTGATATATAGTATAGTTTATAAAATACGGTGTAGTTTAATATATAAATTAGTCATTTGGTCATAAAATACAGTAGTTTTATATATATTGCAGTTTAGTACATTTGGGCAAATGGGTCAAATTTACAGTATAAACTAAATGGGTCAACTGCATTTGGTTAATCGGGTCATAAGAACTAATGGTCTTTGGTGATGGTTATCCATGTGTAAAAACTTAGATTTCATTATCAATATGTCTTTATGTATAAAGCTACTTATGTATAAAGCTACTTTGCTTAAATCATCACACTTTCTATAACACTCATACAATAGTGCCCGCGAAATCGCGTGCCTTAATATATAATTTATAAAGCATGTTTAGACTTGCATTTACGGGTTTATTTGTTATCATTTGCTCAACAACTATATAACGATATTCTATGATTGTGTCCGTTACTACAAACCACACAAATAATATAATGTTTCACATTAAGTACTTTCTAACTAATACTTGTTTGGTCCCATAAAGTAGTCCCGCGAATTTGCGGGCATTAAGCTAGTTATTTATATAATAATAACTATAATTAATATTATTAACTTTAATTATTAATTATAATTATTAAACTAAATCTAATTTAAACTTAAAATATAACTTGATTAAAAAAATGTAATAGAACTACTCTATTTACCACACAAATTGTGGGACCAAAACTAAAATAATACTAAAATTAGCACCCACACTCACATCCACTCATATTTCATCTTATTCCATATCTTCTTCTTGCTAAATTAATACATTCACAGCCATTTTCATGGCTTTCAAGCTCCACAAAAATAAAAATAAAAATAAAAAGCTTTACGGTCGAAAATGGAGAAAATTGAAATGTCCCGTTCTTATTGATTAAAAACGTTCCATATTAATTGATTTCGTTGCGAGGTTTTGACCTCTATATGAGACGTTTTTCAAAGACTGCATTCATTTTAAAACAAACCATAACCTTTATTTCATCAATAAAGGTTTAAAAAGCTTTACGTAGATTATCAAATAATGATAATCTAAAATATCCTGTTTATACACGACCATTACATAATGGTTTACAATACAAATATGTTACAACAAAATAAGTTTCTTGAATGCAGTTTTTACACAATATCATACAAGCATGGACTCCAAATCTCGTCCTTATTTAAGTATGCTACAGCGGAAGCTCTTAATAATCACCTGAGAATAAACATGCTTAAAACGTCAACAAAATTGTTGGTGAGTTATAGGTTTAACCTATATATATATCAAATCATAATAATAGACCACAAGATTTCATATTTCAATACACATCCCATACATAGAGATAAAAATCATTCATATGGTGAACACCTGGTAACCGACATTAACAAGATGCATATATAAGAATATCCCCATCATTCTGAGACACCCTTCGGATATGATATAAATTTCGAAGTACTAAAGCATCCGGTACTTTGGATTGGGTTTGTTAGGCCCAATAGATCTATCTTTAGGATTCGCGTCAATTAGGGTGTCTGTTCCCTAATTCTTAGATTACCAGACTTTATAAAAGGGGCATATTCGATTTCGATAATTCAACCATAGAATGTAGTTTCACGTACTTGTGTCTATTTTGTAAATCATTTATAAAACCTGCATGTATTCTCATCCCAAAAATATTAGATTTTAAAAGTGGGACTATAACTCACTTTCACAGATTTTTACTTCGTCGGGAAGTAAGACTTGGCCACTGGTTGATTCACGAACCTATAACAATATATACATATATATCAAAGTATGTTCAAAATATATATTTACAACACTTTTAATATATTTTGATGTTTTAAGTTTATTAAGTCAGCTGTCCTCGTTAGTAACCTACAACTAGTTGTCCACAGTTAGATGTACAGAAATAAATCGATAAATATTATCTTGAATCAATCCACGACCCAGTGTATACGTATCTCAGTATTGATCACAACTCAAACTATATATATTTTGGAATCAACCTCAACCCTGTATAGCTAACTCCAACATTCACATATAGAGTGTCTATGGTTGTTCCGAAATATATATAGATGTGTCGACATGATAGGTCGAAACATTGTATACGTGTCTATGGTATCTCAAGATTACATAATATACAATACAAGTTGATTAAGTTATGGTTGGAATAGATTTGTTACCAATTTTCACGTAGCTAAAATGAGAAAAATTATCCAATCTTGTTTTACCCATAACTTCTTTATTTTAAATCCGTTTTGAGTGAATCAAATTGCTATGGTTTCATATTGAACTATATTTTATGAATCTAAACAGAAAAGTATAGGTTTATAGTCGGAAAAATAAGTTACAAGTCGTTTTTGTAAAGGTAGTCATTTCAGTCGAAAGAACGACGTCTAGATGACCATTTTAGAAAACATACTTCCACTTTGAGTTTAACCATAATTTTTGGATATAGTTTCATGTTCATAATAAAAATCATTTTCTCAGAATAACAACTTTTAAATCAAAGTTTATCATAGTTTTTAATTAACTAACCCAAAACAGCCCGCGGTGTTACTACGACGGCGTAAATCCGGTTTTACGGTGTTTTTCGTGTTTCCAGGTTTTAAATCATTAAGTTAGCATATCATATAGATATAGAACATGTGTTTAGTTGATTTTAAAAGTCAAGTTAGAAGGATTAACTTTTGTTTGCGAACAAGTTTAGAATTAACTAAACTATGTTCTAGTGATTACAAGTTTAAACCTTCGAATAAGATAGCTTTATATGTATGAATCGAATGATGTTATGAACATTATTACTACCTTAAGTTCCTTGGATAAACCAACTGTAAAAGAGAAAAATGGATCTAGCTTCAACGGATCCTTGGATGGCTCGAAGTTCTTGAAGCAGAATCATGACACGAAAACAAGTTCAAGTAAGATCATCACTTGAAATAAGATTGTTATAGTTATAGAAATTGAACCAAAGTTTGAATATGATTATTACCTTGTATTAGAATGATAACTTACTGTAAGAAACAAAGATTTCTTGAGGTTGGATGATCACCTTACAAGATTGGAAGTGAGCTAGCAAACTTGAAAGTATTCTTGATTTTATGTAACTAGAATTTGTAGAATTTATGAAGAACACTTAGAACTTGAAGATAGAACTTGAGAGAGATCAATTAGATAAAGAAAATTGAAGAATGAAAGTGTTTGTAGGTGTTTTTGGTCGTTGGTGTATGGATTAGATATAAAGAATATGTAATTTTGTTTTCATGTAAATAAGTCATGAATGATTACTCATATTTTTGTAATTTTATGAGATATTTCATGCTAGTTGCCAAATGATGGTTCCCACATGTGTTAGGTGACTCACATGGGCTGCTAAGAGCTGATCATTGGAGTGTATATACCAATAGTACATACATCTAAAAGCTGTGTATTGTACGAGTACGAATACGGGTGCATACGAGTAGAATTGTTGATGAAACTGAACGAGGATGTAATTGTAAGCATTTTTGTTAAGTAGAAGTATTTTGATAAGTGTATTGAAGTCTTTAAAAAGTGTATAAATACATATTAAAACACTACATGTATATACATTTTAACTGAGTCGTTAAGTCATCGTTAGTCGTTACATGTAAATGTTGTTTTGAAACCTTTAGGTTAACGATCTTGTTAAATGTTGTTAACCCAATGTTTATAATATCAAAAGAGATTTTAAATTATTATATTATCATGATATTATGATGTACGAATATCTCTTAATATGATATATATACATTAAATGTCGTTACAACGATAATCGTTACATATATGTCTCGTTTCAAAATCATTAAGTTAGTAGTCTTGTTTTTACATATGTAGTTCATTGTTAATATACTTAATGATATGTTTACTTATCATAGTATCATGTTAACTATATATATATCCATATATATGTCATCATATAGTTTTTACAAGTTTTAACGTTCGTGAATCACCGGTCAACTTGGGTGGTCAATTGTCTATATGAAACATATTTCAATTAATCAAGTCTTAACAAGTTTGATTGCTTAACATGTTGGAAACATTTAATCATGTAAATATCAATCTCAATTAATATATATAAACATGGAAAAGTTCGGGTCACTACAGTACCTACCCGTTAAATAAATTTCGTCCCGAAATTTTAAGCTGTTGAAGGTGTTGACGAATCTTCTGGAAATAGATGCGGGTATTTCTTCTTCATCTGATCTTCACGCTCCCAGGTGAACTCGGGTCCTCTACGAGCATTCCATCGAACCTTAACAATTGGTATCTTGTTTTGCTTAAGTCTTTTAACCTCACGATCCATTATTTCGACGGGTTCTTCGATGAATTGGAGTTTTTCGTTGATTTGGATTTCATCTAACGGAATAGTGAGATCTTCTTTAGCAAAACATTTCTTCAAATTCGATACGTGGAAAGTGTTATGTACAGCCGCGAGTTGTTGAGGTAACTCAAGTCGGTAAGCTACTGGTCCAACACGATCAATAATCTTGAATGGTCCAATATACCTTGGATTTAATTTCCCTCGTTTACCAAATCGAACAACGCCTTTCCAAGGTGCAACTTTAAGTATGACCATCTCTCCAATTTCAAATTCTATATCTTTTCTTTTAATGTCAGCGTAGCTCTTTTGTCGACTTTGGGCGGTTTTCAACCGTTGTTGAATTTGGATGATCTTCTCGGTAGTTTCTTGTATAATCTCTGGACCCGTAATCTGTCTATCCCCCACTTCACTCCAACAAATCGGAGACCTGCACTTTCTACCATAAAGTGCTTCAAACGGCGCCATCTCAATGCTTGAATGGTAGCTGTTGTTGTAGGAAAATTCTGCTAACGGTAGATGTCGATCCCAACTATTTCCGAAATCAATAACACATGCTCGTAGCATGTCTTCAAGCATTTGTATCATCCTTTCGCTCTTCCCATCAGTTTGTGGATGATAGGCAGTACTCATGTCTAGACGAGTTCCTAATGCTTGCTGTAATGTCTGCCAGAATCTTGAAATAAATCTGCCATCCCTATCAGAGATAATAGAGATTGGTATTCCATGTCTGGAGACGACTTCCTTCAAATACAGTCGTGCTAACTTCTCCATCTTGTCATCTTCTCTTATTGGCAGGAAGTGTGCTGATTTGGTGAGACGATCAACTATTACCCAAATAGTATCAAAACCACTTGCAGTCCTTGGCAATTTAGTGATGAAATCCATGGTAATGTTTTCCCATTTCCATTCTGGGATTTCGGGTTGTTGAAGTAGACCTGATGGTTTCTGATGCTCAGCTTTGACCTTAGAACACGTCAAACATTCTCCTACGTATTTAGCAACATCGGCTTTCATACCCGGCCACCAAAAATGTTTCTTGAGATCCTTGTACATCTTCCCCGTTCCAGGATGTATTGAGTATCTGGTTTTATGAGCTTCTCTAAGTACCATTTCTCTCATATCTCCAAATTTTGGTACCCAAATTCTTTCAGCCCTATACCGGGTTCCGTCTTCCCGAATATTAAGATGCTTCTCCGATCCTTTGGGTATTTCATCCTTTAAATTTCCCTCTTTTAAAACTCCTTGTTGCGCCTCCTTTATTTGAGTAGTAAGGTTAGTGTGAATCATTATATTCATAGATTTTACTCGAATGGGTTCTCTGTCCTTTCTGCTCAAGGCGTCGGCTACCACATTTGCCTTTCCCGGGTGGTAACGAATCTCAAAGTCGTAATCATTCAACAATTCAATCCACCTACGCTGCCTCATATTCAGTTGTTTTTGATTAAATATGTGTTGAAGACTTTTGTGGTCGGTATATATAATACTTTTGACCCCATATAAGTAGTGCCTCCAAGTCTTTAATGCAAAAACAACCGCGCCTAATTCCAAATCATGCATCATATAATTTTGCTCGTGAATCTTCAATTGTCTAGATGCATAAGCAATCACCTTCGTCCGTTGCATTAATACACAACCGAGACCTTGCTTTGATGCGTCACAAAAAATCACAAAATCATCATTCCCTTCAGGCAATGACAATATAGGTGCCGTAGTTAGCTTTTTCTTCAATAATTGAAACGCCTTTTCTTGTTCATCCTTCCATTCAAATTTCTTCCCTTTATGCGTTAATGCAGTCAAGGGTTTTGCTATTTTGGAGAAATCTTGGATGAATCTTCTGTAGTAACCAGCCAATCCTAAAAATTGACGTATATGCTTCGGAGTTTTTGGGGTTTCCCACTTTTCAACGGTTTCGATCTTTGCCGGGTCCACCTGGATACCTTCTTTGTTCACTATGTGACCGAGGAATTGAACTTCTTCCAACCAAAATGCACACTTTGAAAACTTAGCGTACAGTTTTTCTTTCCTCAATACTTCTAGCACTTTTCTCAAATGTTCTTCGTGCTCTTGATCATTCTTTGAGTAAATAAGTATGTCATCGATGAAAACAATGACAAACTTGTCAAGATATGGCCCACACACTCGGTTCATAAGGTCCATGAACACAGCTGGTGCATTAGTTAAACCAAACGGCATGACCATAAACTCGTAATGACCGTAACGTGTTCTGAAAGCAGTCTTTGGAATATCATCTTCTTTCACCCGCATTTGATGATACCCGGAACGTAAGTCAATCTTTGAATAAACATACGAGCCTTGTAGTTGATCAAATAAGTCGTCGATTCTCGGTAGTGGGTAGCGGTTCTTGATGGTAAGTTTGTTCAACTCTCGGTAGTCGATACACAACCTGAATGTACCATCTTTCTTCTTGACAAACAAAACAGGAGCTCCCCACGGTGATGTGCTTGGTCGAATGAAACCACGCTCTAAAAGTTCTTGTAATTGGCTTTGCAGTTCTTTCATCTCGCTGGGTGCGAGTCTGTAAGGAGCACGAGCTATTGGTGCAGCTCCTGGTACAAGATCTATTTGAAATTCAACGGATCGATGTGGGGGTAATCCCGGTAATTCTTTCGAAAATACATCGGGAAATTCTTTTGCGACGGGAACATCATTGATGCTCTTTTCTTCAGTTTGTACTTTCTCGACGTGTGCTAGAATAGCATAGCAACCTTTTCTTATTAGTTTTTGTGCCTTCAAATTACTAATAAGATGTAGCTTCGTGTTGCCCTTTTCTCCGTACACCATTAAGGGTTCTCCTTCTTCTCGTACAATGCGAATTGCATTTTTATAACATACAATCTCTGCTTTCACCTTCTTCAGCCAGTCCATGCCAACTATTACATCAAAACTACCTAACTCTACTGGTATCAAATCAATCTTAAATATTTCGTTACCCAGTTTAATTTCTCGATTGCGGCATATATTATCTGCTGAAATTAATTTACCGTTTGCTAATTCGAGTAAAAATTTACTATCCAACGGCGTCAATGGACAACTTAATTTAGCACAAAAATCTCTACTCATATAGCTTCTATCCGCACCCGAATCAAATAAAACGTAAGAAGATTTATTGTCAATAAGAAACGTACCCGTAACAAGCTCCGGGTCTTTCTGTGCCTCTGCCGCATTAATATTGAAAACTCTTCCGCGGCCTTGTCCATTCGTGTTCTCCTGGTTCGGGCAATTTCTAATAATGTGGCCCGGTTTTCCACATTTATAACAAACTACATTGGCATAACTTGCTCCGACACTACTTCCTCCACCATTACTCATTCCGACACCATTTGTTCCTTTCGTTCTATTAACCCCTGGTCCGTAGACCTCACACTTCACCGCGCTATGACCATTTCTTTTACACTTGTTGCAAAATTTGGTGCAGAACCCCGAGTGATACTTTTCACACCTTTGGCATAGCTGCTTCTGAATGTTGTTGTTGTTGCGGTTATTATTGTTGTTGGGATGGTTGTTATAGTTGTTGTTGTTGTTGTTGTTGGGCCGTTTGTTGTAGTTGCGATTGATGTTGCGATTGTTGGGATAATTGTTGCGATTATTGTTGTAATTGCTGTTGTTGTTGTATTGGTGATTCTTATCACCGTTTTCCTCCCACTTTCTTTTGACTTGTTTCACATTGGCCTCTTCAGCAGTCTGTTCTTTAATTCTTTCTTCAATCTGGTTCACTAGTTTGTGAGCCATTCTACATGCCTGTTGTATAGAGGCGGGCTCGTGTGAACTTATATCTTCTTGGATTCTTTCCGGTAATCCTTTCACAAACGCGTCGATCTTCTCTTCCTCATCTTCGAATGCTCCCGGACACAATAGGCACAATTCTGTGAATCGTCTTTCGTACGTGGTAATATCAAATCCTTGGGTTCGTAACCCTCTAAGTTCTGTCTTGAGCTTATTGACCTCGGTTCTGGGACGATACTTCTCGTTCATCAAGTGCTTGAATACTGACCACAGTAGTGCGTACGCATCGTCTTGTCCCACTTGCTCTAGATAGGTATTCCACCATGTTAACGCAGAACCTGTGAAGGTATGCGTAGCGTACTTCACTTTGTCCTCTTCAGTACACTTACTTATGGCAAACACTGATTCGACCTTCTCGGTCCACCGTTTCAATCCGATCGGTCCTTCGGTTCCATCAAATTCCAAAGGTTTGCAGGCAGTGAATTCTTTGTAGGTGCATCCTACACGATTTCCTGTACTGCTAGATCCAAGGTTATTGTTGGTATGTAGCGCAGCCTGTACTGCGGCTATGTTTGAAGCTAGAAAAGTACGGAATTCCTCTTCATTCATATTCACGGTGTGTCGAGTAGTCGGTGCCATTTCCTTCAAAATGGTCAAATGGAACAAGTTAATCATACAGAATATTAAGAGTAGTTAATAGTATTTCGTAGCATAATATGAACTCATTTATAAAAGCTTTTTCTTCATATTAGCGTTTTATAAGTTTAAATTCGGGTAGTACCTACCCGTTAAGTTCATACTTAGTAGCTATTATACAATTCAACTACTACAATTCTATATGAAAAACTGATTATAATAATATTTCGCGTTCAAACTTTTACACAATATTTTACAAACTTACAATACCGCTTATTTTACATATAGCATGAAATATAGCACACAATAAATTTGATACAAGATGGTTGTGAAGATAATTCTATCTAGTACACAAGTCATTCAGCAAAGGCAATAAAGACACGTAATTCATACGTCCAGAAACAAGTCATGCATTCTGGTTTTACTAGGATTACTTCCCATCCTTGGTTTTGTGGAACATAACTGTTATGGCCGTTGATAAGACAGCGTGTTGTAACGTCGTCAAAGGGACGAGGGTTACGTAATGTCCAACAGTCTCGTAACAATCTAAAAACCTCATTTCTTACCCCAATTACCGACTCCGTCACTTGTGGGAACGTTTTGGTTAATAGTTGTAGCCCGATGTTCTTGTTCTCACTTTGGTGAGAAGCGAACATTACTAATCCGTAAGCATAACATGCTTCTTTATGTTGCATGTTAGCCGCTTTTTCTAAATCACGAAGTCCAATATTCAGATATATTGAGTCAAAATAATTTCTTAACCCATTGCGTAAAATAGCATTTGGGTTCCCCGCAATATATGCGTCAAAGTAAACACATCGTAACTTATGGATTTTCCAATGTGATATCCCCCATCTTTTGAACGAAAGCCTTTTATAAACCAAGGCATTCTTGGAACGTTCTTTGAATGTCTTACAAACTGATCTCGCCTTAAATAGTTGTGCCGAAGAATTCTGACCGACTTTAGACAAGATTTCATCAATCATGTCTCCGGGTAGGTTTCTTAAAATATTGGGTTGTCTATCCATTTTGTGTTTTTATACTGTAAAATAGACAAGAGTTAGATTCATAAAAAAAATACTTATTAGTACAAGCAATTTTTACATATATCATAAAGCATAAGCACACTATATTACATATATTACACCACACGAATACAACTATCTTATTCCGACTCGCTTGTTTCTTCTTCTTCGGTTTTGGTTCGTTTTGCCAAGTTTCTAGGGATATATGATGTTCCCCTAATACGAGCCGTAATTTTCCACATTGGTTTAGAAAAACCTGGTGGTTTAGAGGTTCCCGGGTCATTGTTACAACTTAAGGACTTCGGGGGTTGACGATACATATAAAGTTCATCGGGGTTGGAATTAGATTTCTCTATTTTTATGCCCTTTCCCTTATTATTTTTTTTTGCCTTTTTAAATTCAGTTGGGGTAATTTCTATAACATCATCGGAATTCTCGTCGGAATCCGATTCATCGGAGAATTGGTAATCCTCCCAATATTTTGCTTCCTTGGCGGAAACACCATTGACCATAATTAACCTTGGTCGGTTGGTTGAGGATTTTTTTTTACTTAACCATTTTATTATTTCCCCCACCGGTTCTATTTCTTCATCCGGTTCCGATTCTTCTTCCGGTTCCGATTCTTCTTCCGGTTCCGACTCTTCTTCCGGTTCCTCTTCGGGAACTTGTGAATCAGTCCACGAATCATTCCAATTTACATTTGACTCTTCATTATTTTTAGGTGAGTCAATGGGACTTGTTCTAGAGGTAGACATCTATCACATAATATCAAACACGTTAAGAGATTAATATATCATATAATATTCACATGTTAAAAATATATAGTTTCCAACAAAATTTGTTAAGCAATCATTTTTCAAGTAAACACGGTCGAAGTCCAGACTCACTAATGCATCCTAACAATATCGATAAGACACACTAATGCAAAATTCTGGTTCTCTAAGACCAACGCTCTGATACCAACTGAAATGTCCCGTTCTTATTGATTAAAAACGTTCCATATTAATTGATTTCGTTGCGAGGTTTTGACCTCTATATGAGACGTTTTTCAAAGACTGCATTCATTTTAAAACAAACCATAACCTTTATTTCATCAATAAAGGTTTAAAAAGCTTTACGTAGATTATCAAATAATGATAATCTAAAATATCCTGTTTACACACGACCATTACATAATGGTTTACAATACAAATATGTTACAACAAAATAAGTTTCTTGAATGCAGTTTTTACACAATATCATACAAGCATGGACTCCAAATCTCGTCCTTATTTAAGTATGCTATAGCGGAAGCTCTTAATAATCACCTGAGAATAAACATGCTTAAAACGTCAACAAAATTGTTGGTGAGTTATAGGTTTAACCTATATATATCAAATCATAATAATAGACCACAAGATTTCATATTTCAATACACATCCCATACATAGAGATAAAAATCATTCATATGGTGAACACCTGGTAACCGACATTAACAAGATGCATATATAAGAATATCCCCATCATTCCGGGACACCCTTCGGATATGATATAAATTTCGAAGTAGTAAAGCATCCGGTACTTTGGATGGGGTTTGTTAGGCCCAATAGATCTATCTTTAGGATTCGCGTCAATTAGGGTGTCTGTTCCCTAATTCTTAGATTACCAGACTTTATAAAAGGGGCATATTCGATTTCGATAATTCAACCATAGAATGTAGTTTCACGTACTTGTGTCTATTTTGTAAATCATTTATAAAACCTGCATGTATTCTCATCCCAAAAATATTAGATTTTAAAAGTGGGACTATAACTCACTTTCACAGATTTTTACTTCGTCGGGAAGTAAGACTTGGCCACTGGTTGATTCACGAACCTATAACAATATATACATATATATCAAAGTATGTTCAAAATATATATTTACAACACTTTTAATATATTTTGATGTTTTAAGTTTATTAAGTCAGCTGTCCTCGTTAGTAACCTACAACTAGTTGTCCACAGTTAGATGTACAGAAATAAATCGATAAATATTATCTTGAATCAATCCACGACCCAGTGTATATGTATCTCAGTATTGATCACAACTCAAACTATATATATTTTGGAATCAACCTCAACCCTGTATAGCTAACTCCAACATTCACATATAGAGTGTCTATGGTTGTTCCGAAATATATATAGATGTGTCGACATGATAGGTCGAAACATTGTATACGTGTCTATGGTATCTCAAGATTACATAATATACAATACAAGTTGATTAAGTTATGGTTGGAATAGATTTGTTACCAATTTTCACGTAGCTAAAATGAGAAAAATTATCCAATCTTGTTTTACCCATAACTTCTTTATTTTAAATCCGTTTTGAGTGAATCAAATTGCTATGGTTTCATATTGAACTCTATTTTATGAATCTAAACAGAAAAGTATAGGTTTATAGTCGGAAAAATAAGTTACAAGTCGTTTTTGTAAAGGTAGTCATTTCAGTCGAAAGAACGACGTCTAGATGACCATTTTAGAAAACATACTTCCACTTTGAGTTTAACCATAATTTTTGGATATAGTTTCATGTTCATAATAAAAATCATTTTCTCAGAATAACAACTTTTAAATCAAAGTTTATCATAGTTTTTAATTAACTAACCCAAAATAGCCCGCGGTGTTACTACGACGGCGTAAATCCGGTTTTACGGTGTTTTTCGTGTTTCCAGGTTTTAAATCATTAAGTTAGCATATCATATAGATATAGAACATGTGTTTAGTTGATATTAAAAGTCATGTTAGAAGGATTAACTTTTGTTTGCGAACAAGTTTAGAATTAACTAAACTATGTTCTAGTGATTACAAGTTTAAACCTTCGAATAAGATAGCTTTATATGTATGAATCGAATGATGTTATGAACATCATTACTACCTTAAGTTCCTTGGATAAACCTACTGTAAAATAGAAAAATGGATCTAGCTTCAACGGATCCTTGGATGGCTCGAAGTTCTTGAAGCATAATCATGACACGAAAACAAGTTCAAGTAAGATCATCACTTGAAATAAGATTGTTATAGTTATAGAAATTGAACCAAAGTTTGAATATGATTATTACCTTGTATTAGAATGATAACTTACTGTAAGAAACAAAGATTTCTTGAGGTTGGATGATCACCTTACAAGATTGGAAGTGAGCTAGCAAACTTGAAAGTATTCTTGATTTTATGTAACTAGAATTTGTAGAATTTATGAAGAACACTTAGAACTTGAAGATAGAACTTGAGAGAGATCAATTAGATGAAGAAAATTGAAGAATGAAAGTGTTTGTAGGTGTTTTTGGTCGTTGGTGTATGGATTAGATATAAAGGATATGTAATTTTGTTTTCATGTAAATAAGTCATGAATGATTACTCATATTTTTGTAATTTTATGAGATACTTCATGCTAGTTGCCAAATGATGGTTCCCACATGTGTTAGGTGACTCACATGGGCTGCTAAGAGCTGATCATTGGAGTGTATATACCAATAGTATATACATCTAAAAGCTGTGTATTGTACGAGTACGAATACGGGTGCATACGAGTAGAATTGTTGATGAAACTGAACGAGGATGTAATTGTAAGCATTTTTGTTAAGTAGAAGTATTTTGATAAGTGTATTGAAGTCTTTCAAAAGTGTATAAATACATATTAAAACACTACATGTATATACATTTTAACTGAGTCGTTAAGTCATCGTTAGTCGTTACATGTAAATGTTGTTTTGAAACCTTTAGGTTAACGATCTTGTTAAATGTTGTTAACCCAATGTTTATAATATCAAAAGAGATTTTAAATTATTATATTATCATGATATTATGATGTACGAATATCTCTTAATATGATATATATACATTAAATGTCGTTACAACGATAATCGTTACATATATGTCTCGTTTCAAAATCATTAAGTTAGTAGTCTTGTTTTTACATATGTAGTTCATTGTTAATATACTTAATGATATGTTTACTTATCATAATATCATGTTAACTATATATATAACCATATATATGTCATCATATAGTTTTTACAAGTTTTAACGTTCGTGAATCACCGGTCAACTTGGGTGGTCAATTGTCAATATGAAACCTATTTCAATTAATCAAGTCTTAACAAGTTTGATTGCTTAACATGTTGGAAACATTTAATCATGTAAATATCAATCTCAATTAATATATATAAACATGGAAAAGTTCGGGTCACTACAAAAATCTCGTCCTCAAATATGCTGAAAACGGACGAAATCGAAGCAGAAGTAGCTGGGTGAGGGGCTGGGCGGGACCTGAGCGGCCTCTGTGCCATCGGCGCCCAGGCTGGACGAGTGTGGGCGGGTGGGCTGGGCTAACCGTTGGGACCTCCCTAATAGCCTTGAACATCTGAGTAAAAATCTAGTTTCTTTTTTCACATAACATGAAAAAAGAAAAGCGTTTCGATTTTAATGTAACTATTGTACTCTCTCGTCCAATAAGGGTCTAAATTATTTTATAATAATGAAAATTTCACTTTTTCAACATTAACTTTAGATACAGTATTGATGTTTGTATTATATGGTACGTATTTATGTTTGTGTTATATGATACGGAGTACTTGATTAAAATTATATAAATAAATAAATAATCAAGTTTAAAAAACATGTTTATTCATTTAAATTTCATCGAATATTATATAACATAATCAAATATATTTTAAGTTTAAGTTGAAAATAAAAATGTTCAAAAGTTAAAAAGGGAGATAATTTGACAAGAATGGAGAAATGATTTAACTACTTTTATATGATACTTCGTATTTGTTACATCTATATCTATCTATGTAGTCTAATAAATCTCTAAAATGATGACATCATTATTAAGCTAAATTACATTTTACTTTTCATAATGATAATGTCATAATTTTTTTTGGGTAAAGGGTTATCACCCGTAAATATCATTAAAGATAAAAGAGATTACAATCACTGAAACGGAAAGGCTAAACACCTTCCTCCCGAATGTCCAGGCAATATTCGCTAAAATAATACAAAATCTTTTGTAAAAGGAAATATTAATCTCTCCTAAATTGTAATTTAATTTTTCTGAAAAAATTTGAAAGGCATTTATTATTATTATTATTAATTATTATTATTAAAAATATAAATATTCAACTTTGAGCGAACTTTATGTTTGTAAAATCAACGACAAGTTTCTTAGTCAGAATCCGTGGTTCTACGGGCAATAAACTAAATGACTTTAACATTTACATTCACTTAATACCTAAAACATATCATTAAACTGTTTCGTTTAAACAAACCCGTGTTTCTACGGGTCATTTCACTAGTTTCTGATATAATTGTGGTTAAGAATCCCTCATCGGTAAAAATTAAATTAAACTTATATACTAATTACCGCCAATGATTATGTCATTTGAAGTTATAGTCATTGTCCTAACCTAATGTTTACAAAGGGGTGATATAGTATTTTTCACAATATTTTAATATGAGTTGTATATGTGAAATAGCTGGCTGATTCGTACACCACCAAATTTAGCCATACACCACCAAATATGCATTACAGTGTTGTACAGTACAATATTTTAATGCACGTTTGATGGTGTATGACTAAAATTTAGTGGTGTACGAATCAGCTCCCTTTGAAATATGGTTAAAAAGAATATCATTAACCTGGCTTGTAATACAACTTAAGTTTTTTTGTTTTGTTTTTTTGTTTTTTCTTTTTTCCCATTTTTGTTACTTTTTAGATTCTCTATTCATTTTAAAAAATGACGTAAATATTTCCAGTCTATACACTTATCTTTATCTTTATAACTATTATATATATATATATATATATATATATATATATATATATATATATATATATATATATATATATATATAGTAGAGGGATCAAATGAGAACTTTTTTTGTGTGAGAACCCTGAGAACTCAAAAATACACTGAAATTCGAGCAAAAATGGGAAATTCGAGCAAAAAACTCCATATTCGAGTAAAAAATAGGACACGGACGAGCAAAAAACATGATAGTCGAGCAAAAATGGAGAAAGTCGAACAAAAAAAAAGAAGGACGAACAAAAATTTGATATTAGAACAAAAAATGTGTTCCACATTTTTGAAATTTGAACGCAAAAATGTAGAACATATAGGTAGTCGAACAAAAATTTTGATATTCGAACAAAAAATGGTTCTACATTTTTTTCGGAATTTTTTTTTTTTACTCGACT
This sequence comes from Rutidosis leptorrhynchoides, assembly GCF_046630445.1. Taxonomy (NCBI): domain Eukaryota; kingdom Viridiplantae; phylum Streptophyta; class Magnoliopsida; order Asterales; family Asteraceae; genus Rutidosis; species Rutidosis leptorrhynchoides. The sequence continues at coordinate 372,009,818 of NC_092341.1, read as the reverse complement.
ATGAAATTTTTGTTCGTCCGTGTTTTGTATTTTTGCTCGAATTCCTCTTTTTTTGCTCGAATTTAGGTGTATTTAGGTGTTTTTTGGAGTTCCTAGAGTTCTCACACTAAAAAAATTCTCAATGGATCTTCATATATATATATATATATATATATATATATATATATATATATATATATATATATATATATATATATATAAGTGAGAACTTTTTTACGTACTGTTTTTAATTTAAATAATATTATATCCATATGGCTTTATTTTGAATTATCCTTTGCAAGGTTGCAAAATTCGCTATTCGGAGATTAATCGATCAGAACTTTGGAAGGATTAATCGGCAATTCGGGGATTAATCGGGGATTAACTGGATTGTACTTTATGCATTTAAATATTAGATTTCAAAAATTATATGTGCAAATATAGAAGAAGATCATAAACATAAACATAAACTTTAACATAATTGTCTAAATTTGTTCATTTTGTTCAAAAACTATAAATTTCTAGTTTAAATACACGTTAAAATGTTGGCCAATTTTGATTTTAACCGACTTTGTTTACCAAATTCGATTTTGACTTATCAATTGACGTTGGCCGATTAATTAAACGGATTTTGAAAAATGGGAACGAAATGCCCTTAAAAATGATTAATCGGGGATTAACCGGGTTTTTTACAACACTGATCCTTTGTAATGTCTCCTCTAACACCTTGTTGAGGAGCGTCTCTTTATTTCTTTTATATATTTAGCCGTTAAAAAACTTTTAAACTGGCTTATGAACTACTCCGTATTTTAGTTGGTTGTTGTATTTATATTGTGATTATTATTTATTTAAAACCACAAGGTAATGATTTATGGATATTTGATATCCGACTTTGAACGCCGATACATATTGATGAGTGACAAAATTACACGAATAGTCGTTGTGGTTTGCTCAAAAATACACAGATAGTTCAAACTTGATTTTTTACCTCGATAGTCCAGAAATTTGCACGGATAGTCCAATTTTCTCACGTCCGTTAAATTTGCTCTGTTAACTTCAGTAATGTGCCATGCACGTGAAGGTAATTTCGTCTTTCTTTTTTTGGCAGTAAATGCTTTCCGAGTACAAGTAATATTTCTCTGACTTGGGAAATGTGCCCATCGGAGGAATAATTTTCCGGCTTCTATTTCCTCTTTTCCGGTAAGTACAATTACTCCCTTTTATCTGCTTTGCCATCTTACTCTTTCAACAGCCTCATTCCAATTATTAATGGGTCGATTATGGACTGATTAAGTAAATCAATTCAACCTAATTTTGTATGTACACTTTCTTTTACATATGGCTCCTCCTAATTCCTCCTAACCTTTCATACCTACCTTTCCAAATTCCATCCCAATTAACTTCAATTACACTAAATCTCAACCTGCAACCTCCAATCGTTCTAATCATTGCTCAACCTTCCAGCAGAAATCAACCATCTTTATGGGGAATCTCTCCAGATTTACAAACCCATCCACTATTCATCAAATCCTTCAAGAACACTGCACCATTATGGGTATTTCTTGGAGAAGAGATAGATCCTTTGCCTTTATTAGACTCCAAACGATCCACCAAGCTTTCAAGGTATTAAATTCGTTAAATGGTCAAATAATCAATGGTATGAGAGTCACAATCGGTTATGCTAAAAACGACCTTAATCTCGATCGTATGTCCAAGCAACCTTTTAATTTATCTCAACAACTGCCAAAACCAAAATCCCAAGTTTTTCCAGGTACTCATTCTACAGTACCAAACCCACCTTCTATCCATTTATCCTATAATTCTGAAACATGTAGTCTCCTTATGTAAGACCATAATATTTATTGTACGTAGTGTATTAATGATGTACGTTTAGTGGGCAAAGCATGGAGTGAAGTTAAAAGCTCAGAATCTGCCCAGAGATGGGTGCGAGCCGCGCACGTGGCCTGCGACAGAATTCTGTCTTTTTCTATTTTAAGTTAATTGAAGGGCAATTTGGTCATTTCACTTGAGGCCGGATCTGTGGACTTATAAGCTGGTTTGGATCCATTGTTGGATCATTTTCACATCCACAAACACACTCTCAACTATCTAGAGAGAGGGAGATTTCTAGAGAGAGAATTGGGGTTTTGAAGAGGAAGAAGCTTGGTTTGATCAAAAGCTCAAGTGTTATAGTTATTCACCTTGTTCCTAGCTACGTTTTGGTTGTTGTGGTAAGTTCATTTGGCCAGAGCATATTGATTTGATAAAAGAGTGGAAGATTGAGTAATGGGTTTTGGCCCAAAACTTTTAGGAAATTGAAAATAGACATAAAAGTAATCTCAAAAAGAAAATATGGAGATAACCACGAGTATGGAACATTCTGGGTTCCTTAAGTTGTCTAACTTATCATTATTTATATTTATATTTATTAGTTTGGTGATACATAGGAATTAAAAAAAAAGAAAAAGGTGAATACAAATTTTAATAATTATTTAGTTTGAGGGCAAAATAGTCAATTTTTCATTCAGATCGTTTATTCAGCACAAAAAGTAAACGGCAATATAATTCAGTAGTTATATCCATACTGCCATCTATATCCATACTGTCATCTATATCCATATAGAGCTTAATGAAAAAAAAAGTAAACAGCCCCTTATTCATGTATACTATTGATTCTTTACAAATCGGATACTTCTTCATCATCTTCAAAAGTTATTCAAAATTAGTTCCGCCTATACCATCGATTCATCTATACGATCGATTGTATGTTCCAATCTAGCCGTTTGCATCGATTCGTAAATCGTAAATCAATCACGAAATTTTGTCGATCTAAGTGCTTTTCCGGCAATTCATCTACTCATAAATCATTGATAACCGATAGTAATCTTAATTAAGGTATCGATAATCATTATGGTTGTTAATTTTTATAAATTCATGTCGATTTGTTTATTTTTTGTATGTTTGCTTTGTGTCATCAGGTTGTATAAAAAGATATTTTGGGTGCTTTTGTTTGTAGATTAGTGTTCGAGCTTTCATCATGTTCGAGCTTCCTTCTGTTTCACGGTAATTTTTGAATTTATCATTACGTTTTTGTGTTAAATTTTGGTGTATCTTCTGGTGTTGTAGAGGGTAGTTATAAGTGTTTTGTTTTTTAAAAATCTTGATTCTTTTTAGTGGTTGAATAAAATTTTTAATTGACTTAATGGCAGGTAAGAAAAGCAAAAGAAATTTGTTCATGAGGAGCGTGTGACCGATGAAGTTCTTAGTCATAATGACATTAGTCTTGTGCATCTCTGTGTCACTTAGACAAGTGGTTAAGATGAGTATATTGTAGTGTCACATGGAACTTCCACTACTTCAGATTCAACTACCTACAACTGGTAAACACTTCGTTTATATATATATATATATATATATATATATATATATATATATATATATATATATATATATATATATATATATATATATATATATATATATTCATTGGTTTGTGCAATTTTATGATCATCATCTATGCTATAGTTTTGTACTCATGTTGGACAGTGTCTTATCTTTGGTCTCTGCACATGGAGTGAAGTTGAAAAACCAAAAGCTAAAACTAGAGGCATGGCGAAATGGAGTTAAGGAAATTTTGACCTCGAATGCGTTATTTGCTCGAAAACTAAATCATAAAGGTAACATTATCTTCTTATATGGTGTAGCAGATCATAACAAAATTTTAAGCATTTCTTTTAGAAGTTTGTTGTGCTAAATATTCAACTTAACATCTATTTACGTTTTCATCATTGAGGGTTTTGGGTGTATGGTGTATCCACGACTATACATACTTCTTGAAAATTATGAAGAATCCATCCTATGATGTCTACGTGTTATCACCTAGAAATTACTTTGTGTTTACACCTTTACCTTTAATTGTAAACGTTGTGACGGAAGTTCACAGTGTTGTAGATCGAACCAATTCGCACAACGTTGTCAAAAAGGTAATTGTAGTGCCTTAATTAACATCTTTTCATCAATTAGCATGTTAGTACTGTACAAATGCTTTTTTGCCCATGAATTGTTTGGTTTTAGATTTACAGAGACTATGTTTTTTATTGTATCCACTATAAACCAAACATTTGCTTGAATTGATGTGCTACTATATAAATATTAGATATATTATATTTTATGTGAAAATCTATGCATAGTAACTTTCACTTGACTCTTATTTTTATCATACGTTTGTATTGATTTTCTACATTTTGTGTGGAAATCTAATAATATGTGGTCATATATCATAATTTGTGGTCATATAAGCAACTATCAATGCCTATGTAAGATGGAAATTATAAGTTTGTAGGAAGCTGAATGTTTCAAGATCGATGGAGAAATCTTATATAGTGTTTAATGGTGAGTTGGGTACCATATAACCTTGGGTTTAACAAATGGGTCAAGGTCTCAATGGATGACTACATGGAAAGGTATGGATACTTAATGGGTTTATCTATACATGAAAGTAGACATTAATATATATGGAAGAAAATTGGTTCTTTAAGGGGTTTCTTATACATGCAGGTAGACATTGGTATATATGGAAGAAGATTATTAGATTAACAATTTTGAAAATAATAGTTTAATCTATTCCATTCTTTACAACTGCCAACTTGGACATCATTAAATAATTTAAACCATAGGACAGCTGGCACACTATTTAATATTATGGAAACTACTTGATGACATCATTCACTTAATTAATTTTAATTGATTTTGTTAATTAAATAAATACGGATAAGAAGATGGAGTCCAAGTAACGATGTCAGAAGAAATAGTTCTCAAGCATACAGTGTTAGCACAACACTTTAATTCTCAAGGTAAACATTTTTCAAGTTTGAACACATTATATATTGTCTGATACTTATAGACACAACTAATTATAGCCATCCATTCAATTTCCCATCAATGATCTAGACCATTGATTCTTTTCTAATCTTGATTATGACCTCATAATCTTGGCCTTGATTAGTTGATTACAAAAGTACCCTTATAATACAATGAAATGGCGGACAATTTACAAATTTCAAATAAATGAAAGTATAATTCTCAAGATGAAATGGTTAACCCTTTATGACCATTAATACACTTTAAGTTATCCTTATTAACTACGTTACGATTAGTAATCCTTAGAACTTTGAAATTTGAAATCCAAAGTGCTGTCATTTTATAGTTCTATTCTAAAGGCGATGATCACCACCGATTTCTAAAGGTGATGTAACATCATGTCTTAGGTTATTTGTAACATTAGGGGTTTGTATAATTTTCTGATGTTGTGTTGTACTTTATTTTATTGAGCGTCGCTCTGACATCTTTTTGGTTGATCTTGCTTGCAGGTTATGTCTTCATATGGATACGACACAGTTCATAATCGTTGATATAGAACCATATGAGCACGTAGGTGGTAGTGTAACCCTATTATACGTAAGTGGGTCAAGTTCAGTCTTTCTAATAGGGTCTATTTTATGTCTTATACTAAAACTATACTATTATTATATGCTTATTGAATATAACTCAAATTGTTTCGATAAAGTTATTGTTTATAAAATCCATTATTTGAGGAGATTGAGAGTTGAAAAGAAGAAACCATTAGTGCAAATGCTTCTTATAGGATACGGGTTTTAATAGGATACGGGTTTTGACCTTTATTTGCGGTACAAAGTTTGTTTTGTTCCGAAGGTTGAAATGAAGTTGTTTGTGGGTGTTATAGCTTTGTATTTAAGCAACATTACAACGAGAAGAAGGTCTTGCAGGTTTGCCCATATTTAGTTACGGTTACAGATTCTTTCTAAATAGTAAGAATTAACGTATATACATGCTATTTGTTTGCCTGGTTTATTCACATATAGAGATGAGTATGCATGCTATTTGTTTGCCTGGTTTATTCACATATAGAGATGAGTCATTTGGTCAAAAACTAAATGGGTCATTTGGTCATAAAGTACAGTAGTTCAAATTACATCAAACACTCATATATTAAACTATTTGGTCATAAAATGCAGTAGTTTAAACCAAAATAGGTCATTTGGTCATATATACTGCAGTTTATAAAATACAGTAGTTTAATGTATAAATGGGTCATTTGGTCATATATACTACAATTTATAAAATACGGTATTTAATGTATAAATGAGTCATTTGGTCATTTAGTTCCAAAATACAGTAGCTTAAACTAAATGAATCATTTGGTCGTAAAATACGGTAGTTTAAATTAAAAGGGTCGTTTGGTAAATGGGTCATTTAGTGATATATAGTATAGTTTATAAAATACGGTGTAGTTTAATATATAAATTAGTCATTTGGTCATAAAATACAGTAGTTTTATATATATTACAGTTTAGTACATTTGGGCAAATGGGTCAAATTTACAGTATAAACTAAATGGGTCAACTGCATTTGGTTAATCGGGTCATAAGAACTAATGGTCTTTGGTGATGGTTATCCATGTGTAAAAACTTAGATTTCATTATCAATATGTCTTTATGTATAAAGCTACTTATGTATAAAGCTACTTTGCTTAAATCATCACACTTTCTATAACACTCATACAATAGTGCCCGCGAAATCGCGTGCCTTAATATATAATTTATAAAGCATGTTTAGACTTGCATTTACGGGTTTATTTGTTATCATTTGCTCAACAACTATATAACGATATTCTATGATTGTGTCCGTTACTACAAACCACACAAATAATATAATGTTTCACATTAAGTACTTTCTAACTAATACTTTTTTGGTCCCATAAAGTAGTCCCGCGAATTTGCGAGCATTAAGCTAGTTATTTATATAATAATAACTATAATTAATATTATTAACTTTAATTATTAATTATAATTATTAAACTAAATCTAATTTAAACTTAAAATATAACTTGATTAAAAAAATGTAATAGAACTACTCTATTTACCACACAAATTGTGGGACCAAAACTAAAATAATACTAAAATTAGCACCCACACTCACATCCACTCATATTTCATCTTATTCCATATCTTCTTCTTGCTAAATTAATACATTCACAGCCATTTTCATGGCTTTCAAGCTCCACAAAAATAAAAATAAAAATAAAAAGCTTTACGGTCGAAAATGGAGAAAATCTCGTCCTCAAATATGCTGAAAACGGACGAAATCGAAGCAGAAGTAGCTGGGTGAGGGGCTGGGCGGGACCTGAGCGGCCTCCTGCCATCGGCGCCCAGGCTGGACGAGTGTGGGCGGGTGGGCTGGGCTAAGGACCTCCCTAATAGCCTTGAACATCTGAGTAAAAATCTAGTTTCTTTTTTCACATAACATGAAAAAAGAAAAGCGTTTCGATTTTAATGTAACTATTGTACTCTCTCGTCAAATAAGGGTCTAAATTATTCTAAATTATTTTATAATAATGAAAATTTCACTTTTTCAACATTAACTTTAGATACAGTATTGATGTTTGTATTATATGGTACGTATTTATGTTTGTGTTATATGATACGGAGTACTTGATTAAAATTATATAAATAAATAAATAATCAAGTTTAAAAAACATGTTTATTCATTTAAATTTCATCGAATATTATATAACATAATCAAATATATTTTAAGTTTAAGTTGAAAATAAAAATGTTCAAAAGTTAAAAAGGGATATAATTTGACAAGAATGGAGAAATGTTTTAACTACTTTTATATGATACTTCGTATTTGTTACATCTATATCTATCTATATAGTCTAATAAATCTCTAAAATGATGACATCATTATTAAGCTAAATTACATTTTACTTTTCATAATGATAATGTCATAATTTTTTTTGGGTAAAGGGTTTTCACCCGTAAATATCATTAAAGATAAAAGAGATTACAATCACTGAAACGGAAAGGCTAAACACCTTCCTCCCGAATGTCCAGGCAATATTCGCCAAAATAATACAAAATCTTTTGTAAAAGGAAATATTAATCTCTCCTAAATTGTAATTTAATTTTTCTGAAAAAATTTGAAAGGCATTTATTATTATTATTATTAATTATTATTATTAAAAATATAAATATTCAACTTTGAGCGAACTTTATGTTTGTAAAATCAACGACGAGTTTCTTAGTCGGAATCCGTGGTTCTACGGGCAATAAACTAAATGACTTTAACATTTACATTCACTTAATACCTAAAACATATCATTAAACTGTTTCGTTTAAACAAATCCGTGTTTCTACGGGTCATTTCACTAGTTTCTGATATAATTGTGGTTAAGAATCCCTCATCGGTAAAAATTAAATTAAACTTATATACTAATTACCGCCAATTATTATGTCATTTGAAGTTATAGTCATTGTCCTAACCTAATGTTTACAAAGGGGTGATATAGTATTTTTCACAATATTTTAATATGAGTTGTATATTTGAAATAGCTGGCTGATTCGTACACCACCAAATTTAGCCATACACCACCAAATATGCATTACAGTGTTGTACAGTACAATATTTTAATGCACATTTGATGGTGTATGACTAAAATTTAGTGGTGTACGAATCAGCTCCCTTTGAAATATGGTTAAAAAGAATATCATTAACCTGGCTTGTAATACAACTTAAGTTTTTTTGTTTTGTTTTTTTGTTTTTTCCTTTTTCCCATTTTTGTTACTTTTTAGATTCTCTATTCATTTTAAAAAATTGACGTAAATATTTCCAGTCTATACACTTATCTTTATCTTTATAACTATTATATTATATTTTATATATATATATATATATATATATATATATATATATATATATATATATATATATATATATATATATATATATATATAGTAGAGGGAACAAATGAGAACTTTTTTTGTGTGAGAACCCTGAGAACTCAAAAATACACTGAAATTCGAGCAAAAATGGGAAATTCGAGCAAAAAACTCCATATTCGAGTAAAAAATAGGACACGAACGAGCAAAAAACATGATAGTCGAGCAAAAATGGAGAAAGTCGAACAAAAAAAAAGAAGGACGAACAAAAATTTGATATTAGAACAAAAAATGTGTTCCACATTTTTGAAATTTGAACGCAAAAATGTAGAACATATAGATAGTCGAACAAAAATTTTGATATTCGAACAAAAAATGGTTCTACATTTTTTTCGAAATTTTTTTTTTTACTCGACTATGAAATTTTTGTTCGTCCGTGTTTTGTATTTTTGCTCGAATTCCTCTTTTTTGCTCGAATTTAGGTGTATTTAGGTGTTTTTTGGAGTTCCAAGAGTTCTCACACTAAAAAAATTCTCACTGGATCCTCTCCCTATATATATATATATATATATATATATATATATATATATATATATATATATATATATATATATATATATATATATATATATATATATATATATGATCCAGTGAGAACTTTTTTACGTACTGTTTTTAATTTAAATAATATTATATCCATATGGCTTTATTTTGAATTATCCTTTGCAAGGTTGCAAAATTCGCTATTCGGAGATTAATCGATCAGAACTTTGGAAGGATTAATCGGCAATTCGGGGATTAATCGGGGATTAACCGGATTGTACTTTATGCATTTAAATATTAGATTTCAAAAATTATATGTGCAAATATAGAAGAAAATCATAAACATAAACATAAACTTTAACATAATTGTCTAAATTTGTTCATTTTGTTCAAAAACTATAAATTTCTAGTTTAAATACACGTTAAAATGAAGGCCAATTTTGATTTTGACCGACTTTGATTACCAAATTCGATTTTGACTTATCAATTGACGTTGGCCGATTAATTAAACAGATTTTGAAAAATGGGAACGAAATGCCCTTAAAAATGATTAATCGGGGATTAACCGGGTTTTTTACAACACTGATCCTTTGTAATGTCTCCTCTAACACCTTGTTGAGGAGCGTCTCTTTATTTCTTTTATATATTTAGCCGTTAAAAAACTTTTAAACTGGCTTATGAACTACTCCGTATTTTAGTTGGTTGTTGTATTTATATTGTGATTATTATTTATTTAAAACCACAAGGTAATGATTTATGGATATTTGATATCCGACTTTGAATGCCGATACATATTGATGAGTGACAAAATTACACGAATAGTAATTGTGGTTTGCTCAAAAATACACAGATAGTTCAAACTTGATTTTTTACCTCGATAGTCCAAAAATTTGCACGGATAGTCCAATTTCCTCACGTCCGTTAAATTTGCTCTGTTAACTTCAGTAATGTGCCATGCACATGAAGGTAATTTCGTCTTTCTTTTTTTGGCAGTAAATGCTTTCCGAGTACAAGTAATATTTCTCTGACTTGGGAAATGTGCCCATCGGAGGAATAATTTTCCGGCTTCTATTTCCTCTTTTCCGGTAAGTACAATTACTCCCTTTTATCTGCTTTGCCATCTTACTCTTTCAACAGCCTCATTCCAATTATTAATGGGTCGATTATGGACTGATTAAGTAAATCAATTCAACCTAATTTTGTATGTACACTTTCTTTTACATATGGCTCCTCCTAATTCCTCCCAACCTTTCATACCTACCTTTCCAAATTCCATCCCAATTAACTTCAATTACACTAAATCTCAACCTGCAACCTCCAATCGTTCTAATCATCGCTCAACCTTCCAGCAGAAATCAACCATCTTTATGGGGAATCTCTCCAGATTTACAAACCCATCCACTATTCATCAAATCCTTCAAGAACACGGCACCATTATGGGTATTTCTTGGAGAAGAGATAGATCCTTTGCCTTTATTAGACTCCAAACGATCCACCAAGCTTTCAAGGTATTAAATTCGTTAAATGGTCAAATAATCAATGGTATGAGAGTCACAATCGATTATGCTAAAAACGACCTTAATCTCGATCGTATGTCCAAGCAACCTTTTAATTTATCTCAACAACTACCAAAACCAAAACCCCAAGTTTTTCCAGGTACTCATTCTACAGTACCAAACCCACCTTCTATCCATTTGTCCTATAATTCTGAAACATGTAGTCTCCTTATGTAAGACCCTAATATTTATTGTACGTAGTGTATTAATGATGTACGTTTAGTGGGCAAAGCGTGGAGTGAAGTTAAAAGCTCAGAATCTGCCTAGACATGGGTGCGCGCCGCGCACCATAAGGTGAGCGCGCCCCGCACGTGGCCTGCGACAGAATTCTGTCTTTTTCTATTTTAAGTTAATTGAAGGGCAATTTGGTCATTTCACTTGAGGCCGAATCTGTGGACTTATAAGTTGGTTTGGATCCATTGTTGGATCATTTTCACATCCACAAACACACTCTCAACTATCTAGAGAGAGGGAGATTTCTAGAGAGAGAATTGGGGTTTTGAAGAGGAAGAAGCTTGGTTTGATCAAAAGCTCAAGTGTTATAGTTATTCACCTCATTCCTCGCTACGTTTTGGTTGTTGTGGTAAGTTCTAACTCCGAATTTCATTATTTGATTTTGATATTCAAGTTAGGGTTTGAACTTAAATTGTTAAGAAACCCACTTAAACTCTTGAAGTGAGTTTATTGTTGCTAGTAATCGGGTTTATTGTTGCTAGTAATCGGGTTTTGGGTTTGTGGAACTTATTGGCCATGATTGGAACTTGTAATTGGGTTTAATCACTAGGTTTAGTGATTATGGAAGTGTTAGAACCCATTTTTGTGTATTTGAAAGTGTAATTTTGAAATAAGTAAAAATTAGGGTTTATGGGTGATTTTTAGAATTATAAGTGTTTTACACTTATGATTGGGTTAAATTGGCATATTAGGACCATTGTCACTAGTGTTAGTGATTATTGGTTAGTTTGGGAGCGTTTTGTGTTTGTAAGTGCAATTGGTCGAATTTGCACTAAGTGTCGAATTGAGTTGGTTTGTAAATCCACTCTAAGTGTGTTACTTGTACTGTGATATTGGAATAGGTACTTTCCTTTGGCGAGCTGCGGATTTCGGTTACATTCATCAAGACGACAAGGTGAGTGTTAATATCCTATGTACATATGTATGTGTAGGATGGGTGCGGGTCGGGTGAAGTGGTTCTCGGTTATAGATCTCACTTCACATATAGGTGGATTTGATGGACTTGTGAATTAGGTCCAATTGGCACGGTTGCGCGTTTTGGTTGACCATCTTTGGCGAAGTACACATTTTGTGTGTACGTTATCACACGTGGTTGTGATATGGATGATATAACCCCAATGGCGAAGGGTTTTGATATTGAGGAGTGAGTCGCATGTGGATGCGGATTCACGATAACGCGTGTAGTTTCGGTCATCTTATTGAGAAAGTGAGTCTCGTGTAGTTCGGATTCACGATGACTCGTGTAGTTCGGTCATCTTATTGAGGTAGTGATCTCGTGTGGTTGCGGATTCACTAAGGCTCGTGTAGTTCGGCCAACCTTGATGTTTGTTGTGGTATTGAAGATAGTAGTCTCGTGTGGATACGGATTTACTAAGGCTCGTGTAGTTCGGCCAATCTTCATGTTGGTAATTGGTAGTCGTTTCCGGTATTTGGGTTAAGGGGTTAACCTTGGACATTTGTATATTGTTTATATATTCGTCGTATTGTAGTGTTGTAGCTAACCCTCTGGGTGTAGCTTATTAAAGTTGTTCACATCGTTGTTGGTGAACTTATACTTGATGTTATTATTAGCTTGATACTTAGTGATCGTACGGTATGCTTAGCTTAGCTTGCCTTTATGCTTGGATGCTCCGGTATGCTGTATTTGATTATTTGTGTGGCGTGTCCATTTTATGCATATATATGTATGTAGTATATTTTCACTCACTAAGCTTTAGCTTACCCTCTCGTTGTTTACATTTTTATAGATTTGCATGGATGCGGTGGCTCGGGTAAGCGTGGGGACTAGCGGGCTTGCGTAGTTGCTTAGAAGATCTTGCTTTTGGATTTGATTAGGATTGGGTAGCATATTCCCAATCACCATGCTCGGTCTTTATTTTGTATTAAAAGTCATGTAGTCGAAACTTGTACTTTGTACTTAAAGGGTAATTTGGGCATATGTGGGCCCGGTGTCGTAAAACTCTTTTTATTATTGGAACGTGTTAGTTTTACCTAATATAACATGTGGTGAAAAGCATTTTGTCTAAAAGTGTCGGGAAGTGGGAGATCTTTAATCGAAAAATGACAAAACTGGACAGAACTGATAAGGTCTTGTGCGCGCCGCGCACAATGGGTGGTGCGCGCCGCACACCTATACTGAATAAAAAAAATTTTATGTTGCATATTCGGTTGGATAACGGTTTGGGTTGTTACAAGTGGTATCAGAGCATGGTCTAAGGGATTTAGGTGACTTGAGATAGGTGCCTAGACTTAGACTTTTGTGTGTGCTTATTTGTTGCGGGACTTGTAGGTGTACGGGTCGGAATGGGAGATGTAGTTAGTGCCTTAGTTTTAGGTGTACTAATTTTTATATTAATATGTGGATATTATTAATATACTTTGCGTTGTGTTTGTATTTATGTTCGCGTTGCGAATATCATCAAGCAAGATAGTCATGGTACTAACGAGTTGATACAGCGTGTGTGCGTAATAAGGACTTGCAAACCTTATAAAGGGTGCAAATCGTGTCTAACAAGTGATGTACGACGAGTGTTGAGCAAGATGGGGCGGTGTTATGCGTGTTGTTTTATACGTTCGTGGACTAATCGTTTTGCATTCTTTAGAGTTGCGGCCGCCGTTGCGGAGCAAATGAGTGCGTTTCGAGAAGAAATGGATAGGAGGTATTCCGAATCTCGGTGTAGGGGTGAAATGGAGCGTTGTCTTAAGAGCTTCATGTGGACTAAACCCCCGATGTATGACGGAAAACCGGATCCTTTGGTGAGCACAACTTGGATCTCGGATGTCGAAGGGTGTTTTCGTACAATTGAATGCCCTCCTGAGAAAAATACAAGACTCGCTACTATTTTGTTGCGGGGTAGGGCGAAGGATTGGTTGGATGGTAAGATTGATCTTGTCGGTGGTGAACCGTTTATGGCGTTATCATGGGACGAGTTTAAGAAGGAATTCTTCGAGGAGTTTCGGACTTCGGCCGACTTATCGGAATTGCGTAATGAGTTGCGAAACTTGCAACAGGGTTATATGGATTTGAATACTCTCAAGACGACCTTTATGGAGAAGGCTCGTTTTTGCTCGGAGTATTTGGGGAATGACCATTTCTTGATGCAAGATTTCTATCGAACTTTGAATGATGACTTGAAGAATAAGATTAGCCGGGGTTACGCGAAATCGTTTTCGGAATTATTTGCCGTGGCTAGAGGTTTCGAGTCGTATTCTCGATCAAGGATGGGTGAACCTTCAAGTGAGAGAAGGGTTGCTTCTTATGGTGCTCCAAGTAAGAGGACTAAGGGTCCGAGTGTGAGCATGGGTGGTACGCAGACGAGTATATCGGATTCTAGCGCGTCTAGATGTTACGATTGTGGCGTGAGGGGTCACAAGTCTTGGGAATGTTCGGTGCCAAAGGATGATGGCATGGTGTGCTTCATTTGCCAAGAAGAAGGACATCGTAAGTCGGAATGTCCCAAGTTAGCGGGGACGGGTGCGGCAAGGAGACGTTAAGGTACGTTTCATTTTAATAAATATGTCCTTTGATTATTTATTATGCGCCGTTGAGTTTGAGTTTATTAGATGCATTGTTTGTGCATGTTATTGATATGGGTGACGTTCCTAATGGAAGTACCCTATGGTGACGTTTGATTGTCGGGCGAAGGGCGTAAGACTTGGTGCAACCAAGCATTCCTTAGTATTTGGGAAATGTTTCTACCAAGCCATGGAAATGGGTTTTGGTGTTCGGTCGCTAAGCGCGTGTTCGTTTTTGTGTTGAAGTTGATGAACCATGAGGTTCGACGGGTGGGATGAAACCCGAGAAATCGAGTGTTGATCTCGATGTATGTTGGTAAAGGAGTCTACGTGACGCGACATTAGGTGCCTCTTTCATACCTACTAGCGTGGTGTTCGACTCCGATTATGTTGTGGTTACTTGTACTTAGGGTACCGAAGTGAAACCCTTAAGTACATGAGTGACTGGGTGAAATTTGACAAGCTATAGCAATTGGATGACTGCGAGGGTAGAGTTTGTGTAATTTGTGGTACACTTTTCGTACGAAGTGTTTAAGGATAGGTTAAGATCCTTAGTATGCTTAAGGTTGGAGCAAGATATGGTGATGGGTCGTGTGAACCCAATTGTTGGTAAAGTCTACCTTTGGTAGCATTGTACGGTTGTACAAAATGCGGTTATGGAACGTAGTTCCAAGTGGGGGAGTCACACTCCCGCACGAGGAAGTTTTAGTGTGAAATTTCGGATGACGTTTTTAGTAGATCCGAAGTTAGTGTCGGGACCTAGATTTGGTCGATTGTGGTAGAGTACAATTTCGGTTAAATTGTACTAATGAGTTTGGATTTGAATTATCACCGAGGTGGTAATGTGGTAAATCTCGTTGATAGATAATGGACGTGTTTGACGAGCAAGGTGAAATCCCTCGGTTAAGGGATGTTGTAGTGACCCGAACTTTTCCATGTTTATATATATTAATTGAGATTGATATTTACATGATTAAATGTTTCCAACATGTTAAGCAATCAAACTTGTTAAGACTTGATTAATTGAAATATGTTTCATATAGACAATTGACCACCCAAGTTGACCGGTGATTCACGAACGTTAAAACTTGTAAAAACTATATGATAACATATATATGGATATATATATATATATAGTTAACATGATACTATGATAAGTAAATATATCATTAAGTATATTAACAATGAACTACATATGTAAAAACAAGACTACTAACTTAATGATTTTTAAACAAGACATATATGTAACGATTATCGTTGTAAAGACATTTAATGTATATATATCATATTAAGAGATATTCATACATGATAATATCATGATAATATAATAATTTAAAATCTCATTTGATATTATAAACATTGGGTTAACAACATTTAACAAGATCGTTAACCTAAAGGTTTCAAAACAACACTTACATGTAACGACTAACGATGACTTAACGACTCGGTTAAAATGTATATACATGTAGTGTTTTAACATGTATTTATACACTTTTGAAAGACTTCAATACACTTATCAAAATACTTCTACTTAACAAAAATGCTTACAATTACATCCTCGTTCAGTTTCATCAACAATTCTACTCGTATGCACCCGTATTCGTACTCGTACAATACACAGCTTTTAGATGTATGTACTATTGGTATATACACTCCAATGATCAGCTCTTAGCAGCCCATGTGAGTCACCTAACACATGTGGGAACCATCATTTGGCAACTAGCATGAAATATCTCATAAAATTACAAAAATATGAGTAATCATTCATGACTTATTTACATGAAAACAAAATTACATATCCTTTATATCTAATCCATACACCAACGACCAAAAACACCTACAAACACTTTCATTCTTCAATTTTCTTCATCTAATTGATCTCTCTCAAGTTCTATCTTCAAGTTCTAAGTGTTCTTCATAAATTCCAAAAGTTCTAGTTTCATAAAATCAAGAATACTTTCAAGTTTGCTAGCTCACTTCCAATCTTGTAAGGTGATCATCCAACCTCAAGAAATCTTTGATTCTTACAGTAGGTTATCATTCTAATACAAGGTAATAATCATATTCAAACTTTGGTTCAATTTCTATAACTATAACAATCTTATTTCAAGTGATGATCTTACTTGAACTTGTTTTCGTGTCATGATTCTGCTTCAAGAACTTCGAGCCATCCAAGGATCCATTGAAGCTAGATCCACTTTTCTCTTTTCCAGTAGGTTTATCCAAGGAACTTAAGGTAGTAATGATGTTCATAACATCATTCGATTCATACATATAAAGCTATCTTATTCGAAGGTTTAAACTTGTAATCACTAGAACATAGTTTAGTTAATTCTAAACTTGTTCGCAAATAAAAGTTAATCCTTCTAACTTGACTTTTAAAATCAACTAAACACATGTTATATATCTATATGATATGCTAACTTAATGATTTAAAACCTGGAAACACGAAAAACACCGTAAAACCAGATTTACGCCGTCGTAGTAACACCGCGGGCTGTTTTGGGTTAGTTAATTAAAAACTATGATAAACTTTGATTTAAAAGTTGTTATTCTGAGAAAATGATTTTTATTATGAACATGAAACTATATCAAAAAATTATGGTTAAACTCAAAGTGGAAGTATGTTTTCTAAAATGGTCATCTAGACGTCGTTCTTTCGACTGAAATGACTACCTTTACAAAAACGACTTGTAACTTATTTTTCCGACTATAAACCTATACTTTTTCTGTTTAGATTCATAAAATAGAGTTCAATATGAAACCATAGCAATTTGATTCACTCAAAACGGATTTAAAATGAAGAAGTTATGGTTAAAACAAGATTGGATAATTTTTCTCATTTTAGCTACGTGAAAATTGGTAACAAATCTATTCCAACCATAACTTAATCAACTTGTATTGTATATTATGTAATCTTGAGATACCATAGACACGTATACAATGTTTCGACCTATCATGTCGACACATCTATATATATTTCGGAACAACCATAGACACTCTATATGTGAATGTTGGAGTTAGCTATACAGGGTTGAGGTTGATTCCAAAATATATATAGTTTGAGTTGTGATCAATACTGAGATACGTATACACTGGGTCGTGGATTGATTCAAGATAATATTTATCGATTTATTTCTGTACATCTAACTGTGGACAACTAGTTGTAGGTTACTAACGAGGACAGTTGACTTAATAAACTTAAAACATCAAAATATATTAAAAGTGTTGTAAATATATTTTGAACATACTTTGATATATATGTATATATTGTTATAGGTTCGTGAATCAACCAGTGGCCAAGTCTTACTTCCCGACGAAGTAAAAATCTGTGAAAGTGAGTTATAGTCCCACTTTTAAAATCTAATATTTTTGGGATGAGAATACATGCAGGTTTTATAAATGATTTACAAAATAGACACAAGTACATGAAACTACATTCTATGGTTGAATTATCGAAATCGAATATGCCCCTTTTTATTAAGTCTGGTAATCTAAGAATTAGGGAACAGACACCCTAATTGACGCGAATCCTAAAGATAGATCTATTGGGCCCAACAAGCCCTATCCAAAGTACCGGATGCTTTAGTACTTTGAAATTTATATCATATCCGAAGGGTGTCCCGGAATGATGGGGATATTCTTATATATGCATCTTGTTAATGTCGGTTACCAGGTGTTCACCATATGAATGATTTTTATCTCTATGTATGGGATGTGTATTGAAATATGAAATCTTGTGGTCTATTATTATGATTTGATATATATATATATATAGGTTAAACCTATAACTCACCAACATTTTTGTTGACGTTTTAAGCATGTTTATTCTCAGGTGATTATTAAGAGCTTCCGCTGTCGCATACTTAAATAAGGACGAGATTTGGAGTCCATGCTTGTATGATATTATGTAAAAATTGCATTCAAGAAACTTATTTGGTTGTAACATATTTGTATTGTAAACCATTATGTAATGGTCGTGTGTAAACAGGATATTTTAGATTATCATTATTTGATAATCTACGTAAAGCTTTTTAAACCTTTATTGATGAAATAAAGGTTATGGTTTGTTTTAAAATGAATGCAGTCTTTGAAAAACGTCACATATAGAGGTCAAAACCTCGCAACGAAATCAATTAATATGGAACGTTTTTAATCAATAAGAACGGGACATTTCAGTTGGTATCAGAGCGTTGGTCTTAGAGAACCAGAAAATTTGCATTAGTGTGTCTTATCGAGTTTGTTAGGATGCATTAGTGAATCTGGACTTCAACCGTGTTTTTTTTAAAAATGATTGCTTAACATTTTTGTTGGAAACTATATATTTTTAACATATGAATATTATGTGATATATTAATCTCTTAACGTGTTTGATATTATGTGATAGATGTCTACCTCTAGAACAAGTCCCATTGACTCACCTAATAATAATGAAGAGTCAAATGTAAATTGGAATGATTCGTGGACTGATTCACAAGTTCCCGAAGAGGAACCGGAAGAAGAGTCGGAACCGGAAGAAGAATCGGAACCGGAAGAAGAATCGGAACCGGAAGAAGAATCGAAACCGGTGGGGGAAATAATAAAACGGTTAAGTAAAAAAAAATCCTCAACCAACCGACCAAGGTTAATTATGGTCAATGGTGTTTCCGCCAAGGAAGCAAAATATTGGGAGGATTACCAATTCTCCGATGAATCGGATTCCGACGAGAATTCCGATGATGTTATAGAAATTACCCCAACTGAATTTAAAAAGGCAAAAGAAAATAATAAGGGAAAGGGCATAAAAATAGAGAAATCTAATTCCAACCCCGATGAACTTTATATGTATCGTCAACCCCCGAAGTCCTTAAGTTGTAACAATGACCCGGGAACCTCTAAACCACCAGGTTTTTCTAAACCAATGTGGACAACGACAGTTAGTATTAGGGGAACATCATATATCCCTAGAAACTTGGCAAAACGAACCAAAACCGAAGAAGAAGAAACGAGCGAGTCGGAATAAGATAGTTGTATTCGTGTGGTGTAATATATGTAATATAGTGTGCTTATGCTTTATGATATATGTAAAAATTGCTTGTATTAATAAGTATTTTTTTATGAATCTAACTCTTGTCTATTTTACAGTTTAAAAACACAAAATGGATAGACAACCCAATATTTTAAGAGACCTACCCGGAGACATGATTGATGAAATCTTGTCTAGAGTCGGTCAGAATTCCTCGGCACAACTATTTAAGGCGAGATCAGTTTGTAAGACATTCGAAGAACGTTCCAAGAATGTCTTGGTTTATAAGAGACTTTCGTTTGAAAGATGGGGGATATCACATTGGGAAACCCATAAGTTACGATGTGTTTACTTTGACGCATATATTGCGGGGAACCCAAATGCTATTTTACGCAACGGGTTAAGAAATTATTTTGACTCAATATATCCGAATATTGGACTTCGTGATTTAGAAAAAGCGGCTAACATGCAACATAAAGAAGCATGTTATGCTTACGGATTAGTAATGTTCGCTTCTCACCAAAGTGAGAACAAGAACATCGGGCTACAACTATTAAACAAAACGTTTCCACAAGTGACGGAGTCGGTAATTGGGGTAAGAAATGAGGTTTTTAGATTGTTACGGGACTGTTGGACATTACGTAACCCTCGTCCTTTTGACAACGTTACAACACGCTGTCTTATCAACGGCCATAACGGTTATGTTCCACAAGACCAAGGATGGGAAGTAATCCTAGTAAAACCAGAATGCATGACTTGTTTCTGGACGTATGAATTATGTGTCTTTATTGCCTTTGCTGAACGACTTGTGTACTAGCTAGAATTATCTTCACAACTATCTTGTATCAAAGTTATTGTGTGCTATATTTCATGCTTTATGTAAAATAAGCGGTATTGTAAGTTTGTAAAATATTGTATAAAAGTTTGAACGCGAAATATTATTATAATCAGTTTTTCATATAGAATTGTAGTAGTTGAATTGTATATTAGCTACTAAGTATGAACTTAACGGGTAGGTACTACCCGAATTTAAACTTATAAAACGCTAATATGAAGAAAAAGCTTTTATAAATGAGTTCATATTATGCTACGAAATACTATTAACTACTCTTAATATTCTGTATGATTAACTTGTTCCATTTGACTATTTTGAAGGAAATGGCACCGACTACTCGACACACCGTGAATATGAATGAAGAGGAATTCCGTACTTTTCTAGCTTCAAACATAGCCGCAGTACAGGCTGCGCTACATACCAACAATAACCTTGGATCTAGCAGTACAGGAAATCGTGTAGGATGCACCTACAAAGAATTCACTGCCTGCAAACCTTTGGAATTTGATGGAACCGAAGGACCGATCGGATTGAAACGGTGGACCGAGAAGGTCGAATCGGTGTTTGCCATAAGTAAGTGTACTGAAGAGGACAAAGTGAAGTACGCTACGCATACCTTCACAGGTTCTGCGTTAACATAGTGGAATACCTATCTAGAGCACGTGGGACAAGACGATGCGTACGCACTACCGTGGTCAGCATTCAAGCACTTGATGCACGAGAAGTACCGTCCCAGAACCGAGGTCAATAAGCTCAAGACAGAACTTAGAGGGTTACGAACCCAAGGATTTGATATTACCACGTACGAAAGACGATTCACAGAATTGTGCCTATTGTGTCTGGGAGCATTCGAAGATGAGGAAGAGAAGATCGACGCGTTTGTGAAAGGATTACCGGAAAGAATCCAAGAAGATATAAGTTCACACGAGCCCGCCTCTATACAACAGGCATGTAGAATGGCTCACAAACTAGTGAACCAGATTGAAGAAAGAATTAAAGAACAGACTGCTGAAGAGGCCAATGTGAAGCAAGTCAAAAGAAAGTGGGAGGAAAATGGTGATAAGAATCACCAATACAACAACAACAGCAATTACAACAATAATCGCAACAATTATCCCAACAATCGCAACATCAATCGCAACTACAACAAATGGCCCAACAACAACAACAACAACAACAATCAGAAGCAGCTATGCCAAAGGTGTGAAAAGTATCACTCGGGGTTCTGCACCAAATTTTGCAACAAGTGTAAAAGAAATGGTCATAGCGCGGCGAAGTGTGAGGTCTACGGACCAGGGGTTAATAGAACGAAAGGAACAAATGGTGTTGGAACGAGTAATGGCGGAGCAAGTAGTGTCAGAGCACGTTATGCCAATGTAGTTTGTTATAAATGTGGAAAACCGGGCCACATTATTAGAAATTGCCCGAACCAGGAGAACACGAATAGACAAGGCCGCGGAAGAGTTTTCAATATTAATGCGGCAGAGGCACAGGAAGACCCGGAGCTTGTTACGGGTACGTTTCTTATTGACAATAAATCTGCTTACGTTTTATTTGATTCGGGTGCGGATAGAAGCTATATGAGTAGAGATTTTTGTGCTAAATTAAGTTGTCCATTGACGCCTTTGGATAGTAAATTTTTACTCGAATTAGCAAATGGTAAATTAATTTCAGCAGATAATATATGTCGGAATCGAGAAATTAAACTGGTTAGCGAAACATTTAAGATTGATTTGATACCAGTAGAGTTAGGGAGTTTTGATGTGATAATCGGTATGGACTGGTTGAAAGAAGTGAAAGCAGAGATTGTCTGTTACAAAAATGCAATTCGCATTATACGAGAAAAAGGAAAACCCTTAATGGTGTACGGAGAAAAGGGCAAAACGAAGCTACATCTTATTAGTAATTTGAAGGCACAAAAACAAATAAGAAAAGGTTGCTATGCTGTACTAGCACACGTCGAGAAAGTACAAACTGAAGAAAAGAGCATCAATGATGTTCCCATTGCAAAAGAATTTCCCGATGTATTTCCGAAAGAATTACCGGGATTACCCCCACATCGATCTGTTGAATTTCAAATAGATCTTGTACCAGGAGCTGCACCAATAGCTCGTGCTCCTTACAGGCTCGCACCCAGTGAGATGAAAGAACTGCAAAGCCAATTACAAGAACTTTTAGAGCGTGGTTTCATTCGACCAAGCACATCACCGTGGGGAGCTCCTGTTTTGTTTGTCAAGAAGAAAGATGGTACATTCAGGTTGTGTATCGACTACCGAGAGTTGAACAAACTTACCATCAAGAACCGCTACCCACTACCGAGAATCGACGACTTATTTGATCAACTACAAGGCTCGTCTGTTTATTCAAAGATTGACTTACGTTCCGGGTATCATCAAATGCGGGTGAAAGAAGATGATATTCCAAAGACTGCTTTCAGAACACGTTACGGTCATTACGAGTTTATGGTCATGCCGTTTGGTTTAACTAATGTACCAGCTGTGTTCATGGACCTTATGAACCGAGTGTGTGGACCATACCTTGACAAGTTTGTCATTGTTTTCATTGATGACATACTTATTTACTCAAAGAATGACCAAGAACACGGTGAACATTTGAGAAAGGTGTTAGAAGTATTGAGGAAGGAAGAATTGTACGCTAAGTTTTCAAAGTGTGCATTTTGGTTGGAAGAAGTTCAATTCCTCGGTCACATAGTGAACAAAGAAGGTATTAAGGTGGATCCGGCAAAGATAGAAACTGTTGAAAAGTGGGTAACCCCGAAAACTCCGAAACACATATGCCAGTTTTTAGGACTAGCTGGTTACTACAGAAGGTTCATCCAAGATTTTTCCAGAATAGCAAAACCCTTGACTGCATTAACGCATAAAGGGAAGAAATTTGAATGGAATGATGAACAAGAGAAAGCGTTTCAATTATTGAAGAAAAAGCTAACTACGGCACCTATATTGTCATTGCCTGAAGGGAATGATGATTTTGTGATTTATTGTGACGCATCAAAGCAAGGTCTCGGTTGTGTATTAATGCAACGAACGAAGGTGATTGCTTATGCGTCTAGACAATTGAAGATTCATGAACAAAATTATACGACACATGATTTGGAATTAGGAGCGGTTGTTTTTGCATTAAAGACTTGGAGGCACTACTTATATGGGGTCAAAAGTATTATATATACCGACCACAAAAGTCTTCAACACATATTTAATCAGAAACAACTGAATATGAGGCAGCGTAGGTGGATTGAATTGTTGAATGATTACGACTTTGAGATTCGTTACCACCCGGGGAAGGCAAATGTGGTAGCCGATGCCTTGAGCAGGAAGGACAGAGAACCCATTCGAGTAAAATCTATGAATATAATGATTCATAATAACCTTACTACTCAAATAAAGGAGGCGCAACAAGGAGTTTTAAAAGAGGGAAATTTAAAGGATGAAATACCCAAAGGATCGGAGAAGCATCTTAATATTCAGGAAGACGGAACCCGGTATAGGGCTGAAAGGATTTGGGTACCAAAATTTGGAGATATGAGAGAAATGGTACTTAGAGAAGCTCATAAAACCAGATACTCAATACATCCTGGAACGGGGAAGATGTACAAGGATCTCAAGAAACATTTTTGGTGGCCGGGTATGAAAGCCGATGTTGCTAAATACGTAGGAGAATGTTTGACGTGTTCTAAGGTCAAAGCTGAGCATCAGAAACCATCAGGTCTACTTCAACAACCCAAAATCCCGGAATGGAAATGGGAAAACATTACCATGGATTTCATCACTAAATTGCCAAGGACTGCAAGTGGTTTTGATACTATTTGGGTAATAGTTGATCGTCTCACCAAATCAGCACACTTCTTGCCAATAAGAGAAGATGACAAGATGGAGAAGTTAGCACGACTGTATTTGAAGGAAGTCATCTCCAGACATGGAATACCAATCTCTATTATCTCTGATAGGGATGGCAGATTCATTTCAAGATTCTGGCAGACATTACAGCAAGCATTAGGAACTCGTCTAGACATGAGTACTGCCTATCATCCACAAACTGATGGGCAGAGCGAAAGGACGATACAAACGCTTGAAGACATGCTACGATCATGTGTTATTGATTTCGGAAACAGTTGGGATCGACATCTACCGTTAGCAGAATTTTCCTACAACAACAGCTACCATTCAAGCATTGAGATGGCGCCGTTTGAAGCACTTTATGGTAGAAAGTGCAGGTCTCCGATTTGTTGGAGTGAAGTGGGGGATAGACAGATTACGGGTCCGGAGATTATACAAGAAACTACCGAGAAGATCATCCAAATTCAACAACGGTTGAAAACCGCCCAAAGTCGACAAAAGAGCTACGCTGACATTAAAAGAAAAGATATAGAATTTGAAATTGGAGAGATGGTCATGCTTAAAGTTGCACCTTGGAAAGGCGTTGTTCGATTTGGTAAACGAGGGAAATTAAATCCAAGGTATATTGGACCACTCAAGATTATTGATCGTGTCGGACCAGTAGCTTACCGACTTGAGTTACCTCAACAACTCGCAGCTGTACATAACACTTTCCACGTCTCGAATTTGAAGAAATGTTTTGCTAAAGAAGATCTCACTATTCCATTAGATGAAATCCAAATCAACGAAAAACTTCAATTCATCGAAGAACCCATCGAAATAATGGATCGTGAGGTTAAAAGACTTAAGCAAAACAAGATACCAATTGTTAAGGTTCGATGGAATGCTCGTAGAGGACCCGAGTTCACCTGGGAGCATGAAGATCAGATGAAGAAGAAATACCCGCATCTATTTCCAGAAGATTTGTCAACACCTTCAACAGCTTAAAATTTCGGGACGAAATTTATTTAACGGGTAGGTACTGTAGTGACCCGAACTTTTCCATGTTTATATATATTAATTGAGATTTATATTTACATGATTAAATGTTTCCAACATGTTAAGCAATCAAACTTGTTAAGACTTGATTAATTGAAATATGTTTCATATAGACAATTGACCACCCAAGTTGACCGGTGATTCACGAACGTTAAAACTTGTAAAAACTATATGATAACATATATATGGATATATATATAGTTAACATGATACTATGATAAGTAAATATATCATTAAGTATATTAACAATGAACTACATATGTAAAAACAAGACTACTAACTTAATGATTTTTAAACAAGACATATATGTAACGATTATCGTTGTAAAGACATTTAATGTATATATATCATATTAAGAGATATTCATACATGATAATATCATGATAATATAATAATTTAAAATCTCATTTGATATTATAAACATTGGGTTAACAACATTTAACAAGATCGTTAACCTAAAGGTTTCAAAACAACACTTACATGTAACGACTAACGATGACTTAACGACTCGGTTAAAATGTATATACATGTAGTGTTTTAACATGTATTTATACACTTTTGAAAGACTTCAATACACTTATCAAAATACTTCTACTTAACAAAAATGCTTACAATTACATCCTCGTTCAGTTTCATCAACAATTCTACTCGTATGCACCCGTATTCGTACTCGTACAATACACAGCTTTTAGATGTATGTACTATTGGTATATACACTCCAATGATCAGCTCTTAGCAGCCCATGTGAGTCACCTAACACATGTGGGAACCATCATTTGGCAACTAGCATGAAATATCTCATAAAATTACAAAAATATGAGTAATCATTCATGACTTATTTACATGAAAATAAAATTACATATCCTTTATATCTAATCCATACACCAACGACCAAAAACACCTACAAACACTTTCATTCTTCAATTTTCTTCATCTAATTGATCTCTCTCAAGTTCTATCTTCAAGTTCTAAGTGTTCTTCATAAATTCCAAAAGTTCTAGTTTCATAAAATCAAGAATACTTTCAAGTTTGCTAGCTCACTTCCAATCTTGTAAGGTGATCATCCAACCTCAAGAAATCTTTGATTCTTACAGTAGGTTATCATTCTAATACAAGGTAATATTCATATTCAAACTTTGGTTCAATTTCTATAACTATAACAATCTTATTTCAAGTGATGATCTTACTTGAACTTGTTTTCGTGTCATGATTCTGCTTCAAGAACTTCGAGCCATCCAAGGATCCATTGAAGCTAGATCCACTTTTCTCTTTTCCAGTAGGTTTATCCAAGGAACTTAAGGTAGTAATGATGTTCATAACATCATTCGATTCATACATATAAAGCTATCTTATTCGAAGGTTTAAACTTGTAATCACTAGAACATAGTTTAGTTAATTCTAAACTTGTTCGCAAATAAAAGTTAATCCTTCTAACTTGACTTTTAAAATCAACTAAACACATGTTATATATCTATATGATATGCTAACTTAATGATTTAAAACCTGGAAACACGAAAAACACCGTAAAACCAGATTTACGCCGTCGTAGTAACACCGCGGGCTGTTTTGGGTTAGTTAATTAAAAACTATGATAAACTTTGATTTAAAAGTTGTTATTCTGAGAAAATGATTTTTATTATGAACATGAAACTATATCCAAAAATTATGGTTAAACTCAAAGTGGAAGTATGTTTTCTAAAATGGTCATCTAGACGTCGTTCTTTCGACTGAAATGACTACCTTTACAAAAACGACTTGTAACTTATTTTTCTTACTATAAACCTATACTTTTTCTGTTTAGATTCATAAAATAGAGTTCAATATGAAACCATAGCAATTTGATTCACTTAAAACGGATTTAAAATGAAGAAGTTATGGTTAAAACAAGATTGGATAATTTTTCTCATTTTAGCTACGTGAAAATTAGTAACAAATCTATTCCAACCATAACTTAATCAACTTGTATTGTATATTATGTAATCTTGAGATACCATAGACACGTATACAATGTTTCGACCTATCATGTCGACACATCTATATATATTTCGGAACAACCATAGACACTCTATATGTGAATGTTGGAGTTAGCTATACAGGGTTGAGGTTGATTCCAAAATATATATAGTTTGAGTTGTGATCAATACTGAGATACGTATACACTGGGTCGTGGATTGATTCAAGATAATATTTATCGATTTATTTCTGTACATCTAACTGTGGACAACTAGTTGTAGGTTACTAACGAGGACAGCTGACTTAATAAACTTAAAACATCAAAATATATTAAAAGTGTTGTAAATATATTTTGAACATACTTTGATATATATGTATATATTGTTATAGGTTCGTGAATCAACCAGTGGCCAAGTCTTACTTCCCGACGAAGTAAAAATCTGTGAAAGTGAGTTATAGTCTCACTTTTAAAATCTAATATTTTTGGGATGAGAATACATGCAGGTTTTATAAATGATTTACAAAATAGACACAAGTACGTGAAACTACATTCTATGGTTGAATTATCGAAATCGAATATGCCCCTTTTTATTAAGTCTGGTAATCTAAGAATTAGGGAACAAACACCCTAATTGACGCGAATCCTAAAGATAGATCTATTGGGCCTAACAAACCCCATCCAAAGTACCGGATGCTTTAGTACTTCGAAATTTATATCATATCCGAAGGGTGTCCCGGAATGATGGGGATATTCTTATATATGCATCTTGTTAATGTCGGTTACCAGGTGTTCACCATATGAATGATTTTTATCTCTATGTATGGGATGTGTATTGAAATATGAAATCTTGTGGTCTATTGTTACGATTTGATATATATAGGTTAAACCTATAACTCACCAACATTTTTGTTGACGTTTAAAGCATGTTTATTCTCAAGTGAATACTAAGAGCTTCCGCTGTCGCATACTAAAATAAGGACAAGATTTGGAGTCCATGTTTGTATGATATTGTGTAAAAACTGCATTTAAGAAACTGATTTCGATGTAACATATTTGTATTGTAAACCATTATGTAATGGTCGTGTGTAAACAGGATATTTTAGATTATCATTATTTGATAATCTACGTAAAGCTTTTTAAACCTTTATTGATGAAATAAAGGTTATGGTTTGTTTTAAAATGAATGCAGTCTTTGAAAAACGTCACATATAGAGGTCAAAACCTCGCAACGAAATCAATTAATATGGAACGTTTTTAATCAATAAGAACGGGACATTTCAGATGTGAGTATCGGATTCTCTTCTAGAGAATTATTGTTTTGTGCCTATGTTTGATATAGGTGGTTCTTGCTTGATTGTGTGAATGGTTAGTGGTATCCGTTAGGATTCACTATGGCGTAGCAGAGCGCGATGTTACGTTTCTCGTTGTATGAGGCCAAAAGAGCGTCGATTGGTGAAGCATGACCGTTGACGGGGTCCGCTGACTTCATCATGGGAGTAGTGTTATATCGGTATGGTATAACGTTATCGGGAAATTTGAGTACCGATGGAGAATGGGATTACCATTCCTATGTTGAGATTGGGAAGTGGATCGCGTGTGTTTGCGGATTCACGATGACACGTGTAGTTTCGGTCATCTTATTGTGGAAGTGAGTCGCGTGTAGTTTGGATTCATAAATGACTCGTGTGGTTGCGGTCATTGTATTGAGGAGTGAGTCACGTGTAGTTCGGATTCACAAATGACACGTGTGGTTGCGGTCATTCTATTAGGATAGTGACTCTCGTGTAGTTCGGATTCACTAAGGCGCGTGTAGTTCGGCCAATCCCGATTGTTGTGTGGTGGAGGTAGTGAGTCGCGTGTGGTGCGGATTCACTAAGGCGCGTGTAGTTTTCGGCCAGCCTTCATGTTGTTGGATGTGTAAGCACCGATGGGAAATTCGAGTACCATCCCCGTGTGTTAATGGATATGCGTTGTCCATGAGTTAGTGTTATATGTCGTTGTACGCTAACAGTTGTTGTGAACTATTGGTTGTATTATACGCCGATGGTGGGGTCGTAAGGACCATGTTGTGTGATTAGTGATGCGATAACCGTGTTTCGCTCACATGTTGTTATGGGTGTGACAATAGTCGATTTTGTACATCTTGGGATTTGCGTTGCCATAGTCGGTTGGGCGCTATCGATTTTAGCCGTTTGTGTACGATGTTACGGTAGTTGCGTATTGGTCGTGTTGCGCACTACAAGGGATGTTAAGTGGTAAGTGTTATCCGTAAGGATTCGCTTCTTCTCGGTCTTCTTCGGTTTAGATGGTTGACTTTATTTTGATGAGCGGTTTTTACTAGCGATGTACTTGGTATGGTATGCTAGGGGTTGATATCTCGGTTCGAAATTTGGTTGAGTTTTCCCGATGTGAGGGAATGAGTAAGGTTTTAGTGTTCGGATTGTGGTTCGATAAATCGCGGATGATGATTTAGTTATTAAAGGCGATTCATTGGGAAGAATTGCCTAGGAAAGTTGGTTTGGGACTTATGTTGAGGACCGTGGAGTGAAGGTCCGGTTGGTTAGGTGACGAGGATCACGAGGACGTGAATCGATTCTAAGTGGGGGAGAGTTGTAAGACTATAATATTTATTGTACGTAGTGTATTAATGATGTATGTTTAGTGGGCAAAGCGTGGAGTGAAGTTAAAAGCTCAGAATCTGCCCAGACATGGGTGCGCGCCGCGCACGTGGCCTGTGACAGAATTCTGTCTTTTTCTATTTTAAGTTAATTGAAGGGCAATTTGGTCATTTCACTTGAGGCAGGATCTGTGGACTTATCAGCTGGTTTGGATCTATTGTTGGATCATTTTCACATCCACAAACACACTCTCAACTATCTAGAGAGAGAGGGAGATTTCTAGAGAGAGAATTGGGGTTTTGAAGAGGAAGAAGCTTGGTTTGATCAAAAGCTCAAGTGTTAAAGTTGTTCACCTCATTCCTAGCTACGTTTTGGTTGTTGTGATAAGTTCTGACTCCGAATTTCATTATTTGATTTTGATATTCAAGTTAGGGTTTGAACTTAAATTGTTAAGAAACCCACTTAAACTCTTGAAGTGAGTTTATTGTTGCAAGTAATCAGGTTTATTGTTGTTAATGGTGGGTATTGGGTTTGTGGAACTTATTGGCCATGATTGGAACTTGTAATTGGGTTTAATCACTAGGTTTAGTGATTATGGAAGTGTTAGAACCCATTTTTGTGTATTTGAAAGACTAATTTTGAAATAAGTCAAAATTAGGGTTTATGGGTGATTTTGAGAATTATAAGTGTTTTACCCTTATGATTGGGTTAAATTGGCATATTAGGACCATTTTCACTAGTGTTAGTGATTATTAGTTAGTTTGGGCGCATTTTGTGTTTGTAAGTGCAATTGGTCGAATTTGCACTAAGTGTCGAATTGAGTTGGTTTGTAAATCCACTCTAAGTGTGTTACTTGTATTGTGATATTGGAATAGGTACTTTCCTTTGGCGAGTTGTGGATTTCGGTTACATTCATCAAGACGACAAGGTGGGTGTTAATATCCTATGTGCATATGTATGTGTAGGATGGGTGCGGGTCGGGTGAAGTGGTTCTCGGTTATAGAGCTCACTTCACATATAGGTGGATTTGATGGACTTGTGAATTAGGTCCAATTGGCACGGTTGCGCGTTTTGGTTGACCACCTTTGGCGAAGTACACATTTTGTGTGTACGTTATCACACGTGGTTGTGATATGGATGATATAACCCCAATGGCGAAGGGTTTTGATATTGAGGAGTGAGTCGCGTGTGGATGCGGATTCACGATGACGCGTGTAGTTTCGGTCATCTTATTGAGAAAGTGAGTCTCGTATAGTTCGGATTCATGATGACTCATGTAGTTTGGTCATCTTATTGAGGTAGTGATCTCGTGTGGTTGCGGATTCACTAAGGCTCGTGTAGTTCAGCCAACCTCGATGTTTGTTGTGGTATTGAAGATAGTAGTCTCGTGTGGATGCTGATTTACTAAGGCTCGTGTAGTTCGGCCAATCTTCATGTTGGTAATTGGTAGTCGTTTCCGGTATTTGGGTTAAGGGGTTAACCTTGGACATTTGTATATTGTTTATATATTCGTCGTATTGTTGTGTTGTAGCTAACCCTCTGGGTGTAGCTTATTGGCGTTGTTCACATCGTTGTTGGTGAACTTATACTTGATGTTATTATTAGCTTGATACTTAGTGATCGTACGGTATGCTTAGCTTAGCTTGCCTTTATGCTTGGATGCTCCGGTATGCTGTATTTGATTATTTGTGTGGCGTGTCCATTTTATGCACATATATGTATGTAGTATATTTTTACTCACTAAGCTTTAGCTTACCCTCTCGTTGTTTACATTTTTATAGATTTGCATGGATGCGGTGGCTTGGGTAAGCGTGGCGACTAGCGGACTTGCGTAGTTGCTTAGAAGATCTTGCTTTTGGATTTGATTAGGATTGGGTAGCATATTCCCAATCACCATGCTCGGTCTTTATTTTGTATTAAAAGTCATGTGGTCGAAACTTGTACTTTGTACTTAAAGGGTAATTTGGGCATATGTGGGCCCGGTGTCGTAAAACTCTTTTTATTATTGGAACGTGTTAGTTTTACCTAATATAACATGTGTTGAAAAGCATTTTGTCTAAAAGTGTCGGGAAGTGGGAGATCTTTAATCGAAAAATGACAAAACCGGACAGAACTGATCAGGCCTTGTGCGCGCCGCGCACAATGGGTGGTGCGCGCCGCGCACCTATACTGAATAAAAAAAAATTTTATGTTGCATATTCGGTTGGGTTTGGGTTGTTACACCTTAACCGTTCTGCTCTCATTGTGGATAAAAATCCTATCACAGCAGTAAAATTGGTCAAGTGGCTCAAAAGTCGAAGTGTTGCCATTGAGTCAGTGTCAGTATGGGGCTTATTTGGGTACATTGTATGCTGTTCTGATGATGAAAGTTTTAAGCGTATGACTATGGGGCCAACTTTAAACGTTGACGAATTCATAAAGGTCATCCCAATGTCCCAACGTAGAAATAAGTATTCAAGAATTGTTAAAGTTGCAATATCTGGAATCCCTTATGATTGTGTTTCTTCGAATTGTGCTATAGTTGCTGCAGAAGAATTTGGTAGAGTCCTTTACATTAATACCAATTCTCATAGGCTTAAGAGAACCGATGTCGTTTTTGCTCTCATCGAAATCTTTAACCCTGGCCCTTTAGACAAGCTGATCACTGCTAATGTTGCTAATTGTTCCACTTGTAATTTATGGGTTGAAGAAGTCAACTATAATGCTGAAATTGAAATAGTTGCAGATGAAGTTATTATGGAATATAATTCTCTTTTGCAGTTAACCAATGAGGCAGTTAACGGGTTAAATTCTAACCTGAATTCAGTCTCTCCAGCTGTTGAAAATCCTATCTCTCCTGTAGTTTCGCCGGAAGTTTCACCGGTTAAAGTGGATAATGTTACCGTTAATGGGTCTAGTTTTCAAACCCCACATAAAGTCAACAAAACATCCCAAGTACACAACTCATTGGAAAGGGTATCTTCAGCTTTATTGTCTCAAAAAGCAAATGGATTTGGGTCTAAAAATGTAGGTGAGGAGATCAAAAGATCTCTGTTCAAATCTTTTGATAAAGATGGGAAGTGTGACAACATGGACAACCCTCACAAGGTACAAGCTGTTGACCTTTCCAACTCTCAACATTCACCTTTTTCCCTATCACAAAAAGACTATCCTGCCCTTAATAGTAACTCTGCTAACAACCATTCCAATCTTTCTTACACCCATTTAATAACACCTTCAAAAAATGCATCTTTTATTGATAATGATGTGTCATTTGCTGATAAGGATTCTTTTGCTAGGGTTGCTGCAAAACCAATTGTTCTTGATTCTAATCAGTGTGTAAGCATTTCTTGTCGTGCTTCATGTGAAAAGATCAAGGCAGGTTGCCATGAACCCATCGAAATACAGGTTGATCCTTCCCAACCTTTCAAGAACAATGATACTGCCTTTTCGAAATCCAAAAATCTTAAATGGGTAGAACAGGTTCAAATCAAAAAAGGTGACAAGAAAAAGGCTAAACTTAACACCAACAGTTGGGTAGATGATGTACGAAACTTATCCGATTTGTTTGACACCTCCAGCGAAATCAACCACGTTGTAGGAACTTCTGCAAACGTCAAAATAAACAACACATACGGACAACAATTACAATTCGGGGAAAAAAAGATTTCTCATAAACAAGCATTGATTAACTTTGGCGTTATGATGGAAAACATGGCGAACGATGAGTCTCTGGTCAAAAATCACAATTCTTGAAGCTATGTTTTACCAGCCTTCAATCATTTATTTCTTGGTTACTTTTCAATCCTCAATTGTCATTGTTCTTTGAATCTCTGTCTCTCATGTTTTCGTTATTGATTGGATTTTTTGGCTTACATTTGATGTTTGTTTACCCTATCAATCTGCTCCCACAAAAAAAACGAGCTGATTGTTAAGGTTCCTGTGTCTCGTCCCATCCCGCTGCCTCCTGGTTTTTTTTTCTCAATCCTTCCAATCTCCCCGCTTTCGGTTTTATGTTCGTCTCTTTTTCCTTTTCACTTGCCTTTGATTGGCTCCAATCCGATTTCACCGTAATGAAGTCGATTTCTTCTTTCCTTTTGTCTCCTACGGTTAAGCCGTTATTCAATTTGGGGATGAATATTCATCAATTTCCTATTCGGCTGCTCGTTTCTTTGTTGCTAAATAATTGATTCAAGGGCTTCTTAAATTTCCAAGTGGTTGGCTTTCAAGAATTGATTCAAGTGGGCTTCCTTTTTGCTTATGTCAAAGATTTCAAGTTTAGGTTGGGCTTCTATCAAGAAGCAAGAAGCCTCTTTTGTTTCAAGTGGGCTTGTTTCCGTGTGGGCTCATAACCCCAGGCTTTGTCGGGCCTAGTTTCATTTAGATCTCACATGCCAATCCAACGTCGTAAGGAACATGTTGTTGATGGTTTTTCTTTGGGCGTCTAATCTCATATTCGTGCATGGACTACAAGCGTTTGTGTGGGAGCAGAATCCTTTTTTACTTTGCCAATTATCTTTCGACTCTGAAGTGTATTTTTCTTATTGTCATATTATTTTGATTGTACTCATCCTTGTAATGTTTCCGATAGGCTTCATTATTTTGATGAAGCTATCGTGTTTATTAATATAATTATCTTTTTCCCCGTAAAAAAAGAAGAAGGTAATTTCGTCTTTTTCTTGAAACACTTGCTCCTTATTATTTTTCTTTAATATTTCCGTTCAATAACTTCATTCCAATTTCGTCTTTTTCTTGAAACACTTATTATTTTTCATTTTCTTTTTCTTTCAAAAACCCCTTAATTCCCATTCTCTCCAAAAACCTTGACATAGCTACTACCACATCTGTAACTCCTATAAACCATCTTCATCACGTGCGTGAGGGTATTTTTGCAACCTTAAAACAGCCAATTCGTCGGCAGCAGCTACAGCTGCGGCGATAATCGGTAGTGAAGGCGACAGTGGTAATCGACGGTGGTTGCAGTGATAATCGGCAGTGAAGGAGGCATTGTTAATCGATGGTGGTGGTAGTGGTAATCGAAGTCAGCAGCGGCGGCGGAACAGAGGGTGAAATCTGAAGGTTGGTGGAGGTTAAATTGGAAGAGAAATAATTTTTTCTAACAATAATTTGGTTGGTCCAAATACTTGAATTTCTAGCAATAATTTTGGTTTCATTATCAAAACAATTTCGTCGTTAAAGTCCCTGTCATTTTCATTTTAGCAAATTATATCAATTTCATTTTAGCAAATTATTTATTAGCTGTTGTTGTAGTATTGTACAAGAGTTTGGCGTTGGTGGTGATTAAATTGCAAGAGAAATAAACAGTTACTCATATTTGTCGATGGTGGTTAAAACCTCTAATTTCAAGAGTTTGGTGGTGGTGGTGGTTAAAACCCCTGACGTCATTCTCTCCAAAAATCGTATATTTGTTGGGTGACGTTTGTCCTTAGACCACTTTTAACCATGACGGTCCGTCATGGGATTACTGACTGTCACATCTGCACTTACTTTACATCACTAACCAACCACTAAACTGCTAACATTCATGACTACCCATCACTTGATCTCACCTCTATTTTTGTATATTAAACTTATATATTATTAACTTATATATAACATTTAAAATTCTAAAAATTAAAATTTTATTAATAAAAAAACCATTACAAATTCCTAAAAATATAAAAAAAAGCATTACAAATTCCTAAAAAAAAAAACCATTACAAATTCTTAAAAATAAAAAAAATCATTACAAATTCCTAAAAAAAAAAAACCATTACAAATTCCTAAAAATAAAAAAAAAAACATTACAAACAATAAACACTAATTTTGATTCGGAAACTTGCTCGAATACTTCTTCGTTATGTCACTCCTAGCTCGTATCAACAAGTCGTATTGGTCGGGTGAAATGTCGGAAGACACTGGTTGTACTAGAAGCTTCAAACTCTCCAACATCACATGAGTGTCGACTTGCTCCTCCAACTTTCTCGTTCGTTTTTCAGCTTCCTCCTTGATCACCCTCATGGTTTCACGTGTAGCATTTGCTGTGACGACCCAGAAATTTCCAACCAAATTTAAACTTAATCTTTATATGATTTCAACACGATAAGCAAAGTCTGTTATGTCGAGTCTCAAAAATTTTGAACTATTTCATATGTTCAATTGACCTTTGACTATTCCCGACGATTCACGAACCGCTATCTGTAAATAAATACATACATATATATATATATATATATATATATATATATATATATATATATATATATATATATATATATGATATGCAAAAGTCAACAAAAGTAAATTTGACTCAAAATAATTTCCAAAAATCTATAAATGATTAATATATAGTTTAAATATCGTTGTTTTATATTTTTAAATATTTTTAAAAGATTTATTAGAGTATATATATATATATATATTTATATATATATTAATTTAAAATAGAAACTTATATGATTTAATTCATTTGTGTAAATAAAATAATATATGATATTATTATTAAAAATAATATATATATATATATATATATATATATATATATATATATATATATATATATATATATATATATATATATATATATATATATATATATATATATATATATATATATATATATATATATATATATAAGGTATATAATATTGAATGAATATTTATATGGTTTTGAATATATTTAGTAAACGTTAATAGGACTCGTTTTTCAGTCAATTGATATTAAGCAAGTTAAATTCGAACTTATGTGATTTTAAAATAAACGGTTAGCCGAAAATGAGTTTTACAAACTATAGGCTTGTTAAAAATGTATTTAGAAACTATTTGTTGAATTTTAAAACTTTTCATATTTTACTTGAGGTTAGGAGTGAATAATTAATGTAATTTTTATTTAATAGTTAATGCTCGAATTTTATATCATAATGACCAAAATAAATAAATATAGTTAATTTAAAAATATGAAATTTTTCTGAACACTTTTATTCGCTACTAATTATCAACGGAGTACGAAATAATATCCGTGTTGAAGTGTTGGCAGAGTAAGGCTGCTACCTAATTACTACTGTGATTCATGTGATTTATAATATTATTATTTAATATTTAATATTATAATTATTATTTTATATATAAATCATTATATATATCGTTAGCGTTATATATGTACATACTTGGAAAGATTTATGAACCACACCCAATCTTCCTCTTTGATCACCAACAGTCATCTCATCACCACACTTCCGTCACCGCCGGCAACCACCATTCACCACCCCAATCCACCCCATCCGTCATCTGACACTCTCCTACTCCCTTCACCTCCCTTCGTGACCACCATTCACCGCCGTCTTCCACCTACATCCTGCACCGCCACCTTAAACCATCACCACGGTGTCACCAACTTCTAACACCACGAACCAACACCACTCTAGTCTTTCCGTTTAGTTATTTCACCATCGAAGAACAACTCAACAAATCAAATTGTTCCTGTTCATTTCTGTTAAGTGTACAACTGCTGAATTTCGCAGCAGCCTTCTTCTATTTCTATTCATGTA
This sequence comes from Rutidosis leptorrhynchoides, assembly GCF_046630445.1. Lineage (NCBI taxonomy): Eukaryota > Viridiplantae > Streptophyta > Magnoliopsida > Asterales > Asteraceae > Rutidosis > Rutidosis leptorrhynchoides. Next base: position 371,972,416 of record NC_092341.1, on the reverse strand, counting down.
TAAACGAGAATGATGAACACGAATGATTATGATAAGTGATATTATTTCATGTCGATCATAATTTAGAATGATGATGATTTAACTGCTTCTTGCTACTGCTGTATTACTGTTGTGGTTACAGCCTTCGAACAGACCCAACGTCCACCATACACCGGTATTAGAACCTGCAACTTTCATAAAAAGTTGCTGTATTTTTTTTATTTATTTGCAAAACAATTTCTGTTGTATTTCGCTGTAAGTTACTGCTATGGTTATTTGTTTGATGTTGTTGTTCGTCCGAGAGTCACACAACACACGCACACATGTTTTGATCTTGAATCCACAACTACAACGGTGAGGAAGATGATGAATAGTGTACACGATGAGCTACTGTTTCTGATCGAATCAAATATCAATGATGATGTTTATAATATACGCTGTAAACGATGATGATGTATGATAATGATAGATCGACGATGAGATAATGAGGATTATAAGTTATTGATGAAATGATAATGATAAATGTTGAGGAAGAAGGTAACAGTTTCGTAGGTGTTAAAAATATAAGCGAGCGATTTATTACATAAACGAACTAATGGTTCCATGGTTTGGAGTGTGTGTGTTGAGTGAGAGGTCACGAGTTCGAAACTAGGCCATGACATTATTTTGTAATTAACAATAAAAGTTGTTGTTGGGCTTGTGCTTGCTCTGGGCCGTATTTGTTTTTGGGTCCAATTCCCTATTCGATTCTGTTGGTCCGGTTATGGATTAAATTGGGCCAAGAGTTTTGGTATATGTTAAATAAATAAAAACGTGAATTAAAACAAGAACTCATGAGTGCTTCAGTGGTTTGGAAGGAAGTAGTTTAACCGAGAGGTCTCGGGTTCAAGCTTGGGCATAGGCATTTATTTTTGTGGAACTTTGTCTTGAGAGGTAGTTATCATTATTACTATTATTATTATTATCATTTTTAATAATAATAATAATAATAATAATAATAATAATAATAATAATAATAATAATATTATTATTATTATTATTATTATTATTATTATTATTATTATTATTATTATTATTATTATTATTATTATTTTTATTATTATGATCATAAGTATTAGTATTATTATTAGTAAGTATTATTATCATTATATTATTAATATAAATATTAGTATCGTTATTATAATTAGTAAAATTATTATTTTTATAATAATAATTATTAGTATTCATTATTATTAAGATTAACATTTTTTATTAAAAGTATCATTTTTATCATTTTTATCAAAAGTATCATTTTAACTCTATTATCATTAATATTACTTTTATCATTAATAATATTACTTTAGTATTATAATTTTAACAAACAAACGATATATGTATATATATATATATACAAAAATATATTTAATACATATAACATAACAAAATTAATGTTTTTATTTATTTTAACTATATAAAATGAATATCTGAAACATATAGATTATTAATATAAAAATGATATAACTAATAAATTTATATATATATATATAATTTGTTCAATTACAATTATGTGTGTTAATATATATAATTGATATAGGATCGTGAATCCGAGGCCAACCCTGCACTTGTTCAGTGCCGTCACATGTATAATTGCTATGAAATACCGTATTGTGAGTTTCATTTGCTCCCTTTTTAATTGATTTTGCAATATATATTTTTTGAGCTGAAAATACATGCGCTGCTTTTATGTTTGACGAAATAGACACAAGTACTTAAAATATATTTTACGTTGAGTTGTACCACCTTGCATATCTTCCCTAATAGCTTGGTAACTAATATTTACATGTTGGAAGAACATGTAGGCGCGAATCCTATTGATAGATCTATCGGGTTTGACCACCCCAACCGGGCTAGTCGCTCTTGATGGAATTCAATGTAATAACAAGTTTCTTAATGTTAATGAAATCATGAAACCAATTCATATTAAGTTATAACAAGCGGAAGCATAATTACTAAGAAAACAAGTTAATATGCATAACCATTTTAGTTGAATTCCATATAGTTATCAAGTTATGAAATAATGCTTACATATAACAAAGAAGGAAGAAGATTATACCTCCTCTAAGATGAGTTAGGAGCTGAATTTGGACAGCAAGTTTATGAAGAAGATGATGGAGAATATAACTTCTAACTTGAAGCCTCAAGCAAATGATACCCCAAGCAATCAATCACCAACACCTACCTTTGTTTAGTTAGGATTTTAGAACACTCAATCACTTGATTTAGCAACCAAAATCCTCTCTTTTCTCACTCAAACAAATCGGCCAGCAGCCCAAGGGAGAGCAGAATTTTTGTTGTTGTTATGTGTGTGTTGCTTGCATTCAAAATGAGTCAAAACCTTGGAATACTTGTAAGGCATGAGCATGGGGTTTGAAACCACACAAGTACCAAAGGAATAAGCATGGGAGGTGGTCATGGGGCTCCTCAAAACCGCCACCCCCATGTATTATAATAATCACACTAATTTTTTTATAAACATGTAATAAAACTATGTAATTATTAATAATACTTGCAAGTTTTATAAACCCTTTTATAAAATTTAACACACACTATAATTATTTAACCTTATAAATAATTAAATGTAAATTATCCAAAGAATTTATCTCAAGTGATTATATTTTAGAAAACCCATTTTCTAAAATTCAAGTGTCGCGTATATATATTTAACGACCCAATCGTTAAAATTAAATACATATAAAGTGTCGGTAAGCTTGTTATTGGGTATGACCCGACTTGGATCATAACACATTAGCCACATTAATTTAATATGTCTCTCGGGCATACGAAATACCATCAATCTCCCACTTGCACGAGTAACATAAGAAATTAATACAAGTGACGGATACCACCTAACGACCGTCCATCACCCCCAATATGTTATGACTTTTGCCATTCAATAACATCATCCCTTTCGAGTTCCATCTCGAATATGAATAGGCGAATCTTTTCATTACATCCTTTCATCCTAGATGTCATGTTAAATCCAAGAGACACAGAGTGATCACTCTCTTCTAGATTTAACTTTATCAGGCCTTAGACATCTGACTCTCAACGAATAAGAGGGATAAATTCCATCTTGACTACATACGTCTTGAATATATACCTTGCATTGTACCTGAGCTCTTCCTTATGAACTACCATATTTCAGAATAGCGAAGGAAAGAATCAAGGCACAATACTTGGTAAATATCCGAGCCCAATATGTATCTCAGGTCAGAGGATACAATGATATTCGCCTTTACTCAAGATTACCTGTGATCAACCACAAAGGCTCCATTTAGTAAATCTTGAGGGCGGGTCTTCCAATATTTGTATCCTACAAATATCTATGAACCTTGGTTGCAACCTTGCCCCACATTCATCCCGTGAATGCATACCAATCCAAGTTCATAATAGTCTAAACCTCACATTCGCTCCCACAAATGTGATCGACTACGGAATTCAGAATAATTACTTATTCATGGATAAAATATGCAAAATAGGAACATAACTCAAAATAAATTAATGCCATAATTATATAAATGAGTTTGAACAATTTCGTTCCGTTACAATACTTAAACAGATCATGACCAATCACTAGAATATCGAAGCCCTAATGCACAAACATGTCCTGCATGTTTTGGTCCATGTAAGAGCTTCGTGAGAGGATCCGCTATATTAAGATCTGTGTGAACTTTACGAATACATATCTTTCCCTTTTCAACTTCATCCCTTATGTAGTTGAATCTCCGCTCAATGTGACGGGTCTTTTGGTGAGCACGAGGTCTTTTGATTTGAGCAATCGCACCCTCGTTGTCACAAAAGATCTCAAGAGGGTCCTGAATGGAAGGGACTACTCCTAAGTCGTCGATGAATTTCTTCATCCATGCAGCTTCCTGAGCTACCAATGATGCGGCGATGTACTCCGACTCTGTAGTGGATAATGCAACAACATCCTGTTTTGAACTCTTCCAAGAGACTGCACCTCCATTTAACGTGAAGACATAACCGGATTGTGATCGAGAATCATCTCGATCAGTTTGGAAACTCGCGTCCACGTAACCTTTTACAGTGAGTTCCTCCTCACCAGACCCGTATATAAGAAACATATCCTTAGTCCTCCTAAGGTATTTCAATATACTTTTAACAGCAATCCAATGACTGTTTCCTGGGTTATTCTGGTATCTACTTGTCAGGCTAAGAGCGCATGACACATCCGGTCTAGTGCATATCATTGCATACATGATTGACCCAATAGCAGATGCATAAGGGACCTTCTTCATTCTCTCTTGTTCATCTTTCGTGGTAGGACACTGAGATGAACTGAGAGGCGTTCCTCTTTGAATAGGTACCAAACCTTTCTTAGAGTTGTCCATCTTGAACCTTTTCAAGATCTTTTCAATGTATGCACTTTGATTCAAACCTATCAGTTTCTTGGATCTATTCCTGTAGATCCCAATCCCCAAAACATATTGTGCTTCTCCAAGATCCTTAATGGAGAAGCATTTACTTAACCAAGTTTTAACTCCTTGCATTGCCGGAATATCATTTCCAAATAACAATATATCATCCACATACAGTACAAGGAACATGATAGTGCTCCCACTAGCTTTCTTATATACACAAGCTTCATCTCCATTTTTAATGAAGCCAAATTTCTCGGCTTCTTCATTAAAACGATGATTCCACATTCTAGATGCTTGTTTCAATCCGTAGATTGACTTCTTTAACTTGCATACCTTTTTAGGATATTTCGGATCAACAAAACCTTCAGGCTGAACCATATAGACATCTTCCACAAGATATCCATTTAGGAAAGCGGTCTTGACATCCATTTGCCATATTTCATAATCATAATGAGCAGCAATGGCAAACAATATCCTAATGGACTTTAGCATTGCACAGGCGAAAAAGTTTCATCATAGTCAACCCCTTGAGTTTGAGTGAAACCTTTTGCTACAAGTCTTGCTTTATATGTATCCAAGTTTCCATGTATGTCTGTTTTCATTTTGAAAAGCCATTTGCAATCAACTAGCCTTGAGCCAGTAGGTTGTACAACCAGTTTCCAAACTTGGTTGTCATACATGGATTGCATCTCAGCGTTCATGGCTTCCTGCCATTTATCCTTATCAGTCCTTGATAAAGCATCTTGGTAGTTTGTTGGTTCATCCAAATCAACCATATAGCAACCATCCATGAGAAACCCATATCTCTCAGGAGTATTACTAATCCTACTAGATTTGCGAACGTCTTGTGTATTTTGATCATCCATCTGATCACTCTCAACATTTTCATGTTGAGTGCTAGTGTCAGCCAATTGTGTATCATCTACTTGATCTTGAACCTCTTCAAGATCTATCTTCCTTTCACTATTTCCTTCCATTAGGAACTTAGTTTCAAGGAATTTAGCCTTTCGAGCAACAAATACATTTTGCTCTGTTGGATCATAGAAATAGTATCCCATATCATCCTTGGGATATCCTATGAAGATACACTTCGTGGATCGAGCATTCAACTTATTAGGGACGTAACGCTTAGGATAAGCTTCACATCCCCATACCTTTAAGTATGATAGAGATGGAGGTTTTCCAAACCACATTTCATGAGGTGTTCGTTCCACTTTCTTGGTTGGGGCCATATTTAAAATACGAGCCGCAGAGCATAGACAATAACCCCAAAATGATAGAGGTAATGAGCTTCTAGCCATCATAGATCGAACCATATCCATTAGGGTTCGGTTCCTCCTTTCGGAAACTCCATTAAGTTGTGGTGTCCCGGGTGGAGTAAGTTGCGAGATAATCCCACAACTTTTAAGATGATCTTGGAAAGCATCACTTAGGTATTCACCTCCTCTATCGGTACGAAGTACCTTGATTGTCTTATTGAGTTGATTTTGTACTTCGTTTTGATATTCCTTGAATGCCTCAAAAGTTTCGTCCTTGTGTCTTAATAAGTAGACATATCCGAAACGACTGAAGTCATCAATGAAGGTAACGAAGTATCTTTCACCATTCCTAGTTATGGGCTTAAAGGGTCCACATACATTCGAGTGTATTAATCCCAATAAGTCCTTAGCCCTTTCATAGGTCCCTTTGAAAGGTGCTTTAGTCATTTTGCCTTGTAAGCAAGACTCACATACATCAAACGAGTCTAGTTCATTTGATTTCAAAAGTCCATTCTTTTGAAGTGTATGCATTCGGTTCTTGTTTATGTGACCAAGGCGACAATGCCATAAGTAGGAATCACTCAAATCCCTTTTGAGTTTCTTGGTGTTCGTATGGAACATTGAGCTACTGCATGAAGTGTCATTATGAACCAATTCATAAATACCATTCGAAGGCGAAGCCTTAAAATAGAACACATTATCTAAAGAAACATGGATATCATCATCAATGAAATTAAGATTAAAACCATATTGTTTCAAACGGGATACAGAAATAATGTTTCGAGATAAATCGGGTGCATACAAAACATTTTTCAAAATAAGCTCCAAACCACTTGGTAGCTTTAAAACAAAGTCTCCTTGAGCTTTCACTTGCACCCTTGCTCCATTTCCCATGAAGAGACTTGTCGTTCCCGCTTCTCGATCACTTCTTTTGAACCCCTGCAAAGAATTGCAAATATGAGTTCCACATCCTGTGTCTAATACCCATGTATTGGAAGAAGTAATACTAAGCTCAATGTATACCATATATACATTACCTGAGGTTTGCCCTGCATCCCTCTTTTCCTTCAACTCCTTAAGGTAGACCGGGCAGCTTCGTTTCCAGTGACCCATTTCACCGCAACCGAAGCACGGATCTTCCTTGGGGTTAGCTTTATCGGCAACCTTTTGCTTCTTGTTGTTGGTTGGGGTAACCATCTTCCCCTTTCCCTTGACCTTGCCTTGGTAGGTGGGTCCTTTCCTCTTAGCCGCCTTTGGCTTAGAAGTGTTATGGTTTTTGGACCCGCCTTCATTGATCGTAAACACGGGTGAAGCCCTTTTTCCCATGCTTGCTTCTGCCGTCTTAAGCATGGCATGTAATTCGCCAATGCTTTTATCCCAACCATTCATGTTATAGTTTAACACGAATGTGTCAAACCTCTTTGACAATGAGTTAAGGATAAGGTCCGTGGCTAATTCATTAGACACGTTGCATTTTAGACGGTTTGCTCGATCAATGAGGCTTTTCATCTTAAGGACATAAGATGAAACGGATTGGGTGTCGTCCATCCGACATGCATGAAGTGCTCGGACCGTTTCAAAGCGCTCGACACGAGCTTGTTGAAGGAACATCTCCTTCAATTGTGTGATCATGTCGTATGCACTATGATGCTCAAAATCCTTTTAGAGTTTGGGTATCATAGTCCCAAGCATGAGGCAAGAAACTTGCAACGAATTGGTGCAATATTTCTCCCAATAAGCCATGGCTTCTGTATCATCCTCGTCCGGTTGATCGGGAATAGGGTCTTCCAACACATACGCCCTGTCCTCAAGCTTGAGGACTATTCTTAGATTGCGGAACCAATCCATGAAGTTCGTATGGTTGAGTTTTTCCTTTTCGAGGATTGACCTCAACGATAGGTTGTTAAAGTTGATAGGTGCGTTTGGAATGTTGTTGTTGTTATTGGCGGCCATCTACAAAATTTAACAAAGTTGTTTAAGTATTAATTTTAATTTAACAATCAATACCCTTTAAATCCAATTGATATTTATTAAATTTTTAGAATCCAACGGTAAACCAAATTTCGGTTAGGTGACCTTTATCCTGTCATTTGATTTAGCTAGGTAGTCATTATATGACAATCGCAATCCTTTTGCAACTTCTAAGTTATGGGATCATGCAATCCTTTTGCATGGCATATTATCCCATCAACGCCTATTTGTTCATCATGCTTCGGTGACCCTAAGTTCATGATTCCCAAATCAAGTCGTCCTACTTGTGCTAACGTGTAAATTCAACATACTAGTGGTTAGGTGACCTTTATCCCACAAGTGTGCGAAATTCACCTCAATCATATTAGTTTGCTCATAACGGTTAGGTGACCTTTATCCCATTAAGAGTTCCCTAATATTTTTAAGTGTTTGCACAAAAGGATGGCGTTTAACTTGTTTGCCTTGTTGGTTAAAGGGATTTTAAGTTTTCATTATTTCTAGTTTGAGAAAACTTTTATGCCATACACCAACATGCATTTAGTGTATGGTTCATTTGAAATCCATTTTCAAGTCTTGTAATTTTAGCCAATTACTTGATATAAACCATTTGATCCTTATCATGTTCTTAATAACCGATTATTAATGTCCTTTTAGTCATTTTTAATTTAACCATTTAAATTGACGTCTTGCATGTCGTTAATAATGTTTTAATTTAACCAATTAAATTGCCATTTTCAAGTTGTTGACTTGTGTGATAAACTTGTAGCATACAAACATACAATCCACATAATCATACAAAACAACCATGCATGCAAAATCATATGTTCACAATCAAGCCATTTTGGTGGACATTTGTTTAGCCGAAAACAAATGCCACCGGTAAAGGGGTTATAACACAAAATAGGAGATTTTAAATCTCCCACTTAATCTTGCATCCAAATGCTTCTTCATGTGTTCTTCAAGTCTTCATCATCTTCATCATGTTACAAAATATATATCCTAATACATTTTGTCTAGAAAATGAAAATACATCCTAATCTATTTTACATACCAAATATAAAATAAATTACATAACCAAAATTAATATTACATACCAAATGAATAATTAATTTTACAAACCAAATTGAATGAATATTACAACCATTCAACCAAACAAATATCCATTCAAACACACATGCATACATCATAGGGTCAAGGCATTGATTGTGAACTACAATATACAACAACTATGACCAATTTGCAAGTTCCAAACCCACTTTTGGAACCCTTAAATTCGGCCAAAATCATGAACCCACCCAAACCCGAATATTTTTACATTCTACTTTCATGCATGTACATAGAATGTAAAGTTGGTGGGTTTTGAAGACCATATATAAGAAGCATATTTCATTGACTTCGGCTCTAGATACCATTAATGGAATTCAATGTAATAACAAGTTTCTTAATGTTAATGAAATCATGAAACCAATTCATATTAAGTTATAACAAGCGGAAGCATAATTACTAAGAAAACAAGTTAATATGCATAACCATTTTAGTTGAATTCCATATAGTTATCAAGTTATGAAATAATGCTTACATATAACAAAGAAGGAAGAAGATTATACCTCCTCTAAGATGAGTTAGGAGCTGAATTTGGACAGCAAGTTTATGAAGAAGATGATGGAGAATATAGCTTCTAACTTGAAGCCTCAAGCAAGTGATACCCCAAGCAATCAATCACCAACACCTACCTTTGTTTAGTTAGGATTTTAGGACACTCAATCACTTGATTTAGCAACCAAAATCCTCTCTTTTCTCACTCAAACAAATCGGCCAGCAGCCCAAGGGAGAGCAGAATTTTTGTTGTTGTTATGTGTGTGTTGCTTGCATTCAAAATGAGTCAAAACCTTGGAATACTTGTAAGGCATGAGCATGGGGTTTGAAACCACACAAGTACCAAAGGAATAAGCATGGGAGGTGGTCATGGGGCTCCTCAAAACCGTCACCCCCATGTATTATAATAATCACACTAATTTTTTTATAAACATGTAATAAAACTATGTAATTATTAATAATACTTGCAAGTTTTATAAACCCTTTTATAAAATTTAACACACACTATAATTATTTAACCTTATAAATAATTAAATGTAAATTATCCAAATAATTTATCTCAAGTGATTATATTTTAGAAAACCCATTTTCTAAAATTCAAGTGTCGCGTATATATATTTAACGACCCAATCGTTAAAATTAAATACATATAAAGTGTCGGTAAGCTTGTTATTGGGTATGACCCGACTTGGATCATAACACATTAGCCACATTAATTTAATATGTCTCTCGGGCATACGAAATACCATCAGCTCTAGTATCGTAAACGGTTGCATAGTACTTCGTTTTTACTACACTTGGTACAGTGTAGGTAGATTTCATAATAAAGGGAATATGCCACATTAATTGTTAAGTATGGTTACCGAAGCGCTCAACAACTTATAGAATACTTTTATACACTTGCGAGTGTACATATATTTTGAAACGGAAATCTTGTGGTCTATTAAAATATTGAAATAACTGTTATGATAAACTTATGAACTCACCAACCTTTTGGTTGACACTTTTAAGTATGTTTATTCTCAGGTATGAAAGAAATATTCCGCTGTGCATTTGCTCATATTACATGGAGTCATTCATGGCATATTTAGGACAGCACCTCGCAATGGGACCAAATGTTGATGACTTCGTCCAGGTGGATTAGGACGGGTTGTTAAAGTTGGTATCAGAGCGGTGGTCTTAGCGAACCAGGTCTTTCATTAGTGTGTCTAACTGATAGTTGTTTATATGCATTAGTGGGTCTGGACTTCGACCGTGTCTGCATGTCAAAAGTTTTGCTTATCATTTAGTGTCGAAAATTATTTGCTTATCATCCTTAAAGTCTAGACACGTCTTACTGCCTCTATTGCATAGACAGTGTATAAATAAATTCATATCTTAGCGTATCTGTTATTATTACCTTTGCCTGACAGCTTCCGTAGATTCCTCCGTAACTTATGGGATTTTAGTATTATATATGCATATGATTATGTATTGCAGGGTACTAATCTACATCCTATAATCTATTTCTTATCGAAAATCCTTCATCTGATCGTATGAGATGAATCCCTCAACTAGTTCGAGTCCTTCGGATTCCGATAAGCTATTCTGATAGTCGTTTCAACCGCTATTCTGATATGGATATTCACCTAAGCTCCGAAAGCAGCGTAACCGGAATTGATCAACCAATAGGCCATCACCTATTTTGGACGAAATGGGGATGGGTTCGTAGTCGACCTAATCAATGGAGACGAGAAGAATGCGATCCTTTCCATCAACCAAATTCACCTCTTGGTGAAGAACCTGAAGCACTTACCGGTGAACCAGTCCGAAATACCATTTTCTCCCTCATTTCTCGAATATTTCATCATGATTACATACTATCTTAGATTCTAAACCTTATTCATTTGCTCGTTCTTACGGACAATCATCCAGGAGTAATCGAAGAAGTCAACGAACTTCGCGCATGAGTAATGATTTTTGGAGAACATGGTGCAAAATTTACCAGCTTCAGCAACATCATCGGCACCAACAGTACCATCAATAAACAGCACCAGTACCATCAACAATCCATGCCTCAACATCTCATTCTGTACCTCAAGTATAATCATCGTTCTACATCAATTATCTTCGTTCTTCATGGCGATTATGTAATCTCTAATGTTTTAGAGATTATGTATTCTAGTTCTAACGGTAAATCAAATGAGATTAATATTATATTAACTCATTAAATCCATAATTAATCTGAAGAAAATATATATGTAAGTATATTTTCACAAAGATGTAATTAAAAATTCTTTCGTACAAACTGTTAATGGTGAAAATATTTTAACGGGTAGGTAATACCCGAGGAATATTTAGATTTCACGTTAATAAGTTACACTGTACATTCTTCGAATCTGATTCGACAGTCAATTACTATCCTACTTACATCCACAGATATATGTATCCGTGCATTGCAGAATAACCATTTTCATTTAAATTCATATTTGGATTTTTACCTATCAGAATCCAACAAGTGGCATAATGAAGAAAACATTGGACAAAAATAAAATTTGTTAGAAACAAACAAATTAACTATGAGAAATTTTGTTAAGAATCCACTCTAACTGTTCCTAGCTAACTGTTCCTAGCTAACTGATTACATTTTATTTATCGCAATTTAATTATCGCAATTTATATTCTCGTAATTTTATTTATCGTCATTTAATTTCTGTTATTTATTTTACGCACTTTAAATATCGGTACACCTATACAAGGTTTTGACATATCATATCGACGCATCTATATATATTATTTGGAATAACCATGGACACTCTATATGATGTAATGCTTGAGTTAGCTATACAGGGTTGAGGTTGATTCTACAATAATATATATACTTTGAGTAGTGATCGAGTATGAGACATGTATACAATGGGTCACGATACATTAATTTGAATACTATATATGAATTATTGAATTATTAATTGTGGACTGCTAACTGTGGACTTCCAACATTGGACAATTAAAATGAATTAAAATATTGATTATAACATACGAAACTAAACAATTCTTCAAGTTTGCCACTTGATTTCATTTTAAACCTTATTTGTATCTTGACGATTACAATCTGCGTTCAAACATTTCATGATTCCTGAAAACACCTCAATCGAGAGGATGATCCAACCACACGTTACCTACGAAAAGAAAGACTTATGCATAGTCATATACCTGAAAACACTCAAAACCTGAGTAAATGTTTAACACGTATCTGTTCTAGCTCCTTTGGTGTTATTATTACCAAAAATAACTTTACAATTTCGTTCCAGAATAGCCAATTTTGTCACAGCTTCAGCAAATCAATTTTGACTTTTCATTCGAATAAACTCTATTATAACCTTGATATATAAGTTTGCCTTTCGTCAACATTACCGGAGAACCGTTTATACTCCGCCACATTAGCAGTAAACTTACCAGCAACTCCATTACTCATTGGCTTAAGTCTCTTCGAAAAACCACTATATTTGTACATCAAAACCCTATCATATACTCATCCATATCTTATAACGAGAATTGCCATACTAATTACCCAGAATTAGCAATTAGTATTTTGAATCTCGCAACATTTCTACATCAACAGTTATATGTATACATATAAAATTTATCTCTTAGAATTACGATCTTCCATTCTAAAATTCTGAAAAGCACTCTAGCCTATGAATCAGTTTTCTGAGTTTTGAAAAAGCTGATGAAGCAGTGAAAACTGAAGACTGCCTTAACAGTCAAAATTTTGATGATAAAGAATTGTATGTTGGCAAAGCTCAGAAAAGTTGGAACTAAAAAATGGATTGAGCAAACCATGAAGGAGGCTGTGGACAAATTCCAAAGATTAAACCCGCCTTCAAAGAATCCAAATGATTTAGTATCTGCTGAAGTCATTAAGGAATATCTTGCTCCTGACTTTACACTTTGATGAGCGATCTTCATCATCATCCATCGATATTAGAAATCTTAAGATATCATCGTATCTGTTGTTATAAATATCCTCGATATTTCTGAAGATATTTTCATAACTAATCTGATCTGAAATCATTTATCTCTTCACGCTATCAGTGTTACATCATATAACAAACTGTTAGTTTCTATATTCTGTAAACTTTCGAGTTTAAACTATGAATGTTTTTGAAGTAGTGTTAGAAATTGATGCATGAGTTAGTATAATATAATAACACTTGATCAACGTGATTATATTACAGTAAGTCATGCTGAGTTCCTAATGGAACATGATGATTCACAGACTATAACGTCATAATGTGCCATGTTACACGACTTTTACATTCTATCTAACCTCTAAACATATCAAGAACATATTATCTTAATAGTTCTATCTTTTCCTTTAAATTCAGGAAATCAACCTTGACTACGTCACTGGTTAAGACAAACCTGCATTTAATCATTTCCCTCTTTTGTGATAGCTTCACTCGTACTCTTCACATAAATGAATCGTTTTATCCATATTACTCATTAATGATCAAAACTTTAATTTCTAGCTCGTATGCGTCATGAAAACATATTTATTGTCACTCATGACCATCCTAATCAAATTTCAGGACGAAATTTCTTTAACGGGTAGGTACTGTGACGACCCAGAAATTTCCAACCAAATTTAAACTTAATCTTTATATGATTTCAACACGATAAGCAAAGTCTGTTATGTCGAGTCTCAATAATTTTGAACTATTTCATATGTTCAATTGACCTTTGACTATTCCCGACGATTCACGAACCGCTATATGTAATATATATATATATATATATATATATATATATATATATATATATATATATTAATTTAAAATAGAAACTTATATGATTTAATTCATTTGTGTAAATAAAATAATATATGATATTATTATTAATAATATATATATATATATATATATATATATATATATATATATATATATATATATATATATATATAAGGTATATTGAATGAATATTTATATGGTTTTGAATTTATTTAGTAAACGATAATAGCACTCGTTTTTCAGTCGATTGATATTAAGCAAGTTAAATCCGAACTTATGTGATTTTAAAATAAACGGTTAGCCGAAAATGAGTTTTACAAACTATAGGCTTATTAAAAATGTATTTAGAAACTATTTGTTGAATTTTAAAACTTTTCATATTTTACTTGGGGTTAGGAGTGAATAATTAATGTAATTTTTATTTAATAGTTAATGCTCGAATTTTATATCATAATGACCAAAATAAATAAATATAGTTAATTTAAAAATATGAAATTTTTCTGAACACTTTTATTCGCCACTAATTATCAACGGAGTACAAAATAATATCCGTGTTGAAGTGTCGGCAGAGTAAGGCTGCTACCTAATTACTACTGTGATTCATGTGATTTATAATATTATTATCTAATATTTAATATTATAATTATTATTTTATATATAAATCATTATATATATATCGTTAGCGTTATATATGTACATACTTGGAAAGATTTATGAACCACACCCAATCTTCCTCTTTGATCACCAACATTCATCTCATCACCACACTTCCATCACCGCCAGCAACCACCCTTCACCACCCCAATCCACCCCATCCGTCATCTCACACTCTCCTACTCCCTTCATCTCCTTCGTGACCACCATTCACCGCCGTCTTCCAACTACATCCTCCACCGCCACCTTAAACCATCACCACGATGTCACCAACTTCTAACACCACGAACCAACATCACTCTAGTCTTTCCGTTTAGTTATTTCACGATCGAAGAACAACTCAAAAAAAAAAACTATTCCTGTTCGTTTCTGTTAAGTGTACAACTGCTGAATATTGCAGCAGCCTTCTTCTGTTTCTATTCATGTATAAACGAGAATGATGAACACGAATGATTATGATACGTGATATTATTTCATGTCGATCATAATTTAGAATGATGATGATTTAACTGCTTCTTGCTACTGCTGTATTACTGTTGTGGTTACAGCCTTCGAACAGACCCAACGTCCACCATACACCGGTATTAGAACCTGCAACTTTCATAAAAAGTTGCTGTTTTTTTTATTTATTTGCGAAACAATTTCTGTTGTATTTCGCTGTAAGTTGCTACTATGGTTATTTGTTTGATGTTGTTGTTCGTCTGAGAGTCACACAACACACGCACACATGTTTTGATTTTGAATCCACAAATACAACGGTGAGGAAGACGATGAATAGTGTACACGATGAGCTACTGTTTATGATCGAATCAAATATCAATGATGATGTTTATGATATACGCTGTAAACGATGATGATATATGATAATGATAGATCGACGATGAGATAATGAGGATTATAAGTTATTGATGAAATGATAATGATAAATGTTGAGGAAGAAGGTAACAGTTTCGTAGGTGTTAAAAATATAAGCGAGCGATTTATTACATAAACTAACTAATGGTTCCATGGTTTGGGGTGTGTGTGTTGAGCGAGAGGTTACGGGTTCGAAACTAGGCCATGACATTATTTTGTAATTAACAATAAAAGTTGTTGTTGGGCTTGTGCTTGCTCTGGGCTGTATTTGTTGTTTGGGTCCAATTCCCTATTCGATTCTGTTGGGCCGGTTATGGATTAAATTGGGCCAAGAGTTTTGGTATATGTTAAATAAATAAAAACGTGAATTAAAACAAGAACTCATGAGTGCTTCAGTGGTTTGGAAGGAAGTAGTTTAACCGTGAGGTCTCGGGTTCAAGCTTGGGCATAGGCATTTATTTTTGTGGAACTTTGTCTTGAGAGGTAGTTATCATTATTACTATTATTATTATCATTTTTAATATTATTATTATTATTATTATTATTATTATTATTATTATTATTATTATTATTATTATGATGATCATAAGTATTAGTATTATTATTAGTAAGTATTATTATCATTATATTATTAATATAAATATTAGTATCGTTATTATAATTAGTAAAATCATTATTTTTATAATTATTATTATTAGTATTCATTATTATTAAGATTAACATTTTTTTATTAAAAGTATCATTTTTATCAAAAGTATCATTTTAACTCTATTATCATTATTATTACTTTTATCATTAATAATATTACTTTAGTATTATAATTTTAACAAACAAACGATATATGTATATATATACAAAAATATATTTAATACATATAACATAACAAAATTAATGTTTTTATTTATTTTAACTATATAAAATGAATATCTGAAATATATAGATTATTAATATAAAAATGATATAACTAATACATATATATATATATATATATATATATATATATATATATATATATATATATATATATATATATATATATATATATATATATATATATATAAAACTTGTTCGATTACAATTATGTGTGTTAATATATATAATTGATATAGGATCGTGAATACGAGGCCAACCCTGCACTTGTTCAGTGCCGTCACATGCATAATTGCAACGAAATACAGTATTGTGAGTTTCATTTGCTTCCTTTTTAATTGCTTTTGCAATATATATTTTTGGGCTGAGAATACATGCGCTGCTTTTATGTTTGACAAAATAGACACAAGTACTTAAAATATATTCTACGTTGAGTTGTACCACCTTGCATATCTTCCCTAACAGCTTGGTAACTAATATTTACATGTTGGAAGAACATGTAAGCACGAACCTATTGATAGATCTATCGGGTTTGACCACCCCAACCGGGCTAGTCGCTCTAGTATCATAAACGGTTGTATAGTACTTCGTTTTTACTACACTTAGTACAGTGTAGGAAGATTTTATTATAAAGGGAATATGCCACATTAATTGTTAAGTATGGTTACTGAAGCGCTCAACAACTTATAGAATACCTTTATACACTTGCGAGTGTACATATATTTATAAACGGAAATCTTGTGGTCTACTAAAATATTGAAATAACTGTTATGATAAACCTATGAACTCACCAACCTTTTGGTTGACACTTTTAAGCATGTTTATTCTCAGGTATGAAAGAAATCTTCCGCTGTGCATTTGCTCATATTACATGGAGTCATTCATGGCATATTTAGGACAGCACCTCGCAATGGGACCAAATGTTGATGACTTCGTCCAGGTGGATTAGGAAGGGTTGTTAAATTTGCAGTTTCATAAACTGCGGCTCTAGCATCCTCCGAAGAACAACGAGATGCCGCATGCGACGAACACGAACTCTTTTGACTCTTTGCACGACCCAGTGGACGGTGGATTGATGGACCTCGAAATAAATTCTCCAAATTGATTGTCTGGCTATTAGTCGAAGTCAGTGTCTGATCGGCATCTCCTAAATTGACAGGGTTAGGCTCGGTTGCACGACGTTTGGCCGTTACCACATTTTCATATACTTGAAATTGGGGGCAATCTCCAACAACCCTCCACGCTTCTTCGTACGTGAAGGCTTTCTTTTGTTACTCACGAAACGCCTTTTTAACAGACACCATAATATCGTTGTCGTTGGCTCCACTAGGCCAATGCTTAACAAGTTTTTCATAAAGTGCGACAAATAGCTTGATATCTTTGGCCATCTTGGTCCACTTGCATGATATTTGACCCATATGCCTTTGTTCCCGTACTTTAGAGTTGTAATCTTGTCGGACGGTCCCCCAAAATGAACTATGTGTTTGGGAGTTTCCAATACTAGGATTTAGAGTAGCGCACAACCAACACTCCGCCAAAATCCTATTTTCCTCCTCCGACCACATCACCTTTGCCCTTTTTCCTTTTTTGGAGGCGGCAGTTTCTTATGTTTCTTCGACCTCCTCAATTTCGGGTTGTGTTTCTTGCACTTTCTCGGGTTCGTCTTCTTCGAGTGATGTGTCAAACTTTGGTATGTAAGGGCTTTGAGGTTGGTTGTTTTGAGGTGTTTGTGGTTGGTTATGTTGACTTGTTTGTGGTTGGTTATATTGAGATGTTTGATAGTGGAGATTAGTGAGGTATGGAAAATGGATTCACGGTCCAATTATTTAGTTGATGATATTGGGGTTATTGCATATTCATGTGAGATTGATGAACCGTGTTTTGATGAGTTTGATGAAGCACGTTTTGAAGGACCGACTGCCACATATCTTCATCAACGAGATGAAGTTGTTGTTGTTGTTGTTGTTGTTGTTGTTGTTGTTGTTGTTGTAGTTGTTGTTGTTGTTGTTGTTGTTGTTGTTGTTGTATTTGTTGTTGTTTTTGATTATTTTTTTTTTGTTTGAAGACATGTTGAGGTTGATGGAGATTAAAATGAAGATGAAGGTGATAGAACTAGATGAGAATGAGAGTTAAATGTTGGTGAAAATGAGATAGATGTATGTGTTTAAATAAGATTGTAGTTATGAAAGAAAAAAAAAAACAAGTCAGTAGCCGTTGCAAAAAAAAAAAAAAAAAAAAAAAATAAAAAAAAATAAAAAAAATAGCCGTTATATTGTATTTTACTCCGTGATGCAGATTGTCTTTCGCAAGCAAAATTAACCGCGGTCGATGAAGGGCAACCAAGAAAAAAAATGCTAGTATCGGCGCCCTTGTCCGGCGGGACCAAGGGCGAGTGCCAAAGACTAACCGAGACGAGTGATCTTATATTTCTGGTATTTTTAGTTATGTATATTTTTGTTGAAGACCAAAATGATATTAATTTGTGGTTCATGTTTTTCGGGATGTACGATTTTGAATTTAGGGGTTGATGATGAATTGTGTACATGTAAGCATAAAATACAAACATTTTATAGTTTAAAGTACAAACAAGATGAATCACATCTGAAAAAATGAAGAAGTAAATGTCAAGAATACCTCATGTTACGTGGCACATGCCGGGAGGTAGCAAAGAAAATTAATAGACTTTAAAAAATTGGACCATCAAAAAAGTCCAAACTTCTTGAATACTTTGTTGGATGAAAAAATCAAGTTTGGACTATCATATGTATGTTTTGATCATCATATGTATGTTTTTGATCAAATTAGAAGAACTATCCATGTAATTTTCTTTTGATAAGTTCAATTGTTCCAAATTAGTACTCAGATAAATTACATTGATGGTCCCTGGAATTTATTGTATATTATGATTATGATTATGACGTTCAATAATTATACAAAATCATCCTTAACTATAGACTATAGTAATAAACAATGAATGAGCAAGTTCAAACCAATATGGAATTTAAAACATAAAAATAAAAATCAGTATAAAAGAAAAAAAATATAAAATTGTCACTTTTGCAATATGACACACACATATATAGATAGATAGATGCTATCACAATATACCATACACCATATCTTTAATAAAGAAAACAGCAATGGAGTTCAAATAACCTCTCATTTCTAACAATACTAGCAACCATTCTTTCTGTCATTGTACTAACTTTCCTACTTCAAATCTCCAACAAAATATGAGTTACAGATACAAAAATGCCTGAAGTAAAAGGTGCATGGCCTATAATCGGACACTTACATCTTTTAGGTGGCTCAAAGTTACCTCACAAGGTTTTAGGCGATCTGGCGGATGAATATGGTCCTATTTTTTCTATTAAACTTGGATTTCACAAAGTAATGGTGGTAAGCAATGGAGGTAAGCAATGGAGAGATAGCAAAAGAATGCTTTACTACAAATGATAGAGCCTTTGCTAGTCGACCAAAAGCACAGGCGTTTGAACTCATGACGTACAACTATGCCATGTTTGGTTCTAGTCCTTACGGGGATTATTGGCGAAAAATGCGAAAGATAGTCATGCTTGAAGTTCTATCTCAACGACGAGTAGGGATGCATGGACATATTCGAGATTCAGAAGTTAAATTGTCCACTAAAAATTTGTATGATGTTTGGGTAAAGAACAAAGAGTGTAAGAATTTAGATACTGCGAAGGTGGATATGAAGCAATGGTTCGAAGATCTAGTATTAAATGTCGTTGTTAGGATTCATTCTGGGAAAACTAAAACAACAAGTTATTTGCTATGAATAAAAGGTTAAGGAAATAATATGGACAAGAATATGAAAAACTAAATATGTTGGATTGATTTCAAATGGTTACAATCACATCCTTATATAGAAGATTAAAGCAAAATATAATCATAACACACCAATAACTTGACCCACTAGTAAAGCTAGATGACAACTAGCATATGTGAACACACCAATATGACAACTAGCATACACGTGAACACACTAATAACTAGACCTAATAAAACAAAATAAAAGACAACTTGATTATGAAAGTATGCCACAAAAGATAATGTCAAGTTGTCTACTAAACACCTTAACCATTAATTTGGTCAATAATGGCCTAAACCCATTTGGACAAGTTGAGCAACTTGAGCAATAAATTCCAAAATCAAGTTGAGCAAGTTGAGCCACTTGAGTTGTGCACTAATATTTTAACACTCCCCCTTAGAGCAAACTCCCGATCAAAAATCTCCAATGCCTCTCGAAATTCCATGAACTTGGCTTTCATTAGAGCTTTAATAAAGATGTCGGCTACTTGATCATTTGTCCTTACATTTGCTAGCTCGATTTCCCCACTAAGAACCTTTTCACGAATGAAATGATACCTCATTTCTATATGCTTAATACGATCATGAAAAACTGGATTCGAAGAAAGTTTGATTGCACTTTCGTTGTCACATTTCAGTTTGACAACAGAATCTACTTCTTCAAGTATGTTACCAATCAATCTTCTTAGACAAATACACTCTTGAGCTGTCATAGTTGCAGCTATGTATTCCGCTTCCGTGCAAGACAAAGTAACAACATCTTGCTTCTTGTTACACCATGAAATAACCGCAAAACCCATATTAAAATAGTAACCCGAAGTTGAATGGCGATCATTTGCGTCTCCCATCCAATCTGCATCTACGAAACTGTTTAACAAAACATCGTCACACTTCTTATACCACAAGCCGTGGCCCATTGATCCTTTCACATAACGAAGGATCCTTTTAGCTGCATCAAGATGAACATTAGTTGGACATTGCATAAATTGTGAAACAATGCCAACCGAGTAAGCAATTTCCAGCCTTGTGATGGTTAGATAAATCAAACTTCCAACCGTTTGTCGGAACAACTTCACATCCTTGAGTTCTTTTCCTTGATCTTTCTTCATTTTGAGATTTGGTTCCATTGGAGTACACATAGGCTTTGAATCCCCATGTTGAAACGTTCCAAGAGACTTCTTGCATAACCCCTTTGAGAGATAAAGTACCCGTTTTCTAATTTATCAACTCCCAAGCCAAGAAAGCAACCAATCTCCCCCAGATTTTTCATTTCAAAACGAATTGAAAGATCATCACTTAAACGAGAGATTTCTGACTCGTTTCCTCCGGTGATAATCATGTCATCAACATATAGTAATACCAAGACATGAATACCTGATTCTTTCTTCACAAACAAACTAGAATCCACATCAGAAATATTAAAACCACAAAAGACAAGGTATTGTACTACCTTAGCATACCAAGCTCTCGAAGCTTGTTTCAAGCCATATAGAGCTTTCTTCAACCGGCACACATATTCTAAAAATTGATTTGAAGTGAACCCAATAGGTTGTTCCATGAACACCTCACGATCAAGCTCTCCATATAGAAAAGCATTATTCACATCAAGTTGCCACAATTTCTACCCTTTGTAAGCCGCTAGTGAGATTATTATTCTCACCGTCACCATTTTAGCCATGGGGCTAAAAGTTTCTTCATAATCAGGCCCATAACTTTGACAAAAGCAATGAGCCACCAAACGATCCTTGAACCTATTAATGGTTTCATCCGAGTTCTTCTTTAAACGGTACACCTATTTACAAGTAACCGGTTTACATGCTTCCGGTTTCTTGACAAGCTCCCAAGTTTCATTCTTTTCCAATGAATCAATCTCCTCTTGCATTGCTTTTCTCCAATCTGGAGAATCTTTAGCTTCTTCATAACATGTTGGTTCTTCGGTTAAGCCACCTGAAAAGAAACAAGTTTTGACCGTGTTTACCTCATAGTTACTTAGATGCCTTGGTTGTCTCTTTTCTCTTGTTGACCTTCTAACTTGAGTTGGTACTTCTTCACTAGGTGCCTGTTGTCGAACCTAGGAAACATAAATTTGTAGTCTCTATTTTCTTCACCATTTTTTCTTGATTCGGAAAATTGAGAAGACACTTCATCAAATACCACATCTCTTGAAGTGGTAAACTTCTTTGTTTCTAGATCCATACACCTCCAACCTTTCCTGTGAGAATCATAACCAACAAAAATACACTTTCGAGCCTTTGGATGAAGTTTGGTTCGGTTAGCTTTTGGAACATGAACATAACAAATAGAACCAAACACCATAAAATAGCTTACATTAGGCTTTTCACCATAAGCTAGCTCAAAAGATGATTTTTGTGTACCTGGCAAGACGGTAACCGATTAGACACATGAAAAGCACATTGAAGTGCTTCCGCCCAAAGCTCCCTAGGTAATCCTTTGTCAACCAAGATAAGCATATTGAAACAAGGTAAGCAATCTTCCTTTCCGAAACACCATTTTGTTGAGGAGTATCCGGACAAGTCATTTGACGAGAAATACCGTTTATTTTACAATAGGTAAAGAAATCATTTGACATGAATTCTCCACTGTTATCACTCCTAAGAGCTTTTACCTTTCTCCCAAATTCGGATTCTATCGCTTCTTTGAACTCTATGAACTTTGATAAGGCTTCACTTTTCTCCTTTAGAAATTTCACCCAAGTGAACCGAGAATGGTCATCGATTAACACCATGACATAACAATGACCGCTATAACTTGGTGTTCTTGTTGGCCCCATCAAATCCGTATGAATCAAGTCAAGCAAACCTTGTTTTTGATTTGTTGACTTCTTATATGGAAGTCGGTGTGACTTTCCATATTGACACCCTTGGCATATTACCTCCTCACGAACATTCTTTAAATGAGGAATACCATCTACTAGCTTATGTAAGAATATCTTTTATAACATTTGATATCCCACATGGCCAGTCTTGCATGCCAAATAGCTCCGTTGTCGGTTTGACTTGTTTTCTTCACATAAGCCTCACCCGCGGACAACACAAATAAAGAACCTTTCTTTTCTCCCGTGAAAAGAACATCACCCACAATCTCCTTGACATTCTCAAGGACTTTCACATCCGTTGGACCAAAAAGAACATGCTTTTCGGATTCAGTAATTTAAGGTACCGAAACTAGATTCTTGGTCAATTTAGGAACAAGATAAACATCTTCCAAAGTAAATGTATCATTATTAACATCAATATTTTAATTGGATGAGTTGAGTTGTCGGCCGTGATTACAACTCGATTTTGATTGTGATCTTTAACGTCATGAAGGAGAGTTCCATCACCGGTTACATGATGAGAGCAACCAGAATCGACAATCCATTGATTCTTCTTGACAATCGTATCAATGGTAAAACATTGCTCCCATTTGACTTCATCATCATCGTTGCTTGAACAAGCCACGTTTGCTTTTGTGACTTTAGAACGAAAATATCTCTTGATGTGACAAACCTTCCTGCACTTGTAACATGTAGGAGGTTTCTTCTCATAGTTACTTTTGTAACTAGTTTGCTCTTCTTCTTTTTCTTTGCTAGAAGAACCTTTCTTGAAGTTCTTTCCTTTTGAAAACAGTACCGCATCATTTTCAAATCCTTTAGCCATTTGCTTGGCCAAAGCTTCTTGATTAGAGAGTAAATTCTCCAATTCTTCAACCGAAGGTCGAGTTGTCCACCCCTGAATATAGGTTATGAACTGGACATACTCTTTCTTCAAACCGCGAATTAGATATCTTCACAAACGAGCTTCATTAATTTTCTCGTTGGCATCAATCTCTGATATTTCAGAACACAGATTTTTGACCCGTAAGAAATATTCAAAAACAGTCATACCTTCTTGTCTTAAGATTGCTAACTCGTTTTCCAAGAATTGTAACCTTGCAGTGTTTTTCTTAGAAAAGAGTTTCTGAAGAGTATCCCATACTTATTTTGGAGAAGTAATATCACGAACGTGTTCTATGAACTCTTTGCTAATTGATGTTCTCAATGCAAAGAGAGCCTTTCCACATCGTATCTTCCATTTTCTTCGAGACTCTACATTCTCTAGAGTTTCTACGGGAATTATGGCATCACCTCCGGTCATAAGTTCCCATAGATCACGACCTTGAAGAAAAGCCTCCATACACATCTTCCAATACTTGTAGTTGTTGCCTACAAGTTTCTCCATTCCATTAACCATACCACCATTGTTTCCATTTGTGTCTTCCAATTTTTTATAGCAAGATAACTAGTTTAGAACTTTAAGTTAACTTTGAGTATTTGCACACAAGAGTTTAACATAGAACCAAGCTCTAGATACCATAAAACAACAAGTTATTTGCTATGAATAAAAGGTTAAGGAAATAATATGGACAAGAATATGAAAAACTAAATGTGTTGGATTGATTTCAAATGGTTACAATCACATCCTTATATAGAGGATTAAAGCAAAATATAATCATCACACACCCAACAACTTGACCCACTAGTAAAGCTAGATGACAACTAGCATACATGTGAACACACCAATACGACAACTAGCATACATGTGAACACACTAACAACTAGACCTAATAAAACATAATAAAAGGCAACTTGATTATGCAAGTATGCCACAAACAATAATGTCAAGTTGTCCACTAAACACCTTAACCATTAATTTGGTCAATAATGGCC